>NW_025963779.1:74422669-75022669 GCF_023055435.1 Haliotis rufescens | reverse complement strand
ATTTTTTATTATAGCAGATTGCTGTTATGGCTAGATTAGAAACAAAACAAATCCATATTTGGATATTATTTAAGCGTGATAGACAACTTTCAAAGTATGCAACACGGTATGATGCAGATTATTCAATCATTTGATTTGATAATCTTTAATATACATGGGTGAAGATCATTGTGGGTTCGAATCTCGGTTCGCCCCGATTATGTTTCTAGGTTTGTCAGCACCATACCTGTGCTCGTGGGTTTCACCGAAGTGGTAAACGTCTGAGACCTGCATCACTTCGGGCTATCCTCCAACATTAAGCTGACACGCCGTGGTATAACTGGAATACTGTTAAAAGCGACGTTAAACCCAACTCACTCACTAACTCACTTGCACAAGGTGATGGTTGGTTCTGATTATTGTTACCCACATATATACAGTTACAATTTATGATTCGACCGGACTTATCATTGTAGTTCATTAATCTACTTGAAGACAGGAAGAATACAGGAAGAACAAGACACAAATTTCGCTTCTGGAATATCGTCAATCGTGATGCCCCACCAAACCATCGTTCGATAGCCCAAATAACCAAGTTAAAACAGTTGAATTGGGACCACGGCAAAAACACATTCCATTGAATAGAGCATTTAAAAAATGTTTTCATCAATAATTGAGACATGGGAGAAATTAGAAAATGTACTGTGTCGTTCATACAATCGACCCACTATATATCCGTGTCTTTCTGTATTTCACAAAGGTAGTCACAATTACAGCATCCGTTATTTTAAGTGAAAAATGTATGTAGAATATATAGGATCGTTCGACAAAACACTCTATTCCCTCATATAAATATTATCATATACGTTGATAAAAATGCATGCGTTATAAACAAATGTTGAACAAATGTATGGACAAATATTATTATTATTATTATCTATTGAATTTGCATCACATGCCGAGAAATTCTGAAGGCATATTTATGAAGTGTGTCTGTTCATATTTCGGTGTGATGCAATTTTCATAAAACGTGAGTTGCAATGATAAACTGACAAATCCGAAGTCGCGACAGTAATGTCTACCTGTCAAATCGTATGCCATGTTATATTAAACAGTGACATGGAAGCAATTGTTTTGCGAATGAGGAAACGCGGGAAGTAATCAACTTGTAATGTAATATGACAAGTCACCTATAATTGGAACCCTTGTTTTAGTCATGCAAATTGCGATGAAGGAGTGAGCTATGCGTTAAAAAATACGTATGAAGACAGAAGTCAAGTTAAAGACATTAACACATTCACAGTTGGGGATTTCGATTTTCGAGGGCATTGCGATGTTATATGCAAGCCGTTGTACTATCGTGTTAAGATCGCTTTGTACAAATGGAATAAGACATGGGTGTTGTAATTGTAAAGTTGATTGTAAGTGCGAAGATCGATTGTAAGTTAGGTTGCTAGATTCATCTGGGCCTGCTGTAAACTGTAACAACGGCATTTGCGCCTTCAGTTACACTAAATAGAGTTACAACGTGTTGTGTCAGGCAACTTCTAATGGCAACTAGCGTCAAGAATAAAGTTTCTCTTCGACACATTCGAATGTTTAGGAGAACCGCCTTGTGGATTTTCCCGAATAGTTCCTCTCTGAATTAGTACTTCGTGTAAATTTGTCATAAAACATTCTTGACATTCGTAAAGCTTGTGCGAGAACAATCCCAGACACCAGATGGTTTCTTTTGTGTGTAAAACCCACGATGAAGGCAGTAGGTATGTGATATATTTTGTTCATTTTACAGTCTAAAGAGGTAATATGCTATCGCTAATTATTGGAGATTAGGTATTTATCCATCATGCCATACAAACTAGATTAATGGTCAAGGTGGGTCAGTAATCTGTATGCCTAATATTTATATGTATGTTGGACTCAGGTCATAGATTTGTGGCATATATTAGATCTTATATCATACATACAAACGGAATTAAGAAAACTCTGAAAGATAGATCTGTACATATGCCACTACCAATGCCTTCAACATTGAACTGAACAGTAAGGTCGCCCAAGGTCTATGATAGGAGAAAGAGAAGATGAATGAGCCATGACAGATGCAATGGGCAGCATCCCCAGAGAACTCCGACAAGAGTTGTGTCCTTCTTACTTGGAGTTTTCACACCCTACTCACTGACATTAATTTCTTTATTGAAAACTTGAGTGGCGAATGCTAGCAGTGGAGCAAGGCATGCTTACCCTTTTCCCAATCTACTGGTGTCAACACTGATTTTCAGTGACCCATATGTATACTTTTTATCACCGTTTGCTCTTGACGTCCTTTGGGCTGCACATTCCAGACTAATTAATCTTTTTGTGTTGAGAAGTCATATGACAATGAACATATCTGCACGGACTTAGAAATGCTGCCACATATATTCTTCAAAACAAGAAACGCAATACGGATATGTTTGGCAATAAAAGCAAAATTAGCGGACCAAGAGATGAAAATGACGATGTTTAATGTGTTATAGTGTCACTGACAAATTTCCCGGATCAAAATGATCACAAGGACATGCAAACCATTAGTCGGGAAACACGTACGATTCGGAAAAACGCACCCAGTCCACTAACAAAAGGCCATGGAGCTGCAGGTACTGCAAGTGCAGCAGCACTATGAACGGTATCAAAGTGCAAGGTTTGTGATTGCCTGGCATCTGCGTCAATCGAACAGCGACAGTTCAACAACATGCCAATATCAACAGAAGTGCACAGAAACAACGTAATAGGCAGCTTGCAGGCAGGGGAATCCCGATCAGCTGTAGCCAGGGTTTTCAATGTAGCGACCAGCACCATCACAAGGGTATGGGATCGGTTTCAACAGCGTGGGTCAGCACGTGATCGGCCAAGGTTTGGACGACCAAGAGTAACCACCCCCGCCCAAGATCGCTACATCCGACTGCGCCACCTACGTGAAAAGACGACCACAGCCACCTAAACCGCATCCCAAATACCCGGACTGAGCAGAATTTCCGACCAGACCGCACGAAACCGTTAAAGAGTAGCAGGTCTACGCGCAAGACGTCCTGTTCGACGCGTCATACTGAGGCGACAACATCGTCAAAAACGACTGCATTCGTGTCGTCAACACAGGGTATGGCCACAACTGCGATGGAGAGATGTCTGGTTCTGCGACGGATTAAGATTTCTCCTCCGTCAAGGGGATGGAAGAGCACGGGTCTACAGACGTCAGGGAGAACGTTACGCCGGAAACTGCGTACAGGGAGTGAACAGGTTTGATGGGGGTAGCGTTATGATGTGGGCGCCTATCTCTCATCATAGCAGGACAGGTTTGGTCCATGTCCAGCGCAATATTACGGGTCAACGATACATCAACGAAATTCTCCTATCACACGTCCCCCCAATTGCAACCAACGGCAACGGTGTATTCCAGCAGGACATCGCTTGACCGCATACAGCACGGATCACAAGAACCTGTCGTCAACCACAACACCAGACATTGCAGCAGTTGGCTTTTGCGTTGCAAACCGAGTGGGCTACCATTCCCCAGGATGTGCTTCGCATACTCGTCTCTTCCATGGGCAGGATATGTCAGGCCGCTATCAATTCCAACGGGGGACATACGCGTCATTGATGGCAGCTGACCTTCACCTTGGACTTTTCCTATGTACCGATAACTGAGATGACTACAATCAGTGTTCTCTCCATAACATTTTGACCCAATACCTTGTACTGTCCCTCGTATAAATGTATTTATCTGGCTTTGCGTTTCTTTTTTTTTAAGAGTATATCATAGACAGTAACCTGGACTCACAAATGTGCACAGACAAGAAATCGATATACAAAAGTTTACTGTGACAAATAGGGGTTAGAGATTACACTTCAGAGGTCAGTTATTGTGGGTTTCAGACATTGTTGATACCTAAGAAGTACAGAACATTACTAATTTCGTCTTTTTATCCAGATTCGTCTCGTTAATGTCATGGGAAGCCTTTTTGTATATTTGCAGAAAAGGGAGGTGTCCTTTAACATTATGTACTAAGTGATGAAGGCAACAAATTGCTTATGTTTAAATGGATTTAGTCGGTGTAAAAAGTATATGTGATGAATGTTGTACATGGACAGACATCGTCATCCAAACGCCCGTTATGAAATGCTGAAGTCATATGATGAAAACGGCAGTACAGTACATATACTGCAATTACAAACAGGATTGATTTCGCATATGTTTGGATATGTACATCCTCTTCTACAATCATGTTAAAAAACAAAGATATACACATTAAACTTGTGCCTTCAACATTTTTTATACAATATCCCACATATTAAGTTGTACTCGAACCGGAGAAGTAACTATTGGAGATATCTCCAAAGAAATAAATCTGATGTAATCCGGGAATAGTGCAAATTCTGATATCTGAATCATACGTTTAATATTATAGAAATGTCAGTGGAGCCATACTGAAATGCAACAAATGTGATGATAATACAGTTAAAGATGAATATCACTTCTTTTGAATATGTCCATATTACACAGAAAGCATCTGAGACTTGAATGTATAATTTGTACTCGCGGCCCAGACGGTTCTGACTCAACACAAACGTTTCGTCTTGTCTTCTCTTTCTGCTGAATCTCAGTCGTTTACTCGCCACTTATTATGAATAAGGTATAATGATAATTTCAAATATAATCTACTTCTACTTGTTCTGTTTTATGTTGTTATATACTTAGGCGGTATTCATAACTCTTTCATATTATCGTATCAATCCAATTTCAATAAGATATATAGATTGTACATTCTAGTAGAGATAATAACAAGATAACCTATTTCAAGGTCCAAATTATCTCTCTTTTGTGAATTACTGTAAATTTCGTTTCGTGACAGAATACCAGTAATTTCTGAAGCTTGTAAGTTATTCCCCAACTGTGTCATGAAACACAACCGTGATCGTTATTGAACGGAGGACCAATGACACGAAAAGGGCGTCGCAGTGCAGTTTCACTCTGATAACTGTCTTGTAGTTCCTCCGAAGCACTCCACGTTCTGGATCATTAGCGTACCCTTGAGTGTGAATGCAACACTCTTCCGTCAAAATGACGGTTTTCGCCTCCATAATTCAGCTGACTAATTTGCGTATTGCAAGGGGGAGGTTTTCCCAATAATTCCCACAATCTGTACTCAATCCTTTGTGAGAGAGACCAAATTTCAGGTGCTTGTGGAGGTTTTTCAGTGACATCACTACGTTTCAGCTTAAAAATGAAGATCCTACTGGTGCAGTTCTTAGACGTTCACATCTTTAGTGAAACACACAGGCACTGGTATGGTCTCAACAATCTGAGGACCATCACCATTGCGAATCTTAGTTTCAAACCAACTAGGATCCTGGATCATAGGATCCTGGTGCTCCTGAGGGACGCAACTCTGCAGCGCCTTAGACAATTGAGTTACCCGTATAACCAATGAAGCTGGTATACGTAACTGGCAACCAATCACCTACCTGTCATACAACAGAAACACAACTGTGTACAAAGGAATAAACAAACATAAAAAATACACATTATTTATTTACAACAATCTTCTACATTTACATATCATGTTCGATGTCTATATTGTGTCTAAAATATACTTTGACATAGTCCCTTGTTCGCCTATGTCTCTTAACACACCGATTTTGTTCTTAATATGATTGGTAACAACTTCGTCAGTTACATTACGTAAGTAGTCACATTGGTATAATTAGTTAACAATATGGTTAAGCAGTATTGACAGGATAAGCAACATTTAGGATCATTCATCATCGGTTACACCGAAAACAAGTGAAATAAAGCATGTGTATACATATATACAGATAGTATCACTAATTGAAGAGTATAATAACATTAGTTTTTTATACAAAAAGACAAACCACTGTCGATGTAACAGGTTATGTTAAAGTTAAATATGAGTAACAAAAAAACACTAATTCAAACGTCACATCTAAGCTAGGAGCATCAGTAAATCATTGTATCCGACAATAACCGTAGTTTCTATTCAAAGGACTCAGCATCTGTTCCTGAAAATACCACGAAAACATATAATGCACCATAAATCGTTCGTTGGAAGCGAATGACTTGAAGTTAGATGTACTGGCATTAACATTCACGTTGTTTTGTCTGCTTTTGTCATAGGCAAGACAATAAGTAGAACAAGAGTCACTGACACGGTACCTGTGATAAAAATCCAGAACATAAATCTGTCGATCACTTCCGCAGCTTCTTGCCATTCCCGGCACATGTTGTCTTCCTTCTCTTTTTCCTCCTCTCGAAAAATCAGTTCTTGAAGCCTCGCCAAAACCTCGTCAAAGTCACCAACGTTCCTAAACTCTCGCCGAGTGTTCACGTTATCTAATCTTCTATGAGACGTTGGTTCGCCATTTTCGTAATCTATTAAGCCACAACCAGAATCGTTTGAAAAGTTATTTTCCGTTCCTTTATAGAACTGCCTGCCGCCTCTCATTCCACTTCGAAGAACCTCCCCCTCGTTAGCTAATACTGGCCGGATGAAATACAGCCGTTTGCACATTATTCTGGCGAGGATGATAACAAGTTTCTTGAGCCATCTCGGTACTGAGATTTCTTTCCGCCCATGACTGCTAATGTTAGACACTGTCACCGCCAGGATTACGGAGAAAGATGTCAAGGACATTACACTTGTCAAATAGATACCTAAAAGTACAAAAACGAAAACCTCATATAACAGGTAGTCGAACATGTACACAATGTGTAATTCGGAGTTTCCTACATGAGCATCGACATACATGTACAGTCATACGTGTACTTCCGTTACTACAGTGTATCTTTACTTCACACTTGGTATTGTGCATACTTTTTAATATGCAGTAATCCCAATGCTTGTCAACTGACTAATATGATCGGATGGTTTCGATATAGGACCGAGTAAATTGTACCATCGCACCCCGACAGAGTGGTTCGTTGCTCATGTTATCAACCACTGGTTTGGACCAGATCAATTACACTCCGCTATTGCTGACTTCAACAAAATAAAATATTGAAGTACCCTTTCTCTCATTCATAGACGCACTCACAGACCAAGTCATTCACAGAATTGAAAGATGAAATAGATGTATAAAAATATATATATTGTTTGCAATCACTGTACGTTTCTTCGTTCGTTTGTTTGTTTGTTTGTTGTTTAACGCCGCACTCAGCAATATTCCGGCTATATGACGCCGGTCTGTAAATAATAGAGTCTCGACCAGACAATCCAGTGGTTGACATCATAAGCATCGATCCACACAATTGGGATACGATGATATGCATCAACCAAGTCAGCACGCCTGACCACTAGATCCCGTTAGTCGCCTCTTACGACAAGCATAGTCTCCTTATACGGCAAGCATGGGTTGCTGAAGACCTATTCTATCCCGGATCTTCACGGGTGCATTGCGAAGTAGTTCCATTGCAACTGCTGTCAAAACAGGCTTGCAGCAATTGATGTCACCCACAGTTGATTCATAACAACCTTAGGGTTTCTATCAATGGCATTTCGCAAATCATTTTGGCATTGTAAAAACATTTTTAAAAATGACATTTCCCAATCATACACGAGGTAAGGATTGCCATGAGCACCTCTGCAAATATTGATAGGGTCAGGCCTCCACGGTGATCTATGCATGATAACATCCAGTGAATAAGCAGAACGTCATCTGGCTACAATAGTCAGTCAATCGACAAGTCCTGAACGTTGCTGTGTTTGGAAGAACTGATTAAACTCAAACACTAGAATGGATTCTGGAGAACCTACACGATCACCATCATATTGACACTCATGTTCTGAATTTCTAAACAGACACATGCATTTCTGCAACAGCACATTAATTCCTACACAGACACATCTCCGGATCTCCGTGAAGACACATTTCTCGATGATTGACGCAAAGCAGTGAGAATGGCACTGGCCACAAAAGATCAATATGTAATTGAGTCGTTGCAAAACTAAAGTGATGGCAGTGAACAATTCACGCGATCACACCCAGTGTCACATCTGTACTTACGGCAATTGGGCAATCATCTTTGAGATAAGAATGTTGAAACATAATTGATGGATACCTTTGTCTTGAGTCGACCAACCCCCAAGCAATGCTTCAAGGCATGATATTCCAGATGGATTTGAAGTATGTCTTCTCTACGTATGTTTTGTTGATACACACAACGTGCTGTTACAAAATCCGTAACCAATCCTTACACAATGTTCTTAGCATTGTACTTAAGAATATATTTTGTAGCTGCCTAAATCATACTGGTTTTAGGGGTCCATTCCGGACGGATATAATGGTATATGCCTCAAATGATCCTTTTAGGTTTACTTTGTACATTGTAAAATATACATTCATGACTACTTCATATGGGTTACAGGGAAATGACCGGCTTACCTATGAGGGGAACAAAGCTTGAAGTAGCGGGCATGTTCTCAGCAATAAGCAGCATAAACACTGAGAACGCAAGAAGAACCGTCAAACCAAGTGTGACCTTCTCCCCACTCTCGGGTGACATCCAGAAAACCAACAACGTCAACGTCGACAACATAATGCAAGGCGTTATGACGTTGTAGGTGTAGTACAGCGTACGACGGCGGAGGTGAATGGTGAAGGTGACGTCAGGGAACGGTTCTGGGCAGCACTGGTAGTACACCACATTACGGATTGCTTCAACGCTTACTAAGTCCCATTCTCCATTTTCTACGTAGTTTGACAGATCCACGGCGGTCGCCGATCTGTTGTAGACATTCACCTGAAAGCCATCATATGCCCAGGATCCGATCTTCATTTTGCAGACTTGGTCATCAAACGGGAAGTAAGTGATGTCGATCTGACAAGTGCTTCTAAGTTTGACGATAGGGGGCCAGAACACGGTGCCATCTGCTTGTACCATAGCTAGAGCCTGCATGTAACCATTTGTATAGTCCTCGGCGCTGTAACAAAGTTGTTTTAATCTTATCACACGTGTAGCAGTATTGATATTAGTATATTATGTAATCTTACCGTCAATATACAATCGGATTTCAGTCTGGATATATTCTACATTTTAACAACCATTCTCGTTTAAATTCATTTATGTCTCCAGTATTTTGTTCACCATGCTAACATCTCTAAATCAATTTAAATATCTATTCTAACGCTTCATCTTTGTTATTTTCGTAAAAATGGTGTGTTACTCAGTTTCTTCTTTTAGGAAAAAACGAAACTAGATTGGAATGAAATTGAAAGGATCTCAAAGCCATGCAAAAAATGAATTAGTTTTTTTTATCATTCTTATTTTTAGTTTACCCTTTTCGACAAAATGTCAGCTGTCAATTTCTGAGCCAATTATTAAAAAATGTGTCCATCAATATCAGTTAGTGGATACATCAAGGGTGTCTGGAAATGGAAAGGGTTTTGACTAAAAAAGCATACGACCAGCTCTCAAACATCCCAATCTTAAAGGGCGTCGAGAATGTCTGAAAAATCAATGGAAGGGCAGATGTTTCGAAATACCCCCTCAATATTCAATACCGACACCACTCACGTCATGCAAATAGAAAAAAATGACAGATCATGTTGATATTTGGTATCACGCTTTTGCGTGTTCCGTTTGTATCCCTGTTGTTTTGAACTCCTTTTTAAAGACATCTTTACGGAAAGTACCTGTTATACAGCACGATATCGGGTTTCCAAATCTCGCTGCATGGAATCCTAAGCACCTTCAACCCGTTGTAGTCGCCCGGGTCCCAGTACAGTTTCTCATCCTTCCATTCCTGCGAGGGAGACAGTGAGAATGTAATTAATTATACATGACCTGGCCTGACGGCACGGTGTTGGTAAATAAATGACCCCAGGGAGAAGCACAGGACAGCATTAATAGTTAGGATACACCCACCAGTAAAGAGAACGCACTGAATTGATTCAACTGGCTGAGTGCAGTGATTGTTGAGATACTCAAATAACACAGCGTCACGTATGTAGGAACACTGAAATCAGAATCTATTCTGATGATTATACACGTACGATTACACTAACGTATTAGATGCCCTGTGTGGCATTTAGCAGATATCCATGTATGTATGTCTGTGTCTCGCAGGTGTGTATATTTTAATGATGAATGTTTATCCCCTGCAACAATAACACCACAGAAAGCCTTCTGCATTAAACCTAATTCATTTGCAACACGTCTATATTAACTGACGTTATAATATACTCTGTAAAAAAGAAACGCTAAAGTAGTAAACTCGTAAATATCTGACAGAGTGCTGCCGATATCCATACAAACATATTACCACAATTGAATTGATCATTTCTGCATGGATTGGGATTGATTTGTGTGGAAAGAATGAGGTACTGCAAAATATTGGTTAACAGATGGAAAAATCGCAAAAACACAACCAGATGAGAGCCTTGCGCTGAAACATACCAACACGTCTTTCATGTGCAACAGCACTCGTTTGGCAATACAAAAGTTTTCATTTACATGTTATCACAATCTTGCAGCAAGTGAACTGAGAAAACATGCCACGACTGACGGAAGCCCAACGCAACAACGCCATCGGCCGACTGTAAATAGGAGAGTAGATGGATGGGTGACCACGTAAAGCAGCTTGACTCCTGAGAGTTTCTAGGGTTTCGGCCCTTCCCCACACTGAAGCACATGTACCACATGTGGTGTCTCCTTTGGCAAGTGACTTTGATCGAAATGTGCCTCTGTTCACCCAGCAGTGAGTGGGTACCCGGTAGGATGAGATGGTAATGTGGCTATTAACCTTCTGGCGCCTCACAGGCAGCTTGGTTTATATACTCCCCAGGGAGCTGAGCATGAAATTCGAGTGCTCACTGATCCATTGACTGGGGTAATAATGTAAGCGCCATGAGCACACGAGCTGGTATGGAGTTTGGCGCCATACAAAAGGACTCATTATTATTATTATTATTATCTTCAGCTGTAGCCAGGTATTTCCACGTAGCACCAAGCACCATTACAAGACTTGTGGAACCGTTATAAGACACACGGAACAAGCCGTGACCTTCCCAGATCCGGTCGACCACGTATCACTACTAGAGCACAGGATAGCCACCAGACAATACCAGACAACGCCAGACCTCACAAGACCTGCCATTGCCCTCCAGGTCTCCAAATACAAACCCAGTCATTTATGGGATGCACTGGATCAACAACTGAGAGCACGTCAGCAACAACCATAGATCATCTGACAGTTGACACAAGCACTGCATGTAGAGTGGGTGAACATTCCCCAGGCTGCAATTCGGGATCTGATTGCTTTCATGGGAAGACAATGCCAGTCAGTTTTAGACTCCAGTGGTAGCCATACAAGATATTGAGAACAGATGACATTCACCTTGAAAATCTACTGTTCCATGTGTGCCACACAGTACCTGGGTCAATGACAATGATTACCATCTGTTAATAATTTATATGATACATAAAACAACTTTTCCACAGTATATAATGGACATGAATAGTTAACATTGCATGATACTTCTCACTTTGTTCAACTAGAAGTAAGGCAATATTTTATTTATATATTCGTCAAATGTCGACATCAAGTAAAGAAACTGTTCACAAGAACCCAGATCGTGGTATTCCTCTTCAGTCAATACAAAATTCATCCCAGCACATGACACGGGGGGTAATATTGTAATGTTAAGCTGGCCTTCAGTATCGTGTAATAATAAAGTCGAAGTTCCTATAGTGTATTTCCGTATTTCAAAATGATCAGTTGTGCGTAGTATGGTTAATAATAACCATTTATGTGTTTATGGATCACTATCAACTCGTGAAGATACCAAACAAATAGTGAATGTATTCGGGAAAAGGTGAGTGTATCCTGCTCCAGCGGTGACACCCGTCGTAACTACATGCAAAGGCAAGACAATGGTTCACCTGAAATGCCGCGATATAACTGGAATACTGTTAAAAGCGGCGTTAAACACAACTCACTCACCTGAAATGTTTTTTGCATCCGTGGCTGTATGTAGTATGTTCGTGTCGTAACAACATCGTTCAGTGTTATCATGGTTAAGGAAGTCCGGCCCCTCATAAGGGATAAATGTGTTCATTCCTAAAACTGTTGTCAACATGTAGCCTACTACATTTGTAAACTCATTCCAACACTTCAATACTTGAAGAGTTCTGCTGCAGAGTTGTTTGACAATCGGTTGTAGTTAACTGATGTATGATATGACACACCAAGCGGAATAACACATGTGATTAACGGAAACTATTATTTGAAATATAATAAGTTCTGAAGTCTGATGTTTATGATCGTATAAATAGAAAGACGATAAATCGCAGTTAAATCACTGATCCATGTCAAACTGAATTAGGGCATATTGAATGATCACAGTGTTAAAGTCCTCACGGGATTTCCACAACTACAACATATTATGTCTAATGGTGTTATCACGCGCAGCATATCCCGTGT
Organism: Haliotis rufescens; assembly: GCF_023055435.1. Classification (NCBI taxonomy): domain Eukaryota; kingdom Metazoa; phylum Mollusca; class Gastropoda; order Lepetellida; family Haliotidae; genus Haliotis; species Haliotis rufescens. The sequence continues at coordinate 75,010,214 of NW_025963779.1, read as the reverse complement.
CAAAACCACAAGTCATTATCATACTGCGATTCATTAAACTGAGTGGTTGATCACAAGATCTCCAGAAGCTTTTTTATGAATTGTTTTAGTCGTCAACATTATTCATCCTCTTACATGATGTTATTAAAACGAGGCTGTAGCAAGAAATCGACCCAAGTATAGTTTGTAATTACAAGGCAAGAGCTTAGTATTGAAATTGCACACATGTAATGTTTGTAATCACGGTTCGGCATCGCCATTCTCGGCAGCCCAGTTAATTGCAGTGTTCATTTTTTAAACCATGGACTGAATGTATATCAATGTTCAAGTACATTGCATCCAAGCTATTCCATTCGAAACTTAAAGATAGGCAAAAATCGTTACACCGCAAAACATTATAAAATCACTATAATCCATTTAATGCATTACAGACTCAGTTGACGACATTATATGAAATTATATTCCATCCCTTGAAACAGGACTTAAAGTTACATTATTAACTTATTCAGATCTGCATGCAAAAAAATAGGTGAAAAAAAATCGACCTTGAATGTTTTGCTTACCAAAAATTATATTTGTAAAAGAATCGGAAATTGTATATTTCACACCTAATAATACTGGCACTAAATACCCGATGAACTGTTGTCGCCAATCAATATTTCTGTGCAGGTTGTGTCCAGATAAACAAAATCTGTTCTTGTTTCAGGAAGACTTATTTTACATCGGTTCAGTTTCAATCACGTCTATTCCTGAGAGATGAATCGAAATAACCTGATTAATGTCATATTGATATTTACTGGATGCCAGGGGAAATCAGGAGATAGCACGGAATATACAACGTTCATATGACGGCGCACTTACGTCACTCATATCTCACATGAATGAAAATACCCAACACTAATTAATAAATTATTCATGTGTTTAAAGGTTGCATAAAACACTGCAAGAGTTGGGTGAAATAATATCGACAGAAACTTGATGGTAAGATTACCTTTTAATTACCGTACATCGTGATTGTCTTTGTTTGTGAATAGTCCCTTCTGTGTTAGTAGATAACCTGTGTGATACAATGAGTTTCACACAATAACATACCAATCCAAGATGTGAAAATGTTGCTGAAGAGGTTAATATTGATTCATGTCCTTTGGCTCTGTGCCAGAGGCATCAAACATTGCACATGCTGTGCAATGTTTGTTGTTTTCCTCAACTGAAATTTTACACCAATGACCCTACGAGTGACCATATCAATGCTTTCAAGATTTACCAAAGTAGTAAAGGTCTGTAGAACCCGTGGTCTCTTGCTGTTCCGTGCACATTACACCTAGCCCCGTGATTGGAATAATTATACTGTAAACGGTGGTTCAACACTCACTCACCCATGATATCTGTACAAACTACAACGTTACGTTTAACTGAGTTACAATAAGGGATGGTCAGATACATAACTTGTGTAATTACAATGGGACATGTGGTGCCCATAACACAAATGGATGAGCGTGTTCAACGTACCGTCTTATGAAAGGTCTTGAACATTATTTCATAGTTATCCATAACGATGATAAAGAAAGAAAATGACCAAAACCAACATTCTTACCTGATCTAGCCAAATGTTTGTAGTCAAAACCTGATTTTTCTCGTCCTGAAATTATAACGAATTTCACACATTTATTACCATCTAGACTATAACATTAACACAATCGTTTCACGGCAATTAACCTTGAAATAACAGCACACTCCATAATAGGACTAGGACAACATATGGCATGCTTGCAAACATTGCTGCGCTTATCAGTAAACAATACAAACAGTCGGGGGTCCAGTGGATAACGCGAGTGCCCGGAGAGTGGAAGGTCGGTTGTTCGAAGCCCGGCCGCGTCATACCAGAGATGGTACTTGTTTACACCTTTCCTGTCGATCGGCATGAAGGGAATAAAACAAGGTCAGATCGGCCCGGGGTCAGTATTCTGTGTCTGAGTGGGGTATCCATGTTAAACTGCTGCACGGCATGCCAGTACAAAGCACACACACGCACGCACGCACGCACGCACGCACGCACGCACGCACGCACGCACACAAACACATACGTACACACACACTCGCCATATAAGTGCAACAATCTTGCATGCATTCTCAAATTCTCAAAGACGTACGCCAATTGCAGGTGTATTCCATGTGGTATTGACAATGAAGTTGTACGAAGAATCAATGACGTTTCCTTACCACGTCAAATACTTGTGTTAATGTAATGCCAATGTACACGTCGACGGAGTGCGAGGCGTTGTAGACGGGGCGGGTATGTCTGTCGTACCCCGCCATCAGGGACATGTACAGTTTCTGCTCATCCGTCAGTATTGGAGCACTCTTGTTGATGCAAATTTGATACTCTGGAAGTAAACATTAAATAATTAGAAACAATAAGCACAATAATATTTTTGCTCCGTTGAATTATACTATATAATTAAACAGAATTTGTTTAATATTTAACACAATGTGGCTGACATGAACTTTTTTATTCAATTTTACTATTTAATAAATCCATTAGAAATATAAAAGAATATTGTGAGTAAAACGGACACTTGATGATTGACAACTTTCATAATGGAAGATGTGAGCTGTAAAAGTACAAAGTGTTACAAGTATGGAAAAACATATTAATCATACATAACAGTGAGTGGGAAAGTTTGATATGTTTACACATGCTGATTAATAATTAAAATCCCATGCGATTGGATTCTATCGATTGTACTGCCAACTTTATTCTAGCCACTAAGATCCCGTTTTCATTCGTCATAATAACCTACCTTTCTCTGCCGACACTCCTTTGTTGAAGCATACCAAGAACGACAACCCAACCAGGACTTCTATTCTCGCCATCTTGAATCGTGCAGTATCATGCTTCCGCAGCCAGCATATGATAGCCTACAACAAGAAGGAACAACGCCTACGTTATATAGTCACCGAAGCCTTCTTGGTTCGTATGACCTACCGCGGTACGCGCCAACGGTGTATCATTACAAATCACCTCTCTTCTTCACGAAGCTTTAGCCATATCATGACTGCAGCCGAAACACCGGAGATAACATATGAGAAACACATTGCCGTGCCACATTTTCAACACCTACTCGAGATTGAAAACTGTTTCCTTGCTACTTGTTTGTTATGGAAACATTAAGGTCTGTTTATGCTAAGACCTTCTGGCAACAGTGGGGCCCCAACGCAAATATTTTGCAAATGTGTTTACATGACTGAAAAGATCAATTGTACTATGATTTGTGAATAAACGCTTTCTTTCTATACCTCATATCGATAGAATAAGTGTTTGGACGTTCATGCCCCTTTTACTAACTGTATCATATCGTGTATTCAAAAGAGCCATTTTGCAGTTACATGTGTTATACATTACATTATACAACATCAAGCAATGCTGATAGCTCCTGAATATAATGTACATACACTTCAAAGTCTGTAACTGGATTGTTATCATGTTTACAGGTATATATAATGTGATACGTATGTATTATTCTTGTAGTTAAAGGTATTACATAAAAACAATGCTTGTCACTACGACTAATATCAGTGTTAAATTTTCGTCATAGTGCACATCATGTAATTAAATGAAAATTAAAAAAATAAAATGCTGCATTATCGTGTAGATCAAAGCAACTTATTAATGACCTACCTTACATATATTGCATATCTCATTCCATTACCCTTCTGTCCCGCAAAAAAGATTGATGCCTTCTTCCTATTTCACAGAATCACTTTCTATTTTACAAAATTAACACATCCCCTCGCAGCGGGCTAGTCTGGACACAGGTGTATCATACTCAATACAAGTTCTTGGTCCTGGCAATTGTTACAACCAACAGGACCATTCGTGAAGTAGTTGTTATTCCGTGGAGATTGTTTCATTTGTTGCTGTCTGTTGGGAAATGTAATATCCTCTTCCCTGGTGTGAAAACAATGCACTTCTATAACTCCATAACATTTTAATCTCTTGTGCATGGGCTTGCCACGGTCCTACCCACACCACACTATATGTTCCCAGACAGCCTTTCCTGGTGGTATTTGCATCATTACAAACGTATATGCTTTAACTGTTTCTTGGTTGAAAAGGAGTTGGAAATGAAAATCGTGTTTCAGAATAGTGTGCATGTAGTTTTTATCAATGATCACACGGTTCCTTGTGTCTCCGGCGAAGCATACAATCAAAAGGCAATCCTGACAAGGCATACACGTCTGTCCACTCAATTTAAGCCATTATCAAAGAGACGTGCAAATGCATGGACGTATTGTAAAAAGGATTGGGAAATAACTGCAGAGAGTGTGAAACGGAAACGTCGAATTGAACCCTTGTGCATACGCTTCACATGGACCTGTGTTGAATTTTGATGATCGACCATACTGGATATGCTCCATTTAAAACTTATGTAATGAAATGTAAAGTAATAAACGTATATTTACTGCTTTAATAAGAACTGATGTGTGTCGTTTCGGTTGCAGCCACAAACAGTACGTCTTACAAATGGATGACATGCATAGTATTTCATCATCAATAAATCAACAGGAGCGGTCAGTGACCATGTCAGCAATGTACATGGTATTCAGTTAATAACATTAAAGTGTTTTCTCACTGCCTGGTATTTTTTGTAGATATTTGTTTCTTTGTTTAACGCCGCCACGCAGTGATATTCCAGGTATATGACAGCAGCCTGTTAATAATCCCGCCGGGTTTTCAGAACGAAATATTACCAGTGTCCATACGTTACTGGTTGCGTTTCTATTTACTTTCACGCGCTGAAACAAACATAATCTGAAAAAATACATCCGTAAATGATAACCAAAATAGAAAAAATGTTTCTTGACATAACCAAAACACAAAATAACGACAGTTCTTGAACTGAATCGTTTGATTTCACTGTGTTAAACATACATACGTCGTAGTGATAACAGCGGCATGGTATTAACTTGCGCTCAGACAATACGAGGTGGGCATGACAAAAGGCATGTGTGGGTAGTAACATATTTTCCTTCACACAAATATTATATCGTCACGACGAACGCATGTACTTAAGTATGTCTATAGGGATATAGTTTTGAAGCAGCATATTCAACTCTCGTCAGATTTCCATGTGTTTTTCTCACAAACGTCGATGACTTGTTTGGTTTTGGTCCGTAAAATAGCACAGATTGGGTCGCTATAATGGTTGTGTTGACGTTCCACGTGGGAAAACGGGCCGTACAACATATCAACAACAAGCATGTGTTTAGTGGCCTACAACACTTTGATAAAACAATAACAACAGATTTAACATCAGCCATTTCAGAACGTTTAACTCCACGTTATGTTTGGATATTTCTCCTCAATATTCTTCCACAAGAAACAGATTCAGTATCTATTTTAATGTCTCATGCTGCCAATTGAACAGTGTTACTGAAACGTTCATTGGTCTTGTACACTGAGTATTTGTGATGATGTTGCGATCTCTAGTTAGTCGAACATGAGTGCAGGAATGTGCATGCACATGTACATTATACTTCTTGTAATAATTATACAATATTCACAATACATGACAGTTGTGTGTGTATGGGAAGGGGATGATGAATGGAACTTTGCCACTGAAATATTAACGATAAAATATGTCAAAATATTGAACACAAGACACGTGAATTTATGTGCGTCGAGGTTGCTTGAGTGACCACTAGTCAGGAGTAGTCCCCTGGCTGCATGGACTGGTCAATTTGCATGTGTAACACGAGAGTTTCTTTTCACAAGTAAAACGTCATAGCTTTCAAAGATGTTACAGACAGTTTCTGTTTGGTAAAATTGTTCCCCCATAAACACATTTTGAGAAAAACATGTCACACACATTGACCTTTCCAGGAGCATTCAGGTAGTATATTTGCAAAATGTTCAAAGTATTACCTCAAAATCGCCTATAACCGAACTAATTGCTTGTTCAGATTAAAGAAGAAATTGCAGCGTGATTATAAGGTCCGAATCCGAAACTGGTGTTATTAGATTGGAGATAGTGATGGCATATGGAGTAATGCTAGGTTGTTCTGATGGAAAAGTGAGTGAGTGAGTGTGTGAGTTTGTTTTAACGCCGCTTTTAACAGTATTCCAGTTATATCACGGCGTGTCAGCTTAATGTGGGAGGAAAGCCCGAAGTGATGCAGGTCTCAGACGTTTACCTCTTCGGTGAAAACCACGAGCAGGGGTATGGTGCTGACAAACCTAGAAACATAATCGGGGCGAACCGGGATTCGAACCCACAATCATAGGTTTCTGGCGTGCCCAAGGGACGCAACTCTGCACAGCGAATCGCGGCGCCTTAGAAGACTGGGCCACCCGTGCCCCCCGATGGAAAAGACGAAATGCCGTAAACAAAGAGCCATAAGGTGAGGTGACGTGAAATGAGATTCAACATCGCGTTCAAGATTATGTCATTTACCTGGCCATGTGCATGTGGGTTTGTGTGACTGCTTGTGCCTACCATGGCCGCGTCATACCAAATGACGTTGATAGAATAAACTTGATGTTATCCTGCCTGGTGCACGGCATTATTGGGATAAAACAAGGACTGGTCGATTCAGAGTCTGTACAATGTGGGGTATATCCATGTTAAACTGCGGCTTAATATCTCAGAAGCCTGGCACTATAAAGCCGACATATATACAGACAAGTAAAAGCAGCCATACCCACGTGCATGCACGTCGCGATATTAGTGCAATAATCTTGAACGAGACGTTAAATCCCATTTCACGTCACCTCACCACGTGTTCACGTTACCTGTGGTTACCCTGACTGATGAGAAGGAGGTCACGAGAGGACAGATGGCCATGGCCTCCCCCATGGATACAGGGCAGTGGGTGCGGAGAAGGTATAACACGGTAATCGTCTTTCCTAATAGAAAAAGGACTGTGACCTCAACTTCCTCTTGGGTGCTGCAGCACATCATGACATGTTAACATCATCGCTGTGGGCGAACTCTGTCGCCATAACGATGTAATTAACGTAAATCATACGTCGCGGTTTCCCACGATGATATATTATGACTGGAGCTTATGTGTTTGATTAAGAAATGAGATCAAACGTTGGACGCCTTCTAGTGTAATTCGCTGACACGGAAACCGTGCCAGCTTCATGAGTCAGGGACTAGGAAATTAGTGCTAACACAATTTCGAGCAGAATCGGTTTTCAAACTAAACGCTCCCAATGATGTGACGACACTCGTTTTCTTAGCGTTATTTTCATTCCAAGTACAATGCTGCCGTCTGTATGTGTCAATTAAGGTATGTTATCCAAAGGCAACGGAAAACGAATCAATTTATGAAAATATCTTATATAATGTAATGCAATTTCGCAGCACATCACTACTTAAATTGATGTGGTAATCAAAACATGCCAAGGAAACAGATCACAGAGTGCTAACACTTTATCAATTCCTTACAAGTATGACTGCATTATTTATATTATGTATTATTATATTATTTATTTATTTAGCTTACGCTTTGAGTGTACTGTTTTATATTATCAAATTATCATCGGGATTAAAATCAGTTCCTTGGCATGTAAGACATTACATGATATTATAACATAACGTACTGTTCAGTGATTGCATTTCGGAGACGTTTCGCTTTAATATCAGATATCAATAGAATCCACGTCTTCTCTAGAAAAAACATAAAAGCGTCTGCGAAACTTTGAATAACAACACATGTGCAACAATCTTAATATGTCACACAGCGACGCAAATGCATGTTTTGTTTAATTTGAAATATCTACCAAAGCGGAGTTAACCATACTGAAAGAAATATCTAATTACATCAAGAAACATCATGGGAAAATTGAGTCTTGTACGTAGGTCGCATGTCCTCGGCCTTTATAACCAATGAAAACTGCATCAAAGTAAGCTCGGGATGAACAGGGGTCATTAGGGAGATGCACCTAGATGGGATGGCCTTGATAGCGATATCCAGATAAACAGATAAAGATGTCGACACAAATACACGGTAGTTAGGCAAAAGGTCATGGAGTAATCTAACATTGTGGCTATTTCATTTCATTGTACTCCATGTCACAAATGAGTATTACAAGGCAACATCAGATCTACCAAATACCTCAACATACGACCCCTGAAGATCCGGGGTAGAATAAGTCTTCAGCAACCATGCTTGCCGTAAAAGCGACTATGCTTGTCGTAAAAGGCGACTAACGGGATCGGGTGGTCAGGCTCGCTGACTTGGATGATGCATGTCATCGGTCCCAATTGCGTGGATCGATGCTCATGATGTCATCACTGGATTGTCTGGTCCAGACTCGATTATTTACAAACCGCCGTCATATAGCTGGAATATTGCTGAGTGCGGCGTAAAACAACAAACAAACAAACAAACAAACAAACAAACAAACAACAAACAAACAATACCTCCACATACGCTGGTTGTGGTCTTTAAAAATAGCACTTCGAATTATATTTTCTACAGGTACAAATGATCGTACATATTAGTAAGGGTACAGTAAGGTTCATATATAGACCTCTCTTGTCTGGCACAGAAAGGATGTACCACGTGTATAACTACCAATGAGTGAGTGAGTATGGTTTTACGCCGCTTTTAGCAATATTCCAGCAACATCACGGCGGGGTACACCAGCAATGGGCTTTACACATTGTACCCATGTCGGGAATCGAACCCGGGTCTTCAGCGTGACGAGCGAACGCTTTAACCACTAGGCTACCCGACCGCCCTAACTGCCAATGACGTATTTCTGTAAAGGTGTGACATCACTGATGCACTGCATAATAGGTCACATGCACGGCGTCTCAAGGTTGTCTGCATCGCGAGATAAGCTTTTCTTGTCATGGAATAGAGCCATAGATAACAGGTGGCTTTGTCTGATTCATTGGCATCTAGCGGAACAATTACGTTACACGGGACATCAATGAAGACACAGAAAGACATAACATTGCATAATAAAAGAAAAGTAGGAAAACATAAGTCGTTAGAGGCTTGTTTGTATGGAACCTGTGTTAAAGATCTGGACATGATCAGTTACGTGTTATAACGACAGGACCAGACATACTCGCAATAAGACGGCAGAGTAACGACCACGCTGCCCTAGTGAGATAAAGACAAAATGTTATTCTCTATTAGTTGGCTTCATTTACATTCTCTAGTCCAGGTACACTGTGTCCTTTGGCTGTTGTAAAACGCCGCACACAGCAGCATTGAAATTATCCAGTGTAGCACCATGAGCATCGATCTACGCAATTTGAATACAATGACATGCATCAACCAAGTCAGCGAGCCTGACCATCCGATCCCGTTTGCCGCCTTTTACAAGCATGTGCTGCTGAAGACCAATTCTAACCTGGATCTTCACATCTGCAATGTGTATAAGTTTGACAATGGGCATATGTGCATATTCGATAACAAGTCTAGAGATAATCATGCATTTGAAATGAGTGTCGAGTAAAAAGCCTGACGACATTAAATGTAGATAGCAAGTGTTCACCAAAAGCGTGGGGATTCCCGGTTTGAATGAGTCCCTAGCAACCTATGCTGGTCGTAAGAGTCGACCATACGGATCGGGTGGTTGTCAGGCTCGGTGTCCCGTACAGTCAACATGCTGTAGAATACTACATGTCACACATTATGCACTCACGCGGTCTGCTTAGCGGCATTGTTACAATACAGATATAGTACATGATGTGCAGTATAATACGTTTATAACGAACACGCTTATAACGAACACGCTTATAACGAACTGACGGATATTACGAACTTATTTTTTGGTCCCCGCCATTTGCTGTAGAGATGTTGTATGTATGCTTAGAACGAACTACGGTTATAAAGAACTTAAATTAGTGGTCCATTTGAGTTCGTTATAACCGTAGTTTACTGTACCTGTGTTAAGGAGGGAGGCACAATTTTGAAAGAGCGCGAGTGTAATAGAGCTAATTATATAAATGCTCTTCACACACGAACAGGATAGCTTCGACTGAGGTTCACAATGTCTTCAGAAAAGTAATGCTTACATACAGCTCTTCCGCTTGATATTCATCTCTGTTCATCAAGTTGATGAATTATTTAATTTTGGATGCAGGAGAATGCAGTTTCAGGGAACTTAATCACATTACTGTATCTATAGATGCTCCATGAAGCTATTTGTGCGATGTAGGATATCAGCCCAAGTGCACAAACACGTACAGTGTTAAACAAAACAATATGGACCCTACAAACAACGCTGATGATTCATTGTAGAATGGCATTGATGATACCGGATATTCACTACAGTTGGTCATAGACGGCGTAAAGGTAGTTCTCTCTCAAAAACACCCATGAAGACCACATCGAGTTATGGTGTCAGATATATTTTTTTATCCTTTGGCTTTCGTTGTTAAAAAGTAGTTCGAAGGCCTCAAAATGAGATAACTGTCACCACCAGTTCTACATGATCCATGAGTGAATGAGTGAAGGGGTGAGTGGGTGGGTTGAGTTTGACATCGCTTTTACAGTATTTAAGTTATCACGGCGTGTCAGCTTGATGTGGGAGAAAAGCCTGAATTGAACAAGGTTTCTCCTCGGTAAACCCCACAGACACAGGCAGTTGCAATCGACCTTTCTCCCACTAGACATTGTTGACTGTACATTGTCTATAATACGAGTAAACCAACTGAACAAAGAAATGTCTAATAGTTCCATTAACGATAACGATAGGATTTCTCTCATCTATAAAGGCCAGCAAGGGGCTATATTCCAGATTCAAACGAATGCAACACTTTCTTATGAGCTGTTAATGTTGCAATAAAGATAAATTAAATAAGCCTGCCAGCGCAAAGTAACAATCTCAAAGAAATGAACTCTGTGAGATCTTGAATGTTTCAAAGTTTCTTAAGCATTATAAAAAATAGACGAGAAGTCAAATTAAGTTTCTTGATATTTGGGAGTGCTTCCATTATGGCTATTTGGTACACACCCATATGGCACTGGTCAGGAAGTAACACAACCTTACTGACTGTTTCGGAAGCCGTTCACTGCATGCAACCAGGATAAAATTCACACAACACTCATTACGAAGACTGGTACAATAATAAGAACCATGCTGACATGATTACATAATGTAATCAGATTGATGAATATCAACCATTTATACCTACCGCTGTGTATATCAGTAAGGTCAAACGGATTTCAATGTTAGAGTGCAATTGTTGATACGTATGTATATTTAACTGGCCCACCATTACCTTTAACTAACTACTTTCTAAACACAGGAATGATCCCTTTTGCTGCTACATGAACCTACCATTATTCTTTTCTGTGAACATACACACACTAGGCTAATTCAGGCCTGAAATGTATACTGAACCTTATTATTGATGAGGAAAATGTCTCATATTGGAATATTCATAAATGAACATCATCTCACATATCTAAACATATGCGACTCACAAGACGTTTAAGAACACCCGATTACTACAATTAATATGTCACGCCATGACAGACTAATTAAAGTAATGTGAAAGAATATTTTGAGTATGTTTATGGTACCACTACGTATCTTATTACAAGAGATGTCAAATGATAGAATATTTCCCGATGGATGAGATCCAGCAGGTGCGGAGGAATGACGACGTTTATCTAGTAGTCGGTTAATAGACGAACACTGCTGGTACTAAGCTCCTGTGAGATTCTCGGGATATCATGGCCTGTTAACATCATCAACATTAAGGTGTATCGCCGCACTGCGTTAGGCAAAGGCTTTCTGTACGTACAATGTAATAAGCATATGTGTTTGATTACATTAGAGTGACCGAGTGATTATAGTTTTGGTCGCTTTTAGCAATATCGTAGCAACTTCACGGCTGGGGATCCCTGAAATGAGATTAAACCTCACTTTGAACGCAATATTGTGAAATTCAGAACACATCGGTGACTCAGTAACATAACCATCTCCATTAGCCAGAGACTTTGAAATAAGAGCTGCAACACAGTTTTTAAAATGATGTACACAGAAACTGTTAAATAGATCAAAGAATATTGACAAATTGAATAAAATCGGGTTCTTATAACTGTTATATTTTCGTTTGTAACACAAGCATTCATATGTATCGAAATTATGGACCAGGTCTTTCTTTCAAAGGCAATGAAACTATGCATCATTATCAAGGTTTCTGCAGTGTTAAACAGATGCAATACAATGTCACGTACTCGTACTTCGAAAGTGCCGTATTTACCTGACATCTCGACCTTCGAAAAGTCTTCAGCAACCCATGCTTGCCGTAAAAGGCGACTATGCTTGTCGTAAGAGGCGACTAACGGGATCGGGTGGTCAGGCTCGCTGACATGGATGATGAATGTCATCGAAACCCAATTGCGTGGATCGATGCTCATGATGTCGATCACTGGATCATCTGGTCCAGACTCGATAATTTACAGACCGCCGTCATACAGCCGGAATATATCTGAGTGCGACGTTATACAACGGAAACGACACTGGTTTGGTTTAACATGATGCGCAATGATGACCTTTACATGGAGTTTTCACGTCTCCTTACTCACTGGCACTTACGTTTAATGAAGGTGGCTGGTGCTACTGGTAGAGCGGGTCGTGCATACCCTTTTCGAAAACGCCTGTTGATTTTCAGTGACCCATTCAAATAAATTGTCTTCACTATCACTATTTAGCCTTTTACGCTCAATGGAATTTGTTTCCTCAGATTCTCGAGATTATTCTCTGGCGTTGACGTTTTATATTTCATCACCACTTTGCCTTTTACGCCCAATGGAATATGTTTCAGCAGATATTCTGTTGTGTCACTGCATGTCAGTTTGTAGTGGGAGGGGGCGGTCGGGTAGCCTAGTGGTTAAAGCGTTCGCTCGTCACGCCGAAGACCCGGGTTCGATTCCTGACATGGGTACAATGTGTGAAGCCAATTTCTGGTGTCCCCCGCCGTGATATTGATTGAATATTGCTAAAAGCGGCGTATAACCATACTCACTCACTTGTAGTGGGAGGAAAGCCCGAAATAATGCAGATCTTAGAAGTCTACAACAGGTTACCATACATGTAGTTGTTACAACAATAAACATAGTTGCCGTCCTGCTTTGGTTCTCCTTTGTCCTGTTTACACGGTAGACAACTGCAAGTTTTGCTGCGTAAGTTACAGCCTTGTCCCCTGCTTGCATAGCCTCAGCGTAATTCATCGTAAGCCGATAGTTAACAACGAGCCTCAAAGGGAGCCTCATTGTTGTAACGACGGTGATATTAATATCGATAAGAAAGATGTCAACACAGATAAACAGTAATTAGATGCAGATGGGCATACGGTAATCTAACATCATAGCTATTTCATGACTGTGTTCTCCCTATCTTAATGATGTATTACCATGGGACGAGTTATACATTACAGTGAAATGTGATAGTATAAATGTTTGTAAATATGAGTTTGTAACAAATGAAGTATAAAATGGTTTGTCTTATGAACGAAAATGCATCTTCATGAACCGCTTAAACCGAGTTCTTGTGCATCTGATGGTTATGTTGATCAGGGTGCTTGCGTGGTCACCACACCCAAACGGTCACAGTGCTATAATACTCTTTGCGACATAACATAAGATACATTCCTCCGACGATAAAGTCTTTGATAGGCATTTAGAAGTTTAGAGAACATGTATACATGACACTATTTTTAAGGATAGCAACTTCTTTTATTCTTTATACGAAGTTTCAAAGCTACCTCTTACTCCTGCACCCAATGAAACGACGCATAACGCATAAAAGAAGTTGCTATCCATATCTGTTATATTTCAGCCATATCACAGCGGGGAAACCATCAGTAACCTTCACACAATGAACCGATTTTTGAAATCGAATCCGGCGTTATTTTGGACAAAATGGCAACCTTGCTTTATTTACTGATAGCGATCAAAGTATTTTCGCATTATCTGCTAGAACAAGTGCCAGCATGGTAGCACAATATGGGTAATTAACATCGGATAATAAAAATCCATTGGCAGTTGTAAGATTTCATCAATACACTCTTAATTTGCGTTATTATGTCGTATACCAACAATCAACATGTATGTCACTGACAGCGAGAGTGGATATATGCCATTGTAAATAACACAGATAATTAATATTTACTGACGTTAATATTACGTTGGCCTTTTGAACTGCCCTACAGATGGATCTTTACACATGTTCACAGTGGTGTGTGTAAAGATCCATACTTCTGAGATCGCAAAACTTCAAGCACGTCTTTTGTTTTTTTTTGAGAATCAACATGGTCTTAAATACTTGATTGTATTAAGGATTGCAATTAATATTTCACAGAGGAATTTGTTAGTACATTTGGTGAACTCAGAACTATATCTTGTACTGAATTTTAATTTTCAGTTTTTCCGGTTCAAATTAATTAATATTATTATACCGTTGAAATATTATCACATTGATTAAATGAAATGCTGTGTGACCTGTATCGATGTATAACGCCAGAATAATATACTTGAGTGATATATCATACATGTATATACCATGATTATCGTTTTAAACAACACTTGAATATGTTCTGATTTTTTTGTTTGCTTGTTTGTTTGCTTGTTGTTTAACGCCGCACTCTGCAATATTCCAGCTATATGACGTCAGTCTGTAAATAATTCTGTCTGGACCAGACAAGCCAGTGATTAATATCTTGAGCATCAATCCACGCAATTTGGATACGATGACATGCATCAGCCAAGTCAGCAAGCCTGACCAGCCGATCCCTTTAGTCGCCGCTTACGACGAGGATAGTCGTCGCTGAGGGCAAGCATGGGTTGCTGAAGACCTATTCTAACCCGGATCTTAACGGGTTTCAATATACTCTGAAATTCGGAGGCCTGATACAAAAAGTGATAGTTTTAAGCATAACATAATAATGCAAAAACACCTTTGAGAAGAACAGTTCTTTCCATTTGAACATAATGTTTCTACCAATTAATTCTTGTGTATTATGAATATCAAATATGTATATGTAAATATACATTTGAAAAATGACCATTCATATTGTTCGGATACACCTGAGCATCTACAGGTCTGTAATGCTTCTCTTAGACATGAGGAGCCGGGACTCCCTAATAGAAAGTGCAGGTGACACCAGCTCTCACTTTCAAGTCAATGATTGCGCTGCCTGAAGGAAATAACTTACCATTTTGTTTAATGTTACTTGTAGACGTAAATCTCGACTGAGGCAATGAAGGGAGCTTTAATGGGCAGCATGTGAATTTCATCCTTGAGTAGTAGGCCCTTGCAACACACGCCTTAATCCGGCTTGGGCCGTTTAACCTTTGTTACTAAATGTAGGTTTTAGCCTAATCGCCAGACGCTTCGATCTTGAGAGACTTCGAGAAGGTTTTAGTTCGCTCGTTTTTCAATCAATGTTTCTGACGTTGGGTTTACCCTCTTCATTGTAGTAATGATTGGTTTAGTAAGAGTGAACGTGACTTAACCATAGCAAGAGAAATGAACAGTAAATGTTATTTTACAATTATACACCACAAGAAATGTGATTTTACTAAATTTAAGCATACATTATTATACTTATGTTGCAGTATGTTCCAAAGTAGACACTATAATAGACCTGACTTCTCACAGACGTCGATTCAATAGCGGACTATTTTTGACAGTCTTGACAGTAATTGAGCCCTCATGAATCATATTATGCTGTATCACTGAGGACATGTGTGGGTCTTGATGTAAGGGAAACAACTCTTTGTTTTCATCAATGTTTGTTACTTGAAGTCGGATGTGTTTAGAATGTTGTATACATTTATCGGCTAATAATAAAAAAAACATGATAGTCTTCATTTGCTTTATATTTGTACATGTGGCCAAATTTTAAATATATATAAAAGCGACAAAACCCTTTCCATATTCATAAGAATCTTTTGCCGAAAGCATTGGGTTTGGTGTCAAAATGTTTATGTTATGCGTTTGGTGCAAAGTAATGACCAACCCCTGTCACTCACATACTCCTACCACTACTACTACTACTGCTGCTGCTGACTTAATACAGTTACTATGGCAATATGTCCTATCAGGAGATGTACAGATACATGGTTTAGCATCCGGCTTGTCTGAAACGTAAAGTATGGTTGTATGTTTAACTTGCTACATATACATGTTTCTATACTTGTAATTCAGACAATCTTTGGAAAACAAGAACATTTACCCGAACTGGCATAACAGTAGAATACGATCGCCCATTCTTCACCAACACTTTTTGATAAATTTCGTTTTGGAAATCATTCTAATTGACTGCCAAATAGTATATCAGAGAAACCATTTATCAATATTGGTTTGTAAACTTTCCTCAGCACATGCACATGTTATATTAAAAAAGAAACAATCTTTCTGTTGACGCTAACAAAATCTAGCTGTGCCTTGTACAATCTGAGAAACAGAAAGTACATCATAATGAGAGGAATCTGTGCGTTGGTGCATACTAGTTATATGGCTTTCTTTTATTGAGAAAAAAAGCAGACAACGATTTTTGTTACGTTAATAATAAGTTTGTTGTTAAGGTGAGATTACAGTGTCAGAAAAAACAAACACACGCCATTGCATTAATCTGTATCTGGGTGACTTTTTGTCCCTCCTAAAGGCGAAATTATTCTCTGTAATTTCTAGTGCGACCACTGTTGAATGACTTTTTCCTCATTTGGTAGTGAGCTAAATCGATCAATTTCTCGCTAGAGGAGGCACACGGCAACGTATATTAAATCAGACACGAAACAGATAAGGACATTTACAGCTAATAAAGCAACCCGTTTTGATTTACTTTTTGTTTACGGAGTTGGACATTATTAATCTAAATTGAATAACTCCCAGAATTTATCTCAGCGATGCACATTTGAAACTTTCAACAATAATATACGATGTCAATGTTTCGTTGTGAATTTGATATGTTATCATCTTGTATAGATAAAACATTGGGTAAGCGGATGCCTTGTTCCCATATCTTGAAATGAATGAGGACGACAATTATTTCACTGGCAAAGGTAAGTTTTGTAGTTACAGTTAGGCCATATTGTGACTGCAGGTCTGGATGTTTTTAGTAGCACCTAGTACCAGTAGAATAGGTCTTCAGCAACCCATGCTTGCCGTGAAAGGCGACTATGCTTGTCGTAAAAGGCTACTAACGGGATCGAGTGGTCAGGCTCGCTGACTTGGTTGATGCATGTCATCAATCCCAATTGCGAGGATCGATGCTCATGATCTCAATCACTGGATTGTCTGGTCCAGACACGATTATTTACAGACCGCCGTCATATAGCTGGAATATTGCTGAGTGCGGCGTAAAACAACAAACAAACAAAACATTGAAAAGCTTCAGAGAACCTGAACCGCCAACCTTCAAAAGCCAGCCGACAGATGGATATGTATATGATTATATACATGAAGAGCAGTTGGCTATTCCGCATCAGTGCACACAAAACATATCGAACGTTATTTCCGCAGTTTCATATTCAAATAACCATAACAAATATATATATGAATAAATGTATATTTGGAAAACGATACAAAACAGATTTAATCGTCCACAGAAACAACGTTCAGATGCAAGGAATTGTAACAACTTGTTTGAACACACGTACGCCAGCAACTGACGAAACACAGTGTAACCTATTTAACCTCCTCATAGACAAATGTGAAATAACTGACTATTGGGGAATTAGTATAAATATGGACATGCCTGGTATATAAATGATAAGTCAGAAGTCATAGAAGGTTATACTATTACATGAGCTATGGCAAGAAGTGGAAAAGGAGTACTCACGACTTTACAACTTCTTAAAAGGTTCCTTTGGCGTAAGCGAAGCAATATCGTTAAAGGCATGTGTATATACAGTAAATAACATAGTTTATCGAGACAATGGAAATTCACTGCCCGAGTTCCACAGCTTTAGTCGTCCAACTCGAGAACATCTTTATCTTAATTTTCGCAGATGCTTCAACAATTTTCAAACCAAAAGCTCACGTTCCCTCTAAAATATCGCGCGTCATCTGCAAGGAACTCATCCCTTGATAAGCCCTGAAGATTCGAACAAGTTCACTTCGGCTAATAAACTGCAGTACTGGGAGATTGATGACTTTTGTGAAGCATTGGCACTCCAAATGCTGTTTCAAAAACAAGTAATCGATTGAGGTCCGGGTTTATTCACACAAGGGAGGAATCGAAGAAGACGAGGTACTCCTACCCTAATTCACGTCCCTTCTCTTCCCATGATCACAGTTCCTTTTAAAGATAGTGTCAACCTCGGGCTGTGGAAGCATCATCGGAGGACGCTAAAAGCGTGTTTCTAAAGCATAGTTTAGTCAAGTATGTCACTACACCTGTGACTCTGCTAGAAAAAACCACACACTTTGTTTGATTAACAGCTGGAATATTGCAGCAATTTCTCTAATTCGGTGGTAAGAGATACAACAGAAATTTAGTTCAGGCTGCAGACTTTTCAAATGTGATTCTAAAGACACATTACTGGATTGTCAAGGTGCTGCCATTTCTAGTATGGTGATGCTTTACAAATTTGAACGGTGGTTTAAGACACACTAGACCTACGTGTTATTTTTTCTTTTGTTATACCTCCGTTAAGAATCTTGCAATGCCATTGGTTAATCCGTACCACGTGACGAAACAATACATTTCAATGTAGACCCCGAAATCATGTGACTGGAACTGGCCTCGAATTTTGACTCGTCACATGATTAGTACTGACCTGTCACGGGATAAATATTGACTCGTCCCCCAGAAAACAAGATGGCGTACGACGAATTCACATTACTGCGACCTCAGGGGTCGGGTCCCCGGGTCCATGCATGCATCTAACTGCTGTTAGTGGCATACTACGTGTCAGTGACATGCATCTAATACCTGTTAGTGGCATACTACGTGTCACTTACATGCATCTAACAACTGTTGGTGGCATACTACGTGTCAGTGACATGCATCTAATACCTGTTAGTGGCATACTTCGTGTCAGTGACATGCATCTAATAACTGTTGGTGGCATACTACGTGTCAGTGACATGCATCTAACTAGTGTTAGTGGCATACTACGTGTCAGTGACATGCATCTAACTACTGTTAGTGGCATACTACGTGTCAGTGACATGCATCTTATAACTGTTAGTGGCATACTTCGTGTCAGTGACATGCATCTAACTAGTGTTAGTGGCGTACTACGTGTCAGTGACATGCATCTAACTAGTGTTAGTGGCATACTACGTGTCAGTGACATGCATCTAATACCTGTTAGTGGCATACTTCGTGTCAGTGACATGCATCTAATAACTGTTAGTGGCATACTACGTGTCAGTGACATGCATCTAACAACTGTTAGTGGCATACTACGTGTCAGTGACATGCATCTAACTAGTGTTAGTGGCATACTACGTGTCAGTGACATGCATCTAACTAGTATGAGTGGCATACTACGTGTCAGTGACATGCATCTAATAACTGTTAGTGGCATACTTCGTGTCAGTGACATGCGTCTAACTAGTGTTAGTGGCATACTATGTGTCAGTGACATGCATCTAATACCTGTTAGTGGCATACTACGTGTCAGTGACATGCATCTAACTAGTGTTAGTGGCATACTACGTGTCAGTGACATGCATCTAACTACTGTTAGTTGCATACTACGTGTCAGTGACATGCATCTAAATAGTGTTAGTGGCATACTACGTGTCAGTGACATGCATCTAATAACTGTTAGTGGCATACTTCGTGTCAGTGACATGCATCTAACTAGTGTTAGTGGCATACTACGTGTCAGTGACATGCATCTAATACCTGTTAGTGGCCTACTACGTGTCAGTGACATGCATCTAATAACTGTTAGTGGCATACTACGTGTCAGTGACATGCATCTAACTAGTGTTAGTGGCATACTACGTGTCAGTGACATGCATCTAACTAGTGTGAGTGGCATACTACGTGTCAGTGACATGCATCTAATAACTGTTAGTGGCATACTTCGTGTCAGTGACATGCATCTAACTAGTGTTAGTGGCATACTACGTGTCAGTGACATGCATCTAATACATGTTAGTGGCATACTTCGTGTCAGTGACATGCATCTAATAACTGTTAGTTGCATACTACGTGTCAGTGACATGCATCTAACTAGTGTTAGTGGCATACTACGTGTCAGTGACATGCATCTAACTACTGTTAGTTGCATACTACGTGTCAGTGACATGCATCTAACTACTGTTAGTTGCATACTACGTGTCAGTGACATGCATCTAACTAGTGTTAGTGGCATACTACGTGTCAGTGACATGCATCTAACTACTGTTAGTTGCATACTACGTGTCAGTGACATGCATCTAACTAGTGTTAGTGGCATACTACGTGTCAGTGACATGCATCTAACTAGTGTGAGTGGCATACTACGTGTCAGTGACATGCATCTAATAACTGTTAGTGGCATACTTCGTGTCAGTGACATGCATCTAACTAGTGTTAGTGGCATACTACGTGTCAGTGACATGCATCTAATAACTGTTAGTGGCATACTTCGTGTCAGTGACATGCATCTAATAACTGTTAGTTGCATACTACGTGTCAGTGACATGCATCTAACTAGTGTTAGTGGCATACTACGTGTCAGTGACATGCATCTAACTACTGTTAGTTGCATACTACGTGTCAGTGACATGCATCTAACTACTGTTAGTTGCATACTACGTGTCAGTGACATGCATCTAACTAGTGTTAGTGGCATACTACGTGTCAGTGACATGCATGTAACTAGTGTTAGTGGCATACTACGTGTCAGTGACATGCATCTAACTACTGTTAGTTGCATACTACGTGTCAGTGACATGCATCTAACTACTGTTAGTTGCATACTACGTGTCAGTGACATGCATCTAACTAGTGTTAGTGGCATACTACGTGTCAGTGACATGCATGTAACTAGTGTTAGTGGCATACTACGTGTCAGTGACATGCATCTAACTACTGTTAGTTGCATACTACGTGTCAGTGACATGCATCTAAATAGTGTTAGTGGCATACTACGTGTCAGTGACATGCATCTAATAACTGTTAGTGGCATACTTCGTGTCAGTGACATGCATCTAACTAGTGTTAGTGGCATACTACGTGTCAGTGACATGCATCTAATACCTGTTAGTGGCCTACTACGTGTCAGTGACATGCATCTAATAACTGTTAGTGGCATACTACGTGTCAGTGACATGCATCTAACTAGTGTTAGTGGCATACTACGTGTCAGTGACATGCATGTAACTAGTGTTAGTGGCATACTACGTGTCAGTGACATGCATATAACTACTGTTAGTGGCATACTACGTGTCAGTGACATGCATCTAACTACTGTTAGTGGCATATTACGTGTCAGTGACATGCATCTAACTACTGTTAGTGGCATACTACGTGTCAGTGACATGCATCTAACAACTGTTGGTGGCATACTACGTGTCAGTGACATGCAACTTATAACTGTTAGTGGCATACTTCGTGTCAGTGACATGCATCTAACTACTGTTATTGGCATACTACGTGTCAGTAACATGCATCTAACTAGTGTTAGTGGCATACTACGTGTCAGTGAGACGCATCTAACGAATGTTAGTGAATAACTACATGTCATTGATATGCAACTAACTAATGTTAGTGGTACACTAAGCTAAGCTGTATTGTACCTTTTTGTAAACTGTGCCGAATGTCAAGGTTTCTCTTTTATTCCAGTGTTAATACCAGGTGCACAAACATACACAGGACAGCAATAGTTATAAGTTATGTGTGACGGTACGGCTCTCGGTGTAAGGGTAGTGAGTAAGAAGATCGTAGTTAGAAACAGTTAAGGTCAAAACTGATGACACGTGAACGTACAGGGCGAAACAGACATGTATGCTTCGTTCTCCCTCACTTTAACTGCTACATGCCTAATGCGTTTGAAAGGGAACTTCTTGACCCGGAGAGTTAAATTAAGTGTCAATAATCTCAATATTTCTCAATAGCGTTTTGACCTAATTGTTGATCTAAATATTGATATTTTGAAACCAGGTTTTGGACGGTCTTGGTTCTGAGTAGGAACGAACAGGAACTTGTATAATGAGCTAATGAAGCAGCCAATATCCACAATTGATTAAGTCGGCAGCATTATTGGAAAAACACCATCTTCAAATAGAATAATCGTCTGAACTCAGCAAGTCGTATGACTTAACGCTGACAGGTTACCCTTTTCATATTTATAAAAAAAACTTGATAAATTTATTCTTTATTATTGATTTTTTTAACATTATTAATTTTCAAAGGCACATAAAAAACAACTGACGTAACATATTTGGCACTTTTTTGTTCACGCAGTTTTTAGGAGATCATTATTGTCTGTAAAATTTTAATGAACGAAGCACCTGCTGTGTTAATAACTTTAATTCCTTTTCTTAATTTAACTTCTAAATTCTTTAGTACGAAGACTCTATCTTTGTTCATGAACACACACTGAAAGCCCTGCAGTATTGTTTTTTATGTTTCATTACAAGGGCAGCAATTGAATTGACTTCTTTTCAGTTAACAATATTGGTTCGAAGTGGATACTCCCGGTCAACATGTTGGTATTATGGTGCTTCAGAAGCGACACCTTATGAAATCAAGAGGAGGATCACGCACGTTAAGTTAAATTAAGTACGTTTACGTTTGAAACTACATATTGCTTTACGCCACAGCTGCGTTCACACGAACAGAGTATCTCATCTAACAGGTGGGAGGAAGCGGGCTTTTCTTTTTCACTCCACGTGGTAAGCAAGCCTGCGTTACGGAAATCGAATTACAGTGTTGCTGGAACAATAGATAGAGAACGTCCAAGCTATGTTTCAATCTATAGTGTGTTTTATTCTTTAAAATATAGAAGTATGATTAGATAGCAGTATTGGTGAGTACATAGTTGATGATATACATGTCACATACCTCTTTTATATAATATTTATGTTATGTCACTCTTCAAAGAACCTGTTTACTTGCTAACCACACCCAAATATACAAAAACAACTGTTCTGACAATACACTAAGACCTTAATAACATGATGTTACCAATAAACAGACACCCTGTTTAAAATGATGTGGTCACTACACAGAAAAACTGAAAATTATTATGTGATGATATGTTTGAGTGAGTGAGTATGGTTTTACGCCGCTTTTAGCAATATTCTAGCAATATCACGGCGGGGGGACACCAGAAATGGGCTTCACACATTGTACCCATGTCGGGAATCGAACCCGGGTCTTCAGCGTGACGAGCGAACGCTTTAACCACTAGGCTACCCGACCGCCCCGATGATATGTTTGAAATGATGTAACCACTAACACAAAATCCCTCATAACATTGTGTGACCACCACAAAAACACATCATAACACGATGAGGTCATCACAGAAAAGCCGTGTAAATGATATTGCTAGTTTCCCCAGCAAAGGACACCGACGTGTAGTTTACAGTTATGTTGATTACTAGACTGAATGTCCTTTAATATCCCGTTTACTACAGTTACCATATATTCGTTGAAAGTTTCATTATTGATGCCGTATTTTCTCTAAGGACAATGTTTTTTTTCTATTTGGACTGACATTGCCTCAAATATATTTATGTGGCAACACCTGTTCATGATCAATAACTCTTGTACAGTACACTCCATTTCCCTACGCGAAGAATAGTTTCTGTTGCAGAAATAGCTAGTAATTGCCTCTATCTGTCTCGTAGACGATAAACTAAAGCCAAGACGTTACAAACTGCACGTGTTCCACGTTATTGTCACAGTTCACCTGCTGGAAAACTATTGTCTTTAGATAACTCTAAATTACATTATTTAAATTAATGTCTACTTCTGCCAGAACACCAATGATTTACTTGTTGTAACCATGTTCTGCAATAAATGTCTACGGGACAAGATTAAATCCAGTTGATGAAGTATGTTTTTGTGATAACGGCATATCAGAACAGCATTATAAATCAATTTAACATATACTGACATTTAAAGACCTGTAAAACTAAAAGGAAATATGTTGATGATAAACGCAGAATTTTGAGTGCGAATTAATAGCTGTTCTTAACTTTTCACATGTCAGCACCTTGCCCGTGCTGGTGGGGTTCACGAAAGTGGTAAACGTCTGAGACCTGCATTACTTCGGGCATTCCTCCCACATAAAACTGACACACCGTGATATAACAAGAATACTGTTAAAGGCGGCGTTAAACCCAACCCACCTACTCACTACGTTTCACATACACCATCTACTATTACATGCAATAAAGCTAGTTATTATATCTTGCATAGATGTGCGCGATTCAAAACTAACTACATAACATGTATACGTACATTTTAGCGTTCTCTTATTTCGGCCATCAATCACCTCGACTCTTCATCAGTATGCCACAGAGTTTATTCGATAGCATCAGTTTCACACAAACCATGTAAGACGTCTGGCAATTAATGCAAGAACAGGCATTCGCAATAGATGCACTTCTTTGTTTGATACTGGTAACGTCTCGCGGGTATGTCGGTATACACAGTGCTCAAGGACTGGTTTCCGAGGCATCAATGGGGGACGAACAAAAGAACAAGTACTGAGAGAGCCAAACTATGAACAGTTCTTAGGTGGCGACCGCCTGGCATGAACACAATAGTAAATCTAAATATTGTCGGCATGGATGTAATCATCGCACACAGCGTTGATCATGGTGGTCGTACATTGTGAACTGTTATAAGGCGTAACTATGAACATGTAATGTAATCGAATACTGACATCGCTATAACACCTAAGTCCAGTTACTGTAACAATCTGCGTTAAATTTTAATGCTGATGTAAATTGTAATATACACTATAGTAAGTCTCTGTTACTTGAACTAGAGTAAAGTGTATATAAAAAGACTGGTTTTGCGTAACATGAGGTTACGATACTATTGGCAGATCCGTAATAATTTATCCCTTCTAGTACGAGTCTCAAGCACGAAAATCATGTATTAAAACATGTTGTACTTGTACTGTCAACGTTTGATATTTACCAATTACACAATAATGTGGGGCAGTACAATATCGAAACATAAGATGTGTACCAATGCCAAAGGGTAGGATTCTAAAAAGTCCACAACAGAAGAAAAACATGAAATAAAACATCTCAATGATGGGCAGGTTGTTCTGCTCAGTAGAGCGTGTATGTTCTGTCCTGCTCTGTTCTACCTAAATGGTTATGTCTGCTCTACTCTGCTCTGCTCTGCTCTGCCATACCCAGTTCTTCCTGTTTTGCCCTGCTCTGGCCTGCCCTGCCCTGCCCTGCCCTGCCCTGCCCTGCCTGCCCTAAAGAGAACAATACTGATACTGATGATGATAATCATTATCCTTTACATGGATGACATTGAACTCCTAGCCAAAGGGAATCCAATTTAAAAGAGCAGGTTCTCCATGTCGAGTGTTTCTCGAGATATATTGGTACCTTTGGACTTGCCAAGAGCAATACCCTCCATTTAAAACGTGGCAAGGCTGTGGAAGGTGGATCAGTTGAGTTACAAGGACGAAGAGTGATTGAGCATGTCTTGGAGGATCAGGCATATACTTATTTAGGAAAGCAAGTAAGAGACAAGGTCCAGAATGCCCATATCAAAGACCAACTTCGTGCAGAGTATTAATCTCGACAAAAGAAAGTCTGGAGTTCAGAGCTTAATTCTAGCAATGAAGTTAAAGCCACAAATACTTATGCTGTGCCCGTCACTTCTAATTCTTTTGGTATTATTGAATGGACGAAACAGGAAATTCAAGGTCTTGATACCCTCGCAAGAAGAGTTATGTTGGACAATAGATCTCACCACCCTCGTTCTTCCTTCAGTCGCTTATATTTATCAATCAAATCGGGAGGGCGTGGTTTGATTAACGTGAAGGCTCTTAATGATAGAATTTTATTGGGCAATTTGCATCTATTTATTAGTCGGATGACCCTGTGAAATATGTCAAGACCCCTGATGAAAACAAGTCATTCCACAGTTTTCTTAAACGAGCCAAGGCTGTGTGACAGAATCTCAATGTTGATTTTGTTGATGGCACAGCAATGAATATCAACCAAGCAAAGTTCCGTATGAAATGGACCCAGACTCGGTTTTTCACGACAAATGCATTGAGTTTATATGCGGTGTGTTGAAACGTACAACAGATTCCTTTACTTGGGTGAAGTCGGCTGGCCTGAAAAGTGAAGGAGGAGGCTTTCTGTTTGCTGCTCAGGATCAGTCACTGTCCATCGTAAGTGACATGATGGCATGGGTTGGTCATTTTATTATTATCTGCGCCATGATTGTGATTTTGAATCAGAGGTCCACCCATGGTATGACCCAGATCATGCAGAGGGCGTATTGGAAATAATAATTATAAAATTCTTTGGAATAGGCCCATGTACAGCGTCAGGCGTATCCAAGCAAACACATCCTTTTTCATAAATCCAATGAAATCATTTATATCAACGAATTCTCTGCCCCTTTTGACACTTATGTGCTAGCATGCCTTGCAGAGAGGACTGACATGGTCTTTCATGGTGGGAGTGAGTCAGTATACACATCTAGGTTCTTTTCAGCACATGGGAATGTTGTACCTGATTGACCGATGACAAGTGAGTCAGCACTTTTGCAAGTCTAGATGGAGGTGGAGGAGTGTTTTCCTCATTCCACATAAACATGTTGTTCGTCGTCCGAAATTTAACGTTGGTGATACAGTCATGTTTCTATTGTCTTCTGTCTGTTCGGTGATGCCCTACTCTCTTCTACCCTGTTTTGTCAGCTCTGCTCTGCAATGCCCTCTGTTTATGATCAAACATTGCATGGTTGTTAAAGAGTCCTAGAATTCTAGAATTCAAAGCTCGCATGACGATAATCGCTCATCATGTTTCAACTTTCAGTGCATAGTATAGTATAGTTGCAATTTGAGTAAAAATCTAAAGATGGTATACTTATATCATAACCGTAGGATACAAACGCACATAAATTTAGATTGAAGCTAGAGGCAGTGTCCATTGTAAGATTACGACCATATCATAAGCAAATGAATCACTATCAAATGGTAATTATGATACCAGGTAAATATTTGGCATATCTTGCCAAGGCAAGTTAATTATTCAGATAAAGAACACTGGACGTGGAACATTATTCTGGTAGCTGATGTTTCAAATTTGGAAATGTCCTCCACAATTACAAAACCACTTCTGCTTTTACAAAACGCAATAAGTGCTCGGCATAAAGGGAAATGTGATTCTTGAAAAATTATCTAGTCATCCATCTTGTCATACAGACTTTCGAATTTGTCAAAGTGCAGAGAAATGAATTTTTCCATTTTAAATGTCATTCAATGCCTTAAAGAGTGGTACGTCGCCAATAGTTATGCTGTGTATGTACTGTTTACCAATTACTAGAAAACGTTTGTTTTCCAAACAGAATACAAATAAATGTATCTTTTCGTTTAAACAGTATAGTATGAACATTCTGAGTCATCAGTGAGCTTCATTCTATATACTCCTGATATAGATTTGGGGTAAAAACGTTAATAGAAATTTTGTACGGGATTTTACAACATAAGAGCTCATTTTTTCTAAACAAATTAGTTTCGTAACTATGGATTTTTCCCTTTTTCACAAGCCTTTGGCGTTTAACTAGTTGATGGGGAACAGTATGCAGCATTCTGGAGAGAGTAAAACATAATTTTTACATTGTATACTATTATGTTTTACAGTT
Source organism: Haliotis rufescens (assembly GCF_023055435.1). NCBI lineage: Eukaryota > Metazoa > Mollusca > Gastropoda > Lepetellida > Haliotidae > Haliotis > Haliotis rufescens. The sequence goes on along the minus strand of NW_025963779.1, from coordinate 74,982,447 downwards.
ACAATTAATAGCCTAAATCCGACTCTTAGTAAAGGTCCCTAGCACTCGGCCTGTTCCACATAGCGATCTTAGTGCTAAGATTATCGTTTTTTTTTATTTGTTTGTTAGTTTAACGCCGCACTCAGCAATATTCCAGCTATATGAAGGCGGTCTGTAAATAATCGAGCCTGCACCAGATAATCCAGTGATTGGTATTATGAGCATCGATAAACGTAATTGGGATACGATGACATGCATCAACCAAGTCAGCGAGCCTGACCACTGATCCCGTTAGTCGTCTTACGACTAGCATAGTCGCCTGTTACGGCAAGCATGGGAGAGAGAGAGAGAGAGAGAGAGAGCGAGAGAGAGAGAGAGAGAGAGAGAGAGAGAGAGAGAGAGGCACACAACCCCTGTTTTAAACACTGCAGGTAGAACACCTATTATTTCGTCTGTTGCGTCTACATCAATAACATCATTCGAGTTTAAACATGGCATCACTACCTGACTACAGTGTTGATAGTTCATTATCGGCATGTGCGGTACGCGTCATTTTTTTTAACATCGTAGTATTACACAATCGTAACACTCTTTACAACGAAATTCCCAGTCAATCTTATAATTAACTAGGGTGAAAACGGCTTCCATAATGGATGACTTTGAAATCAGCTATATCAATTATCCTTCATACGACATCACATGTGATTCTACTTGAAATAAAGAATACTACAAGTACCAGGGCAATGTTCTTCGTTTGTTGGTTGTTTAACACTTTGTTACGACGGCCTGTAAACAATCCGATCTTGACTATACAAACCGCTGATTGAGGTTATTATCAATGTTTGACGCCGTCCAGGTTCACCGAGCCTGACCACCCGATCCATTTAACCGCCTCCTGCGAAAAGCATCAGTTGCCTGGGGGACAATTCTCACCCGGAATACCCACGGTGATGAGCATTACTCACGAAGTCGATACTGTATTATATCATATAATGGGTAGGTTTCTCTGCAGGATAAAGCCAACGAATAAAAACGGTATCCGTTTGGGTCATATGCGGATAGAGATGCAAATATCGAAGGTCAAGTTGGGACTACTTTCAGCGTTTACAAACAAACATGCCGGCGCCCTTGCCATTCGGCGATCAAGTCAGAATTAACCATCGGGAATCTGGAGAAACTACTGGGATAATTGATATCATTATGAAAAGAGTCTAAGTGTGACGTAGCTAAGGCATTTTACAAGTTTTGGCAACTTTGGAGATATAAATTGCGAAAAACTTAGCGGGGCTGCGGCATGGAACCTTTTGAACAAAATAAAACAGTTGGTTTTGGCCGAAATATGTACGAATTGTTACCTTGTTTCGTTTTGTCGCTGTGTGTACATCTGACTGCACTTCGTAAAGTTATGACAGGACAGGCAGACTCTAAACAAACGTGACGTCTCATAGACTAGGGTTAGAGTAACTTCCCTTTGATAAAGGGCAGTTACTCTATTGGACAGACAGATGGATTGACGCGAAATGTAAGAAGAAACAATTGACTGTTGTCACTGTCCAACGGACACGTCACTTATCTTCTGACGTAATATATATCAATGTGTACATTCCAGGAAAACTTGCAATGTTTAGGTAATGTTTGTGAGAGATGGTAAGAGAGTTTTCGAACACAGATTTGAAGAATGACAAATGATAAAGAGGTTATCACGCTTGTGTGTTTGGCAATGGTAAATATCCTGTATTAGGAATACACACCATGTATTTAGCTCGCCACGGCTCGCTAAATACAATGTTTATTCCTAATACAGGATATATACCATCCCCAAACACACTCACGTGATAACCTCTATATATGAGTGAGTGAGTATGGTTTTACGCCGCTTGGGACTCCAGAAATGGGCCTCACAAATAACAAGGGGAGGTAATGAAGACGCAGTGCCAACGGAGAGGTGGAGCATGGTACCATAATAAACAGCAAATAATGGAAACAATGCAGCAATATAAAAGTAGAGTGCCCATTTGGTAGTATTGATGATTGTTTATAGCACTGTTGGTACAGATGCCGTGATCACTATCAGTTATTTTTTTTCTCTTGAACTTCTATGATTTCTTGTAGATTTCTTAAATTTCTTCCAATGTTTGATATTTGTGTACATGATTGGGTGTCTCGCCAGGCTATATTGTGATTGGGATAGTTGATACGGTGTTCCGAAACGGCTCATTTCATGATTTGGTCCTGGTATTGGATGTCGACTAGGACAGGTGCTGGGGTATATTTAGATTCTGGATTTGATTGCTGGGTTTTCAGGGTTTGTTGATTTCTGTGCAATGTCTTTAAGAAAACCGTTTAAGGTGATGAACAAAAGTGCTGGAATTTGATCGTATCGTGTGGGGTGCTATGGCTCTTCGTGTGATTGGTGCTATTATGCCTTACTTGTTCTGTGGGTGATGGGGAGCAGATACTGAAGGTTCTGATGAGTTGGCTTACGGTGTGCCGCAGGTTGGTCTTTACATCACCGCCTTTCAGTTAGACATCTGGGAAACACAGTTTGCTAATCATTCTCCACAGTGAACATGATTCGTTTCTTTTTTGATAGTTGAGGTAATCCAACAGGGTTTACGACAATGAACTTTGCTTTGGGTGGTAAATACTTTTTGTATGCAAGCTTATCTAGGATTGCTTTACAGGACATATAGCACTTGTAAGATCAGTTAAATGAGTTCAGGTTTGTACAACGACGCAACAAAGACGTTGATTCAAGTTGTGTGTCCAAACTACAGCATATACGACTTATTTCGTACAACAAACATGTTCTATGTCAGACCACGTTCTGGTCTGGTATCATCCTATCCATTTTTCGTTAATGTCGCAAGCCTAATCCTACAGCCAAACCCATCCCTTTGCAATCTTTTAGGATGTTTTCATGCTGACAGGTCTGCATACAAGAAGTAATTACAAACGACTCGTTTGAATAAGTCACGAGAACCATTTACAATCATGCGAGAACCCGAAGTCTCTGATTTAAGCTGACGTCGCAGATTCCTTCGATCACAACTGGAACCATTTTCTCGTTTAACTGTCTGAGATTCTTGAAATCGGTTTTCATTACGCTGCCAAACCAGTGACAGTGGCGAAATGATATAAAAGGTTGTAAACACAGATTAAAGAGCTTGTGAAGGAACTGATGGTCCCAGATGTATACTAATGTAAGTGTTTAAGTGGCATAGTACACGCGTACTTGCAGATAATACACAGTCTATAAATTCAACAACATCTGTTTGCACACGAATAATAAGAAGCGGTTTATGAGTTATGCTCCGGAAACGAAACGTGACGGACGGACGTACGTACGGACGGACGAAGTTGGCGGGGGATAATATGAAGCGTCCTTTTAAAACCAGATTCCAAAAGGTTTGTGTCACGTTTATTCACATACGTGATGTTTATCACGTATCGCAGTTGATGAGCTTTATTTGAGTGAGCGCGAACGTACCTTGAACAGTATTTGAATTGTATCACGGCATGTCAGCTTACTGTGGGAGGTAAGCCTGACTTGCATATCGACGTTTATGACAACTGTGACCCCCAGTAGCACGGACATGGTGATGGCAACACTTGTTTGTTTACGACTATCGACAAATCATGGCCACTATAAGCGGACGTGGTGATGACAAATAATTATCTTCAGTGAGCCGAATATGGGATTCGAACCCATGAGCCCAGAATAATGACAACCCTGCACGGCTAATTGCAGCCATATGTAATCCCGATTTGTCGTCATCAGATTATTTCGATCAACAATATGGATGGTCGAATTCGCTTTTGTGCTTCCATAAGCCCTAAAAACAATTCTCAACAATAAACAACGAGCTGACATTCCCTGGGTGGGAATTCCTTTTAGATATAGCCATAGGTATACCAAGTGAAAGGTACCCGATGTCAACAATGGGGTAATCTACAATTAGTCGCATTACACTCAAATCTCAAATTGCACCATTTACATGGAGCTGAAGGTGATTAAGAGACAAACATTGGTATTGTCCTAATCACACACATCTAGAACATTTGACTCGGCTTTCCAAGTAACAGTAATTTAGGCCAGGAAACGTGTTCAATATTTTGGTCCCTGAAACGTCTTGAGATGGTCAAGATGCTACCTGTAAGGATAAACGGGTATTTACCGTTGGTGTGGGGGCTTTTCATTAGATCCCTGACACAGGAAATGCATCACCTCCTAAATTGAGAGGAGCTAATAAACGCAAGAGCCCGAGGCAGCAAACGGAAACGTTGTAAGGTATAGTTCAGTGCCTTTTAACTCGCCACACGGAATTACAGAGTCTGTCGTAATTGTAAAGAAATACGTCGCCATGCCAGAGGCTCGTGGGGCATTTCGCAAACTCAGATGTTAATGTATCCCGTAAATTGTATTTCAAAAATACAGCCTCATATCAAATCGGTTTTGTCGAGTCTGCTCTGTGATTTATTTCATGTTTTAGATAATCACGCTGAACTCCTCCACCATCCTCGTCACTTCTAAAAGAATATTATGAATAATATAGTTTCCTTCTATCGAATTTATGCAGTATCTCTATTACCACTAAACGCAAGTTTACAGGATGGAACCTATACACGCAGCCGGTTACTGGAATAAGGTCTAATGCAACTAATAATCAATCTGGTTTTTATGTAATAACTTCCATCTTTTATCAATTTTCAGCCTAATGTGTTGAATCTAAAGTCTATTGTTGTCAAAACGTATTTCCAGCTCAGTTAATAATAACCAGCTACAAATTCTTTGAAGTTCTAATGTGCATAATCACAGCAGCACGTGAATATTGACATACAGATAATCAGTTGCCACCAATCACACAAAATATGCACAGATATAATGCACAGGCTTCCCCGCACCTTAAAACACCCCCCTCATCTTCGTGAACCTTTACATTGACGCTGTCACGATATGCTGCTGATGTATGGTCAATCAATTAATTACAGTGTGCAAATGTATGTCAGTCGGGTTCACACGCATGAACATGTAGGAATGCCAGTGACACCGGGAAGCTCAAGCGGTCAAGGCCACCAAAGCTATGATCTTCGATATGCAGTTGCATATTATAGCCTCCGAATCAATTCTTTTTGCTTCATTAATTACATCAACACTCTTGAATAATTTACGATATTTGCCTTACCATTTCGACATTCTTGTTGTTCTCAATGACAAATGACTGCACCAGATGATCATGTTCATAAACTACATAGTCTCAGTTCTTATTAGCCTTTCGGCGTTCGGGTGATTGAAATTAAATTGATAAATTGCAGATGAGGTCTCGGGTCAATGTTGAGACCTCGTTGTGTGTCGCTTCATTTAATTCCAAACGCATACGTTCTGAATACTGGGGCTGTGAGCACCCGATGTAACATAAATCATGTGCCGTGGGAAATTAAAGCTGCACGTTAAGAAAGTTTAAGGACATACTTAAGTTAAATATTCAAAGAAATTAACCAAATATCATTGCTTTTACTGTCGATTGTTCCTTTCAACAGATGAGTTTCATCCTGGGTGTAGGCATATCACGGGAGTCGTAAATTGTATTTTACGACTTTGTGAAACAACTATGAGAGAACGAGATGTGGTTTCACGCAACGAAAGCATCAGCAATTAAATTTTACTGTACAATTTTGTATGTAACTTCAATCGATTTATAATGTTATTCCAATCAACATTATAATTCATTCTGTTCAGTAACAAGGTTTGATGTCAACTACAACATAAACAAATTGAACAATGACCTTTAACAAAACAAAACAGTGGGAAAAACATTATCATGCTGGCAAATGAGTGAATGAGTGAATAAGTTGGGTTCAACGTCGCTTTGAACAGTATTCCACTAATAATGTGGGAAGAAAGCCCGGAAAGCAGGTCTCAGACGTTTGAGACTTTGGTGAAACCCACGAGTAGGGGTATGGTGCCGACTAACCTAGAACATTTTGGGGCGAACCGGGATTAGAACCCACAATCATAGTTTCTGGCGCGCCAAAGGACGCAACTCTGCAGACGAATGAGCCACCTGTGCCCCTCAAATATGTGATATCATTACTGACACACATGTAGCACACAAACCACATGTCATATATATATTCCGTGACTTTGTCGTGACGTAGTCGTAACACTGCCTTTAACCGTATTTACCTCCAACAGTATACTTATGCTCCTTATCAGGGTACTACACGAATATGGCTATGTTCAATGCAACTGTCTTGAAATGCAAACCTGACTGTATAGAAATACTGTGTTTAGGCTGACATGGGAGACATTAAACGCGACATTTTGTCACATGTGTCTTGAGCCTTATTGGTATTCCAATGAATCCACTCTGTTCACTCTGTTCACTCATCCTCCGTCCGCAATCTTCCGGATATGAAGTGCCCTTTCCTTCCAGAACATGTATACAGATGCCGTTCCCGTGTAGGTGCGTCCATAATGCATGGTGATTATCGACCATTTGCAGTCCACCAGTTATGATGTTTGCAACAACATTTGTCAAATATTATTTAGACGAATAGCAATCACATCTCATTATTATGTCATGTTTGATAGTGCACAATAGGAATCAAAGAGTAATGCACAACTATAAACGAAATAACCTTGAAACTTATTACGTCGAATGGTATATGTTATGAATAGAGTCAACTGATCTTAGATTAGACATTGTTCAGTCCGTATGATGTGTTGGAGGATTGGTATCGACAGTAGTTATTTCAAAGGATCCAACCCAGCCTTACAACCTACGGATGAAGTCAGTGCAGTTCATTACCGTAGTATACATAATTATTGTTTTACAATTAACCAGACACTTGCCGAGACAGTCTTAGTTTTACTTCACTTGTCTGACATTATGAAACAGTTCTGTACACTCCACACAGATACAACATGATCGTATTTATAAACCTTTAAAGTTATAAGACTGCTGGAAAATCATGAGATCTAGTTTCGTTACTCTTATGTCTATAGCTCACGGGGACACGGGTGACCCAGTCGGCCCAGTCTTCTAAGGCGCCGCGATTCGCCGTGCAGAGTTGCATCCATTGGGCACGCCAGAAACCTATGATTGTGGGTTCGAATCCCGGTTCGCCCTGATTATGTTTATAGGTTTGTCAGCACCATACCTGTGCTCGTGGGTTTCACCGAAGTGGTAAACGGCCGAGACCTGCATCATAAGCTGACGCGTCGTGATATAACTGGAATAATGTTAAAAGCGGCGTTAGACCCAACTCACTCACTCTAAAAGCTCTCCTAAGTTACATTCATAACAACCTATCTGACTAAGGTTACCTTTTAAGTGACAAAATGAAGACTTGTGTCTTAACGCTTTAATACGGATGTGCCAACTGGGCTTGTGAATATTTGTTGTTTAAAGACGCCCTCAGCAATATTCCACCCATGCAGCTAAACATCTTCATTGTGCGCCTCCGAGTAACAAACTAACCTCGCTGAAAGCATAAGTGTTACTCAGAAAACCTCATTTGCGGTTGCCATATAACTTCGGATCATATAAGTTCCCGCATCCACACATATTATCAACTTAACATCGTCAATACACTGACATATTACTTAATATCCTTCTTGAACGCACACATATCTAGAATTTATTTGCTCATTACCTTCCTATGCGTATTGTGTTACGACAGTGTCATTTATTGTTAAACTGTGTTGTAAATGTATCACATTGATCTTGATCTTGATCAGTAGAAGTTCAGGACACGTTTTGTCATGTAAGCAGTGGTGTGGAAGTCACTGTATTATAATGTAGTGTAATCTGGACTCTTCTAGAACAACTATGGACTAATCAAGCATGGTATGGAACTTAACAGAATGGATATATATACAATATATGTGGGCAAAGTGCGTGCCTCTCTCATCCCACATTACATCAAGACCAGCGGTTGTGTGAAAATCATCTTTTCAACCTGGACATCCAGCCTAGGCCTGTTTCTGGAAGCTTGACCACTGTTGCTTCAAGGTGAATGTTATTATAAATTACTTAATTGCTGTAACAACTGATATTGCATTTTTTACGGCCATTGACATTGTACTACCATTGCATTTTGTACTGTCACTCCATTGTGCACTGCCATTATAATAGCTTTGTAGTAGTTTGTATTGATTTGTAAACCAAGTTAATTTAAAAATACAATTGTTAATTGTCCATTTTTTGTTATTTGTTGGTTTCACACTGACTTCTTTTGCGTATATATTTCTAGGTTAACTTATTTTTGGAATGTGGAAGTTGACACGTACCAATATATATGAACATTGTATATCACTCGTGTCCACATTAACATGGCTCACTTCTACGGATGCATACATCCACCTTACAACGTACCGCAAACATCGATCATTTGTGATACCCTTTTGGACATTCAATAGAAGAGTATTATTTGATTATCAGAAATTGAAACTATTATTCTCCGCCGAGTAGCAACACATTGAATCTGAGCAGTACTTTAAAAATCTGAAATTGTCCCAGAAGTCTTCCTACAATGTAATCCGCTGTCAAAAAACTTTTAAACTATCAGGCAAAGTATGAAAATATGACACGCAAAAGGCTCCATGGAGTTCAAACCAATATTTCAACAATAACAAGTGACGCGTCTGTTGAGAGATTGGGAGGCACAAGAACCGGATAATTGCGAAAGAAGGCAATTTCCTTAAACAGGCCCCATAATAAACCAGTAGGTTCTCTTCTCTTAAACTTGGGTGTTTTGATGGGGACAGTTTACAGACATTAGTCACACACCGAGAACTATTTCCATGTAAGACACGGGACTAATATTACAGTAAAGAGGCGGTTTGAGGTTTCCGGATTTATCGTTGGAGCACACGTAGTCCACAATGAGTAAATGAGAATTCTTTTGAGCGTCGATATTTCGTGTGGCTGCTCTGTTAAATATAATCCACGTGTGTTGCCAGTCTCTGGCTGTATGCTAAAGACAGTTTCACATAACATTATTTTTGTAGATTGATATAATATACTGTTCTCAAAGCATGTAACTGGTAATTGGTTGAGATTTACCAAGTCTTGTTGTGTTGGTCTTATTCGGAACAATTGACTTGCCTTTGCACGTGTTCGTGACGGGTGCCACAGGTGGGGCAGGATACTCTCACCTTTTCGCGAACACCGGGTGCCATCACGAACTTTCTAAGACTCTTTAACAACATTTCAGTAACTACGATTCAGGGAAACCTTTGATCAAGGTTACAACACTCAAGGACTCGGTAAAGCTTTCAAAAGGTTTCATTGAAGACATGTGGAGGACATTTCCAAATTTTACGCATCAGGGTATGTCCTACGCCATTCCCTTGTTTTATTTCCACCATAAATTCTCGTGTTTTTCAGGTGAACAGTTGACTTGGTTTTGATTTGTAGTGATTCATAAACGCATGTTCATGATATAGTCAGAATCGTACCATCTACTCTTATTTCTTATGAATATGGAAAGAGTTTGGTCGTTGTTTTATGTCAGATCTGAGTTCATGTTTAAAGATCATTAATATATGTTGAGAAATTTAGATGTAGTCTTGCGAAACCTAATCAAGAATTTTGAACACATGCTCATGATATATAGTCAGAATCGTACAATCGATCCTGCTTTTAACAGATATTTCTTATGCCCGACAGTGAAGGACATGCTACGCCTTCCCGTGAAGCCCTGGTGCCACCACTTAGTGCCATCAGTGATCCATGCATGTACTTTTCACCACTGTGTTGCCCTTTACGCCCCATAGAATCTGCTTCGTCAGATAATCGAGACTTGTAAGTCTCTGGCATTGACGTTTTATATTACGAACATGGAATGGGTTTTGTAGCTTACATTTTCAAAGTGTTTCCATATCTACATGTTCTGATTACACGCACTCTAACATCATATTGGTAAATCATTTTATGTCTACTGAAATCATAGGTGTGGTGAGGTGAACGTCGCGTCCAAGATTATAGCGACGTGCATGTACATGTGTGTTAGTGGCTGCTTGTACTAGTCCGATTTATAGTGCTAGCACAAGGAGATACCATGCCGCAGTTTAACATGTATACCCACTCAGACACACTATACTGACTCCGAGCCGACCAGTCGTTGTTTTAGCCCCTTAATGCCGAGCGCCAGACAGGGTAACAACAAGTACCATCTTTTTAACGTCTTTTGGTATGACGCGGCAGGGGATTGAACGCTCTACCACTAGACCACGGAGGCGGTCAATGAAATCATATATAAAAAGACGCATGCTCACATTATAATTTAAATAATCAACATATTCTGGAATACCACTAGATTGTAGAGCAGTGTGCGATGTGTCGTTAGATCCTCAACCGAAATAACCCTAATCCAAAAGCACAACCGTCTAGAAAATTTCTATAATTGACTTCAAACTCCACTTGTATTTCGAATGGCTTCAATTCCCCAAAGGGTTTGCTGATATTATTACTCGCGCGAACGGTTTATTCGAGTAAATTAAACCACTACCCTTGATAAAAAACCGACTGAGAACATTAAAAGAAAGGTTGACCGTCCTCAAAAAGCAAGGAGCAGTTACCATTCACCACCAAACATGACAGGGCATTGAAACAGCTTCTTATTATAACTATGCTAGCAATATGCCACGTCCACGTCTCTGATGTTACTGTCCTCTATTAACTACGCTTTGTGTCACAAGACGTTTCTACTCGATGTCAGATCACAGATCCTGAAGGGTTTCTTCCCAGCAAACACTGTTTTTTGTATTTTTTTCAGCGAAGACATTTTCCCAATCTTATTTCCCGGGAGATTAGGAATTTAGGAGTCATAAGCTGAATGTGCCATAAAGTGTGCAAATTTCTATAATAAAACGCAATTGGGTTTGTTTAATCTCAAAGATGTTATTGAAGTAGCTTGAACGGCTGTGTATTGACTGGGGTGAATTAAAGTAACGTGTATTAAATGACTGCCTGTACAGTGCGAGCCGCAAACAAACTACAAAATGATCTTTCCAAGATTTAGCTAAGAATTGTCATTTTCTACACCATCACCATCACTCAGGCTGTTGCTTTAGTTTTTAAACGAATCGTTTTGCAATCCATAACATTATCAGGTTATCATTTGAAATTGTTTCTCAAAGAACAAAGGCGCATATATTATTCATAAATATTAAAAAAGACACATCTTTACATTATCATAAACAAAATCTATGCTAAATGCAGAGTCCATTCTACGATTCAAACTACATGTATCATAATCAGGTGTGAATCACTGTCTATTAGTGACGATACCAGGTGTTGGCGAAAAGGTGGGCGTATCCTGTTCCATCAGTGACACCTGTCGCAAACACATGCAAAGATGTGCCTAGTGCTCACCTGAACAAACCCGGGTACAGATAAATCAAAATAGGGAACTGCATCGGACATCAATTTTGTCACTGATGCATCACATTAAGAAATGTCCTAGATCAACTTTTGAGCAAGAGTCGTATGACGCTCTTTGAAATCTTCGTAGAAAGAGCATGGTAGATTGTACAACACTGTGAAATGTAGACACCAAAGACTGGAGCTCGACATAAAGAGAAAGTTCACTAAAGGAAATTTGAAATGAACCTTGTTGACATTAAACCTTTATGTAAGCTGATTCAATTCTTTTTTTAACAGATAGTAATCTTAAAGTATTTCCAGAATCTGTATTCAAACACAGTTAAAGTTTTAAAATGTTTAGCTGACATGCCAAATCACGTTGCTAAATCTGAAAAAGCGACAAAACCATTTCTTAATAAGTCCATTGTGGGATTCCGTTTATATCATGAGCATGTGTTAATGAATTACTATCAAATAGTTATGATACCAGGTGTTTTAGCATATCCTGCACTGTCGGTGGCACTGTCACAAACACATGCAAAGGTAAGTCAATTGTCAATTCCGATTACAAAATGAGCACATAAATCCAGAAGTACACAACCGTAATAAAAACAATTTCTCGTCAAGCCTAAAAGTTTTGTTCGTTTTTCTTTACAAGAGCTCGTCAATAGTGATTTTATATAATTCATTGTCACGACATTGATATTTCGCCAAGACCGGTTACATTTAGGAAGACGAATGACTTCCACACTCACCTGCCACCACAACAAGCACCGACGCACAACACATGTTTGGCTAGGGTGAGTCGAAAACATGGAAACTTATTCTATCGAAAAGAAAACAAGCAGCTGTTTATATAGTCCTTTTCAATTGCCACACGTACATATTTCAAATAGTATATTCAATTTAAAATCGACACTTGTCATGTGTGAGAGTGGTCGATACCCACTGAGAAAACATATCCATTGACATCCCTTTGTTGAGTATAACGGCCATATGTGTATACGTGTCAGCTTAAACCTGTTACAATACACGACTGCAAATAAGGACCACGCCCATAGACACAGTTGGCATAATTGGTATTCAATAAATGCATTGTTGTTAAAGGAAATGGTTTGATAATAGAAAGGGGTATCTATGTACATTGTATAAGACGACACACAGATCCGTTTTGAGTAAATAATTATGCTCAAAAGGCACTATTGATAATAATGTGCAGATTATATTACTTCTAATTCACACCCAAAGGCAAGCTCAAAGCGCTACTTTATTACCCCTGTCAATGCTCTCGATTGATAATCTCACCTCCCTGGGGAGTATACAGCCCATGCTGCCTGTTGTGTTGGAAGGTTAACAGCCACATTACCATCTCATCCTACCGCATACATAGTTTGACCAAGTCACACAAGTGCTTCAGTGTAGGGCAGATACTTCCACGAGGCAAGCAGTCTAACGCGGTCACCCATCCAACTACTCTCCGAGACCAACGTTGCTTAACTTCACCTGATTTGTGACCCGTGCGCTGTACACAGGACCACTTGCCACCATGTGTTTATAGACACGCGGTCACACATGCAAGGACTCTCCGAGACCAACGTTGCTTAACTTCACCTGATTTGTGACCCGTGCGCTGTACACAGGACCACTTGCCACCATGTGTTTATAGACACGCGGTCACACATGCAAGGACTCTCCGAGACCAACGTTGCTTAACTTCACCTGATTTGTGACCCGTGCGCTGTACACAGGACCACTTGCCACCATGTGTTTATAGACACGCGGTCACACATGCAAGGACTCTCCGAGACCAACGTTGCTTAACTTCACCTGATTTGTGACCCGTGCGCTGTACACAGGGTCACGTGCCACCTTTACAAGGGGACGTACCTATCAAACTATCATACCTCGTTGAGTCGAACTAGGACATGTCAAATTCTCGGTTGTCCAGAACGCATGTGGGAGTCCCAAGTATCCAAATTAAGCATTATGTATTCCTGATGTCTCGAACCTCGGATCATACGAATCTTTTTCAGGCCCCCACAAGTTCAAAACTATCTGGTCAGAGATTCTGCGCAGTCCGTTTTTTAAACAACACTTCAATATGTTCTGATTTAAACTAGGATATGTCAAATTCTCGGTTGTCCAGAACACATGTGGAAGTCCCAAGTATCCAATTGAAATTAAGCATTATTTATTCCTGATGTCTCGAACCTCGGATTACACGAATCTTTTTCAGGCCCCCACAAGTTCAACACAACGAGGTTCGACTGTATAGTGACAGATCTCCCTGACTCTCCCAACAGAATAAATCAACACAAACCGTGCCTATACACGATAGTATCTATTAAGAAATCTATCACTCCTGACGATAGATAATGTTACATTCAACTGTCAGCCCAGGTCATTAGTAGAATGAGTGAGTAAGTTGGGTTTAACGCTGCTTTTAACAGTATTCCAGTTATATCGCCGCGTGTCAGCTTAATGTGGGAGGAAAGCCCGAAGTGATGCAGGGCTCAGATTTTTACCACTTCGGTGAAACCCACGAGCACGGGTATTGCGCTGACAAACCTAGAAACATAATCGGGGCGAACCGGGATTCGAACCCACAATCATAGGTTTCTGGCGTGCCCAAGGGACGCAACTCTGCACAGCGAATCGCGGCACCTTAGACGACTGGGCCACCCGTGCCCCCTTAGTTGAATGAAGTGTATATGATTACATATATCATTAAGATAATTGACACACACATTGTCAGTGACAATCGCGGCACCTTAGACGACTGGGCCACCCGTGCCCCCTTAATGGAATGAAGTGTATATGATTACATATATCATTAAGATAATTGACACACACATTGTCCGCCACACGCACTATTTAACTCAACCCACGTCGATTGTTTCATAAAAAAAAGACACAATGGAGATTTAATCGTGAGCAGCGACATCAGATGGAATAAAGCCTTACTTACATCTTTAGTGACAGGAATACTGTTGACTGTGGCGTTGGAAAACATTTTTTTACTCAAACATGATACATCTGGCAAATTTAACTACCACATTGATATATCCCTGCGGTTGTTTTATCAAGATGTGTTCTCGAGAAAACGGAAAAAATCATTAAAAAAATGAAAAAACCCTGGAGGTAAAATACCACCGACCGTGTGTTGTATCTTAAAGCGTAGTTGCAACGTCAAAGAAACAAATATTGATAATGTGATGAAAGTTTAGATGAAACACTTTCGTACAAATTGCTGTCTAATGGACACGTCTGTGCAGAAGAAGCATAAATATGCGATACAAAAAGTTAATGTTTACATATTAAACACGTCTCCGATGTTTGGTCGAAGAAACGATGAACTGGCTGCTCGTTTATAACCTAGAGGTGTCTACGGTTCGCGCTTCCAGAACATGATCCATTTGTGGTTAAGTTATCTCATTAAGCACTCTCAACGCCTTTCTTATGCGAATGTTTTGTTTTGACGCGTGTGTGAGGTTTTGTAAGGTCCGATGAATAGAACTTTTCGCCATGGCCTCTGAGATGGTTAAGTAAGTATTCAAGAATGCCGATGATGTGCAAACGGTGTTGTTGGAGCTGAATTACATTTACCACGATGTGTTCAGTCCGTGGCACTCTCAGCTGACGCATCGGTGCCGCCCCATTACACGGATATCAAATTACCGCAGACAAGTAATGATCAATATGTCATGTGTGCTTACAATGTAATCCTTTAAAAATGTGCAGAGGGAGTCATGCCTGTCGGCAGTCAATGGCATCAACATTGCGAATTTTGATTTTTATCTCAAGCTCCAGAAGTAACCCTTGTGATGAATATTCGGGTTCTTTTATCGTTGAGTTGAATGAAGGATAATGTAATGAATATCTATTCCCTTCGCCATGTAGCCTAAAGCCTACGTGGGCTGTGTGCGACGCAAATTAACTCAATACCAAACTGCAGGGAGCAATGCATCTGTCAAACTCGCGTGAGGATGGTTACACTTCTAAATATGTGGAAAATGAGACTGATTTTAGGGTAATAACTGTCTAAAGAGAATTCCCCCAAAGGTGTAGCATTTCATCGCGGAATGAGTACTTGCCAACGTTGAGAGTCAGAAGCGTTAAATTACATTGTATTCTCTGTCTGTAGCTATTATATGGTCTAGGAATTCTGGCAATCTTACGGCATCACGGAATTCTCCTACCACACGTCCTCCCAATTGAAGCCAACGGCAACGGTGTATTCCAGCAGGACAATGCTCGACCGCATACAGCATGGATGACAAGAGCCTGTCTCCCCTGACGCTACTCTCCGATTTCAACCCGATAGAGCACCTGTTGGATGAATTGGATAGACGTCTACGCCGACGTCAACCACAGCCCCAAACGTTGCAGCAGTTGGCTTTTGCGTTGCAGGCCGAGTGGGCTACCATTCCCCAGGATGTGATTTGCATACTCGTCTCTTCCATGGGTAGGCCATGTCAGGCCGCTATCGATTCCAAAGGGGGACATAAGCGGTATTGATGGTAGCTGACCTTCACCTTGGACCTTTTCTATGTACCGATAACTGAGATGACTACAATCACCATTTTGGCTCAATACCTTGTACGGTTCCTCGTATAATGAATTTTCCTACCGCACACAAATCTGGCTTTGCGGTTCTTTTTTTGAAGAGTATATGTTCATTTCATTGACTAGATGTTAGTCTACTGTACATATACAGCACAGCTGTTGTATATGACATAACCGTCACACATGGGTTTGCCGTTAAATATTGCATAGCTGTTATCTATTGCATATCACATACACGTAACTGGTGCATATGTCGTTGTTACATAACCATACCTGCCAGATATCGTATAGCCGACACAAACCACAAAGCGACCACGTAACTGTTGCATATCACAAATCTTATATCACATAGCTGGTACATATACCGATCATATTTTATTTTTTTTTAAACCGTTTTTCTTTACAAATAAGCAGCTGAACCTCTGAACTTGACACAACAGACGCAATTCAATATAAGCGTATTGTTCTTAGTCAAAATCAGATTTCGTGTCACTGGATTTTCTGGTTATTTACTGGATTGTCTGGGGGTTTTTTACAGGCCGCCCTCGCATGGCAGGAGTACTGCTGTGCGACGTCAGGCACCAAACAAACACTTATTTTTTATGCAGTGTGAGTGTCGGGTGCTACCGGTAGGAAAGGGAATGTTTTGCCTCTTCGCGAACATATGGTGTCATCACCAGTTTGCAGTGATCCATTTACATGAATATATTTTCTCTGCTATTTTGTCTTTTATGGCCAGTGGAAACTGTTTCGGCAGGTAATCAAGACTGTGACATTTAACATAGAAGTCACATATATCGCATAGCCTTTACATATATCACAGAGGTCACATATATCGCATAGCCGTTACATATATCACAGAAATCACATATACACCTAGCCGTTACATATATCACAGAAGTCACATATACACCTAGTCGTTACATATATCACAGAAGTCACATGTACACCTAGCCGTTACATATATCACAGAAGTCACACATACACCTAGCTGTTACATATATCACAGAAGTCACACATACACCTAGCTGTTACATATATCACAGAAATCACATATACACCTAGCCATTACATATATCACAGAAGTCACAAATACACCTAGCTGTTACATATATCACAGAAGTCACACATACACCTAGCTGTTACATATATCACAGAAGTCACATATACACCTAGTCGTTACATATATCAAAGAAATCACACATACACCTAGCTGTTACATATATCACAGAAGTCACATATACACCTAGTGGTTACATATATCACAGAAGTCATACATACACCTAGCTGTTACATATATCACAGAAGTCACACATACACCTAGCTGTTACATATATCACAGAAGTCACATATACACCTAGCCGTTACATATATCAAAGAAATCACATATACACCTAGCCGTTACATATATCACAGAAGGCACACATCCACCTAGCCGTTACATATATCACAGAAGTCACATATACACCTAGCCGTTACATATATCACAGAAGTCACACATACACCTAGCTGTAACATATATCACAGAAGTCACATATACACCTAGTCGTTACATATATCACAGAAATCACATATACACCTAGCCGTTACATATATCACAGAAGGCACTCATCCACCTAGCCGTTACATATATCACAGAAGTCACACATACACCTAGCTGTAACATATATCACAGAAGTCACATATACACCTAGTCGTTACATATATCACAGAAATCACATATACACCTAGCCGTTACATATATCACAGAAGGCACACATCCACCTAGCCGTTGCATATTTTGACAACCTAAAACAGCAACGTTGAATTGATCGGAGATCAGTTCAATGAATACTTAACACGTTGTGGATTACGCAACACATATTTGCACAGTCACTTTGTTTGTTTCTTGTGTTATGTTAGTAACCACTTTGCATGTGTAAACACGCACATACAGGTGGTGTTGGTTCCTCGCACTGCCACATAGAAAGCCGAACCCCACGTGTGTACAGCCACCGGCCAGAGAAAGAAAGGAATGTATTTAACAATGGTATTAACACTGAAAGAAAGCCTGACAACCCAGCTCATCAATAAAACACACGCTTGGCTAACCACTGAAAAGGTATCCGATGTTTGTTCATAAGCTTGGCCACAAACTCGGTGTCGAGGTCAAGACTGGTTTTGAAAGCATGTGTATTCAGACACTAGAAGTGCTGTAGCGGAAATGAAAGCACGTTTTCCAAATCACGCTGAGAACTATTACTCCCACATTATTTATTCTCTATCGAGTTACAAGTTATTTGTTTATTCACAGAGACATTGGAGTGTACCTAGTGACAATTGTCTACAATCACTTACAGATCGGTGGTCTTGGAGACGAGCTTGTTCTGTTTTCTTTGGAGTTTTGGGATTGCCTCTACTTGTTCTGTCACTGAACGATCTGATATTTCAAGAACAATAAACTCAATAACGTGTGATCGTGTTTTGGCAGAAAAAAACAATGTTATTCTACTCCTTATAACACATTTGTGTTTCTTCAATGTTTGAGACTGTGGTTACATGATACATCGATCACACATAATGACAATTTTCAAAGCGTTTTCAAAACAAATACAGCAGTTCAACAATACTTTGACCATGTGATTCAGTGTCAATGGAAAACACCACATACATTTTACAAGTCCATGTATAAATATATACATCATGTTCAGAAATAAATGTGAGGAACTGAGAGGCGTAACTTTTACAGAAATGGTAATTTCATTTCCCATTGTTCGTGTTAGGTCGAGTTAACACAATGTCCAACATAGTTTCACCTGTAATTTCATTGAAACGGCAAACAGAAATTATTAATAATCATTAAGTATCTGTGCAAAATACACATTGACATTAAATAAGGAAATCATTATAAAGTAGTTTCAGCATACAGACATAAAATAGACGAGTAAAAGAATAGCAACTATATAGGGTGTGTGTCTGTGATCGGTTCCTAATGGTAGCACATGCTATTTAACGATTTACTTTTAAATTACGATACGCGACACCTTCCGATTGATGCCAATACATTCGTGCACACCTGTCAAAAATGCAATTTAGTAAGTGTTAAGTAAACATCACCAGGGAAATGTTAAAACCATTTCCATTATGTAAAGAGTAAGAACAATCATGGAAACGTTGCCATGTGTACATGCATTTTTCATGTTTCCTTTTATGCCAAAGGACGTGAACTACAATGAACACAAACTATATGTATGTTTATTTGAAGCATAATTTTCAAATGTTAACATACCGCATTGTAAGAACAATGACAAAGCAATGAAATGTGTATGTACAAATCCTAATGCCCAAAACTTATTTCAAATATTGTGTTTCACAATGCAGCGAGAACAGCGATAAAGATATAATAAATAACTCAACAGATTGATTTGAAGTTTTATGCACTGATTTCTACAACTATAATATGAAACAAAATATCATTATAGCTGATTGACCTTATCTTCATTGTACATTTCAACAATTTGCATTATACTAAATCGATTTGAGATATCAGGCTGTCGTAAAACCATCCTAAACATGATCCCGCGATGGCAGTTTGTACTTGATAAAATCACTTCGTTGGCTTTCAATTACAAGATCCACATACATCAACAAACCCTGCAATACCTCGACATCCAGGGCGACCTATTTGCCCTAGGTGCCCTGGGTTTCTAAACGAAAGCAGTCCAAGACAGCCAACAGACTAATTAAGTAATCTCTAATTAGAAACAGACACTGTTTGATGTACACATTATATCCCCCAATTTAAACACTGGGGTCATTAATGCGATAAACATATCGTGGTTATAATGTTAGTTATTACTTAAAATAAACCAGTCTACGTCAATATCACTTTAAGATAAACCAGCTATCGGAATTCAAATCGGGCATCAAAACATGAACATTGATTACAACAAGGGCCTTTTCTATTAATACAATTTTCACCAAATGAATTCCAATAAGGGCAGGCGGTGGGTTTTCACTAACTAACCTAATAGTGTTTTGCGCTATAAATAAAAACATGCAGTTACCTCAATCTGCATTTTAAACAGCGCTAATTTCCTTGATATGGTGAAGGATCAAGGGATAATTGCATTATCCCCCTGGAAGCCCAACAGTTATTTATACAGATAGGATAGGAGCATGATTCATTATCACTTACCTTATCAGAACCTCATCGCGTCCTCACAGTCTATCTTATCCAGTCACAAAGTTAGATCACAGCGCATGGAGGGAGAGTTGAGTTCTTCAACGTAGCCATTGTACAACTGCTTTGTGCTGCTTCAAAGTCTTTCTCCCCTATTGAATAAACAATAAGATAGGGGAAAGCAGTACCGCTGTGAGATTCAATCGGCAAACACTCTGTAAGTGGTATTCATTGTAATGTTTAGTGTCCCGAACAGGACCAGCTATCAGACGCGCCGTACCAGGTCCTAGAAGTATCATGAAAGAAGCAGACATATGCTTGCTTTTCATCGAAGTTGCTGTAACTATGCATGGACCTGCTGTCAAGAGCGCAAGCCAAACTTTTTACTTCGCTGTCGTAAAACATTAAAGGCATTTCTTATAATATACGGCATCGGCTGTGCATTATATCACTTTAGAAGCAGCCCTAAGCTAATATCTGTTAAATTAAGCATTAACATTGCCGAAAAGCGGAAGTTAAGCCTTCGACCCAAGAGGATCATTCATTTAGGGGTTTGGGCAATGAGCATCGTCTGCTTGGAAGCTAGGAGACTTTACTCTTCGATTTCTCCAGGAGGCAAATCTGTGATTCCCTCGCTAATATTTAATGTCATGCTCTGTCGTTATAAACCGTACCCTGTCCAAAGGGCCACCATTAATTACACAACTCATGCCGAATCTGAAGTGATTTATGTAAGTGATGTTTAAAGAGCCGATGCCTTCAGACGTTGCCGGACATCACTACCAGCAGACTGTTAACATCACTTGGTGACAGGTCCTCACTATAAAGTAAAATCATTTACGAATCTCTGGCTCAGCAATTGATTCACTCTCACCATACG
Organism: Haliotis rufescens; assembly: GCF_023055435.1. Lineage (NCBI taxonomy): Eukaryota > Metazoa > Mollusca > Gastropoda > Lepetellida > Haliotidae > Haliotis > Haliotis rufescens. The sequence goes on along the minus strand of NW_025963779.1, from coordinate 74,961,485 downwards.
TAACTTCACTCCAATTCATTCCTTCTTTGTTCGATAGCATTAAGCGTCAGAGAGCGAGTGTCAGCGTTCAAAATGAATTGCAATGTATTTTATCGTCTCCTTCAGTCACGATGCAACCTGATTACCGTATTTAGACCAAAATATCGTTTCTTTATCAGGCGAGAGACATATTGCTAAGGTAAGAAATCCCATGTTGAGAAATGTGTGCTTAAATTCTCATTTTTTCTATGATGAATTTGGCTGGTGCAGACTGGATATTTCATATCAGACGCTCACGGTCAATAATTCCATCACGCAATGGAATGCTAGACTACACGAACTGGAAAATATTTGGAGTCGAATAGTCACCGAACCGAGGCTAATGAATGTTGATGCCATGATTAATGATGTTAACACAACTGCGAGCACAGCCATTGTTATTCTCTCTGATCTATGAAGAACTGTTTTCTTTGCTGTCAGCTCCGAGATAGTCGTGGTTCGAATCCCTAAATATGACCCTGCTTTGTCAGGATCAAACCCATGGAATGACTGTTCATGGCATGAAATGTCTGATCAATGATGATAATGTGTTATTCAATAATGATATAGATCTCATCACTGACGTTTAACGTGGATTCGTTGACGCTTATAGCTAGAGGCTGATCACTGACGCTCATAATCTGATCAATGGTGTGAACAGTCTGACCATGACATTAATAGGCGTATCATTGGCGTTAACAGCCTGATTAATAAAGTTGATAGTCATAGTCTGCTCAGTGACGTTCAATGCTCGATGAACAGCTTGATAACAACAGCTTGATAAATGACGTTAAGAGTCTGATCATTACCATTTATTATCCCTGAATGACGTTGATAATGTTACAAGTCTGATCAATGATGTTACTATATCTCCCTTTAATGATGGTACGTCTGAGCAATGATGTTTTTATATCTCCCATCATTGATGCTAATTGTCTGATCCTTGATGATATTATATCTCCTAGCAATGATGTTAGTAGTCTGAATAATGAACAGTTATTATATCTCCCATTAATGATGTTAATAGTCTGAATAATGATGTTATTATATCTCCCATCAAAGATGTTAATAGCCTGATCAATGATGTTACTATAACTCCATTCAAAGATGTTACGTCTGAGCAATGATATTATTATATCGCCCATCAATGATGTTAATTTCCTGATCAATGATGTTATTATATCTCCCATCAATGATTTTAATTGACTGAACAATGATGTTATTGTATCTTCCATCAATGATGTTTCGCCAGATCGTTGATGTTGTTATATCTGAATAAGGATGTTCTCATATCTCCCATTTATGATGTTATTACTCTGAATAATGATGTTATTATATCTCCAATCAATTATGTTAATAGTCTGAATAGTGATGTTATAATATCTCTCATCAATGATATTAATAGTCTGCATAATGGTGTTACTATATCTCCCATCAATGATGTTAATAGTCTGCATAATGATGTTACTATATCTCCCATCAATGATGTTAATAGTCTGAATAATGATGTTACTATATCTCCCATCAATGATGTTAATAGTCTGCATAATGATGTTACTATATCTCCCATCAATGATGTTAATAGTCTGCATAATGATGTTACTATATCTCCCATCAATGATGTTAATAGTCTGCATAATGATGTTACTATATCTCCCATCAATGATGTTAATAGTCGGCATAATGATGTTACTATATCTCCCATCAATGATGTTAATAGTCGGCATAATGATGTTACTATATCTCCCATCAATGATGTTAATAGTCTGCATAATGATGTTACTATATCTCTCATCAATGATATTAATAGTCTGCATAATGATGTTACTATATCTCCCATCAATGATGTTAATAGTCTGCATAATGATGTTACTATATCTCCCATCAATGATGTTAATAGTCTGCATAATGATGTTACTATATCTCTCATCAATGATATTAATAGTCTGAATAATGATGTTACTATATCTCCCATCAATGATGTTAATAGTCTGCATAATGATGTTACTATATCTCCCATCAATGATGTTAATAGTCTGCATAATGATGTTACTATATCTCCCATCAATGATGTTAATAGTCTGCATAATGATGTTACTATATCTCTCATCAATGATATTAATAGTCTGCATAATGATGTTACTATATCTCCCATCAATGATGTTAATAGTCTGCATAATGATGTTACTATATCTCCCATCAATGATGTTAATAGTCTGCATAATGATGTTACTATATCTCCCATCAATGATGTTAATAGTCTGCATAATGATGTTACTATATCTCCCATCAATGATGTTAATAGTCTGCATAATGATGTTACTATATCTCCCATCAATGATGTTAATAGTCTGCATAATGATGTTACTATATCTCTCATCAATGATATTAATAGTCTGCATAATGATGTTACTATATCTCCCATCAATGATGTTAATAGTCTGCATAATGATGTTACTATATCTCCCATCAATGATGTTAATAGTCTGCATAATGATGTTACTATATCTCCCATCAATGATGTTAATAGTCTGCATAATGATGTTACTATATCTCCCATCAATGATGTTAATAGTCTGCATAATGATGTTACTATATCTCCCATCAATGATGTTAATAGTCTGCATAATGATGTTACTATATCTCCCATCAATGATGTTAATAGTCTGCATAATGATGTTACTATATCTCTCATCAATGATATTAATAGTCTGCATAATGATGTTACTATATCTCCCATCAATGATGTTAATAGTCTGCATAATGATGTTACTATATCTCCCATCAATGATGTTAATAGTCTGCATAATGATGTTACTATATCTCCCATCAATGATGTTAATAGTCGGCATAATGATGTTACTATATCTCCCATCAATGATGTTAATAGTCTGAATAATGATGTTACTATATCTCCCATCAATGATGTTAATAGTCTGCATAATGATGTTACTATATCTCCCATCAATGATGTTAATAGTCTGCATAATGATGTTACTATATCTCCCATCAATGATGTTAATAGTCTGCATAATGATGTTACTATATCTCTCATCAATGATATTAATAGTCTGCATAATGATGTTACTATATCTCCCATCAATGATGTTAATAGTCTGCATAATGATGTTACTATATCTCCCATCAATGATGTTAATAGTCTGCATAATGATGTTACTATATCTCCCATCAATGATGTTAATAGTCTGCATAATGATGTTACTATATCTCCCATCAATGATGTTAATAGTCTGCATAATGATGTTACTATATCTCCCATCAATGATGTTAATAGTCTGCATAATGATGTTACTATATCTCTCATCAATGATATTAATAGTCTGCATAATGATGTTACTATATCTCCCATCAATGATGTTAATAGTCTGCATAATGATGTTACTATATCTCCCATCAATGATGTTAATAGTCTGCATAATGATGTTACTATATCTCCCATCAATGATGTTAATAGTCTGCATAATGATGTTACTATATCTCCCATCAATGATGTTAATAGTCTGCATAATGATGTTACTATATCTCCCATCAATGATGTTAATAGTCTGCATAATGATGTTACTATATCTCCCATCAATGATGTTAATAGTCTGCATAATGATGTTACTATATCTCTCATCAATGATATTAATAGTCTGCATAATGATGTTACTATATCTCCCATCAATGATGTTAATAGTCTGCATAATGATGTTACTATATCTCCCATCAATGATGTTAATAGTCTGCATAATGATGTTACTATATCTCCCATCAATGATGTTAATAGTCGGCATAATGATGTTACTATATCTCCCATCAATGATGTTAATAGTCTGAATAATGATGTTACTATATCTCCCATCAATGATGTTAATAGTCTGCATAATGATGTTACTATATCTCCCATCAATGATGTTAATAGTCTGCATAATGATGTTACTATATCTCCCATCAATGATATTAATAGTCTGCATAATGATGTTACTATATCTCCCATCAATGATGTTAATAGTCTGCATAATGATGTTACTATATCTCCCATCAATGATGTTAATAGTCTGCATAATGATGTTACTATATCTCCCATCAATGATGTTAATAGTCTGCATAATGATGTTACTATATCTCTCATCAATGATATTAATAGTCTGCATAATGATGTTACTATATCTCCCATCAATGATGTTAATAGTCTGCATAATGATGTTACTATATCTCCCATCAATGATGTTAATAGTCTGCATAATGATGTTACTATATCTCCCATCAATGATGTTAATAGTCTGCATAATGATGTTACTATATCTCTCATCAATGATATCAATAGTCTGCATAATGATGTTACTATATCTCCCATCAATGATGTTAATAGTCTGCATAATGATGTTACTATATCTCCCATCAATGATATTAATAGTCTGAATAATGATGTTACTATATCTCCCATCAATGATGTTAATAGTCTGCATAATGATGTTACTATATCTCCCATCAATGATGTTAATAGTCTGCATAATGATGTTACTATATCTCCCATCAATGATGTTAATAGTCTGCATAATGATGTTACTATATCTCCCATCAATGATGTTAATAGTCTGCATAATGATGTTACTATATCTCTCATCAATGATATTAATAGTCTGCATAATGATGTTACTATATCTCCCATCAATGATGTTAATAGTCTGCATAATGATGTTACTATATCTCTCATCAATGATATTAATAGTCTGAATAATGATGTTACTATATCTCCCATCAATGATGTTAATAGTCTAACCAAAGATGCAATTTTATCTCCCATTACGGTACCGAGAGGAAATAATTTCAGTTTAAAGGGGAATAGTAATGGTATATTTAACTATTGCACACACGGGAAATGTATTCTCACGTGTGCCATAACGATTATCATATCTCGGTTATTTTGTTATCAGGCAATAGATCCTATCTCCTAAAACGTTTGACTGGGTATTCAGATAGTGTTTTCGATTGTCAATGAAGCGTAACATCACAGGTCACTGACAGCGCGACCTAATTTGTTCCATGAATGACTCCTCTATCCGTATATTTCCAGGAATTATATGCTTAAAAAATAAAATGATATTTCAGAAGAATTTGTATAATTTGCCATTTGACAAAAAGAGTGAAATAACACAGAACCTAATCCGTTCGGCCTCCACCCAGACAAGGACGCTAGTCTTTAGATTTGTTAATAAGTGGTACCGTGTCGAGGCCAGACGCGTTTCCTGCCATGAGTGAACAACAAACACAGTGTGTAAAGTCTGTAAATGTCACATATCAATATCCTCGGAATGAACATCTCTGACGGTCACCGTGAGTTGATACTGAGAATGTATATGGTAACAAGTAGAGCATCACGACACATGTGTGTCATGAAAATCCACGTCCAAGTCTTTACATATTTTTCACCATATTTGTCCAATTGTCATGATCCTGTTCAACCCTCACATGTCTTCCTTTGCAAAGAGGTTAAGTTTGTTTTCATGTTTTTTTCCGTTAATGCATTAATACTATGTCATTCTCAATATGTCAGGTACATACGCATGATATTACACACAAAACCATAAACCCTTTCCATATTCACAGGGAATCCTTTCTAAAAGCAGAGTCGATTGTACGGAGGATGTCTTTATGAACCACTATCAAATAGCGATGACCAGATTTATGCGAAAAGGCGGCAGAACCCGTCACAAACACATGCAAACACATGCCAAAATGGTGAATTTAGGCTATATTGGGCACAAGAGCCATTAGATATTATTTGGTGAATTTTGGCTATATTGTGCAGAAGAGATATTAGATAATATTTTGATTAATTATGTCCAATAGTGTCAAAGGAGAAATGTTTAACATTTATCGTAAAATGATATTGCTAACCTGTATGATATAGACATGCTACGTTCATTTTATATGTCAGAAGAAATGCCAAATGCATTTCTAATATCATCCTCAATTGCGACCTGCACCAACACATCTTCAATGTGTTTACGACTAATGTCATTTTCATCACGGCGAGAATTAAACAGATTGTTCAATAACAAATGGAGTTTGATTTTTATTTGTTAGTCTGAAATTCAAAGTTATGTCCATATTCCCCCGCTATCAATTCCACAGTTTAGCCGCCTCAACAAGAGGCTTCATCATTCTGACCTGGATTCCTTTAATGTGAATGCATATTTATTCAAATCTAATGAGCCCGCGCATTCATTTTAACGTTTCATTTTCATGGTTAAATTAAGGTTATTTGTATCATCATGGGTGGTATATTCGCCATGATCTTATACTGAGGACTCTTACATCAGGCAGTTCATGACAGCTACTTTTAGAACCTTTCTATAACGGTTACACATTGATAAATGAGTTCGTAAAAAAAAAAGGTTAACGACTATTTGCCTTTTATTAGCCCTTGTATTTGTTTGCAATCTCATTGCAAATAGTTCCTGTCAGTGAGTGTAATTCATTCGCAAGAATGTTTAAAAACAGAAGGGTAGTTTCTCGGTATATAATGAACACACTTCTCCTTGGGACAACACCACAGGAATACACGGAATAGAATCTCTGTAAATATAGATATTGAGACATGCATACACATACAAAAACATAGACTACGGTCATATTTTTATATTAACTTAAATTGTGGAATCGCACTGCCGATAAATTAATGCAAATGTCACAGTGCTGATGATATTAAATATTTCCATCATCATGGAACATCATCAACCCCACATGTAAGGCGGGCTTCAAATATTGGCGAAAGAGATATTTCCATTCAATTTACAATAAGAATTGTCTGTACGAGTCAACTGTACGATTCCGACCATATCATAAGTTTGTGTTTATGAAACATTATCAAATAATCATGGTACCAGGAACCCTGCGCAACCGGTGCTACCCGTCACAAACACATGCAAAGGCATGTCAACTGATCAAACCAAGGGAGTATACGGTGACAGTCAAAAGAGATAATTGCATCGGACATCATGTTAGAGTTGTTGTCCCCATGCCTATCCAAAATTACTTTTGAAAGCCATCATACTGAGGCATTGAATGCTGTAACCCTGATCAAATCCCTGCTTGTATGCATGTGAATTGTTAGATAGGAATTTACTTATCTCCACACAACAGATATGAGGCTTACCTGTTTGTTGACCATCCCTACATGTATATACACCATTAGAAACATGTAATACTTGAATGACTTCATTATTTGCTAAAATAAACCTCACATATATCTTTGGACCATTGAATATTTGCACTTGTACCCAATCCAGACGTTGCATGTACCGAGTCTCTCTTTAAATGCTACAGAATGGTCTTTTCTGAATCAGTTTAACCAATGCGCAATAATGTTGAGCCAATACATCGACACACATGGTTGTTTGCACTATGGTATCCACATATTTGCCAATGAGGTGAATGCATCTATTCAAATAAAGAACATTATTCCCACGTATGTTACCTGGTACTGAGTACGCGAAGGTCTATCTACGCGTGTCATCCACCAACTATAACCCAAGTCGCCTCCTTCCCACTGACTCGCAAAAACCCAGTTCCCAATAAAAGGAGAAGCGATTTCAATATTCCGATTCACAGCATAGTCACCTCTACCGCAAAAATTGACCAAATGAGCTCTTACTCAAATAGCACCAAATAACTTTGACAGAACGTACAACGGAGGTTGTACTGGGTATTTCTGAACGGCGCTACATGCTTGAGCACTACCTAATTAAGTGAATTCATGGTCATGAAAAGGCAGTAAAGAGGCACCCGGCAGGAATCCACTTTTTGTTGACCGCCTTCCTTTGCGATCGAACGCAGGTCAATACGTCTTCCAGTTGCCCGGAAGATGGCAGTTTTTGTTCTATATTCATAAAATGAAAGTATAACCCAGTGTCTCAATACTACGCAAACATATCCCTTGCCTTAGAGCACTGGACCCTCTTGTTCTGTTACAGAATGTTTTTGTAAATGATTTCTCTTCAATGTGAACAAAAACGTAGAGAGTCATCAGTATAATTGATGTTGCACGCTAGAGGCATCGTGAAGCATTTGTCTGCTTTAACACTGCGACCAGTGTTTGATAAACAGTTCCTATTCGTTTTTTAACGTGATGTTTTCTACGATTAAGCCGACGGATATTTACATAGTACAATCAAACCACTATTATTTCTGAACGTCAATACACTTTTTCACAAGCAGACAGAGAACATGCAGTAGACGAGTAAGGGCCAATATCTAAATGCTTTGAAATATCGATATTCTTTATACTTGACGAACAAAAATCATTGTTTCATTTCACAATTTCACAACTTCACATATTTCACAACTTTTGAGGAACTATCGAGCATTCTCTTTTTACGAAAATTTCAAAGAGCGCCATGCGACTCTTGATCAAAAGTTGTTTGATCAGGTTGAAAGCTTTTTATGCAGAAATGTGGATGATATTTCCAGAGTTGACGCATCAGTGATGTCCGATGCCATTCCTTATTTTTACTTTCGTCACGTGAACAATTGGCTTGCCTTTGCTTGTGCATGTGACGGGTGCCACCGGTGGGGCAGGATAAGCTGGCCTTTACGCGAACACCTGGCATCATCACTATGCACACATGCACATGATTTAGCCGGAATCGTACAAACGGCTCTGTTTTTAGCAGAAAGGGGTTTGCCGCTATTAGTTGTCAGGTCATGCAGAATAAAAGTCGAAAATGAAGGCGTGTAGACAAGTTCTATTCAATATAGAATTAATAAAGTTAGCAGTTATGTATGTATACGTTAAGTATTTTGACTGTCATATGTCTTCAATTCAGTGTCTATGTGTAAGTTTCTACTTGTTTGAAGTCTCTACCTGTGTGAAGTCTCTATTTGTGTGAAGACTCTACATGCGCGAGTCTCTACCTTTTTGAAGACTTTACCTATGTGAAGACATTACTCGTGTGAAGACTCTACCTGTGAAGTCTCTACCTGTGTGAAGACTCTACCTATGTGAAGACTCTACCCGTGTAAAGGCTCCACGCGTATGAAGTCTCTACCTGTGTGAATACTCTACATGCGTGAAGACTCTACATGCGTAAAGACTCTACCTGTGAAGACTCTACCTATGTGAAGACTCTACCTGTGTGAAGACTTTACCTGTGTGAAGACTCTACATGCGTGAAGACTCTATCTGTGTGAAATCTCTACCTGAGGATGCTCTACTTGCTCTACTTGTGTGAAGACTCTACATGTGAAGACTCTACATGTGAAGTCTCTACCTGTGTGAAGACTCTATTTGTGTGAAGACTCTACATGCGTGAAAACTCTACCTGTGTGAAATCTCTACCTGAGAAGTCTCTACCTATGTGACATCTCTACCTGAGAAGTCTCTACCTATGTGAAGACTTTACCTGTTTGAAGACATTACTCGTGTGAACACTCTACCTGTGAAGTCTCTACCTGTGTGAAAACTCTACCTGTGTGAAGGCTCCACGCGTATGAAGTCTCTACCTACTTGAAGACTTTATCTATGTGAAGAACCTTCCTGTGTGAAGATAGTGTGTGACGATCTGTATGAAGTCTCTACCTTTGTGAAGACTTTACCTGTTTGAAGACATTACTCGTCTGAACACTCTATCTGTGAAGTCTCTACCTGTGTGAAGACTCTACCTGTGTGAAGGCTCCACGCGTATGAAGTCTCTACCTACTTGAAGACTTTACCTGTGTGAAGAACCTTCCTGTGTGAAGATAGTGTGTGACGACTTTACTTGTGCGAAAACTCTACCTATGAAGTCTCTACCTGTGTGAAGGCTCTACCAGTATGACGTTTCTACCAATGTGAAGACTTTACCGGTGTGAAGAATCGTCCTGTGCGAAGACATTACTTGTGTGAAGAAACTTCCTGTGAAGTCTCTACCTGTGTGGATGCTCTACTTGTGTGAAGGCGCTACCTGTAGGATAACTCTGCTTGTCACAATATGATCTTGTGACTTTTTATGCAAATTAGTGAGGGGCAGGTGCTACCGGTAGACAGGACATGCTCACACATTATTATCGCAGCTTCAGTTACCCATCATATTTGGTCACCGCTACTCTTCTAAGCTCAATGGAATCGGTTTCGATAATCGAGACTAGTTATTGTCTGGGATTGACGTTACATATTTACTCTTACGACCAAGATCGGATATATCCAGTATGTACATTGATTTCAAGCCACTCTTACTGTCAAGATAGGATAAAATCAATATGTTAGAGTACATATAAAGTCACTTTCCCATGCCACGAGATACTCGATTCACTTTGAATAGTTCAAGCCTGTCTACAGATTCCCAAAACGATGATGAAGCATGTCTACAGGTGCCCATAACAATTGACTGTATTAAGAATGTAGTTGTAGCCGTGTATGCATGACACTAAGTTTGGCTTTGTGTGTATAGTGTATCTCCACTAACACATGATAAAACAAGGGTACCATTGCGCTGTAGACAACGTCATCTTTACTGGAACATCTTCTGCAAGAGCGAATGTTTATGTGTCCAACTAATTCCACCACGGACATTATCAGACCTGTCTGCTATATATAAAAGGTTTGGCATTCTCAAAGACACTTTATATCATCGCCATAAAGGTCAAGACAGGCTGCTCGTTAACATGACTCTGTCTTTCACGGGTTTTACATCCCTGGTTAGGTGACCATAATCATTCTGACCATGATACAGTGCTTTTCATGTAATGCAGAAGTATATTCTTGTAGCTGTTTCAGATAATGGTTGTGCATGCAGGTGCTCTTTTCTCATGTGTAAGATTTATTAACAATAATAAGGTGAGTTGAGGTGAGTCAAGGTGAGGTGAAGTGAGTTGAGGTGAGTTGAGGTTAGGTGAGGTGAGGTAAGGTGAGGCGTTGCGTTGCGATGCGATGCGATGCGAGGCGAGGCGCGGTGAGGTGAGGTGAGGTGAGGTGAGGTGAGGTGTTAGTTAGCACTATTAAACCGACAGTTGTCCGGTCCAGTACAAGCAAGCACACAGACAAACACATACACACAAAAGCGGATAAACACATGCACAAACCCAGACACACGCACACATACACGCACGCACGCACGCACGCAAGCATATATATGGCACATGCCATAAAAGTACAATAGTCTTGAGTGCAACGTTAAACCCCATTCACATCACCCCACCTCGCGTGTTTACAAAAAGTATGCAGTTTGTAAATGCATGTTGCATGTGTCTACATTAACGTTCAACGTTTGCTCGGGAGTTTTTAATAAAATTAAGATTTTAAAAGATTTCTTTTACATATTGTGGCAAGGGTAGTCTTCGAAGACGACACTGACCAATATCCTGAAACTGACCCGTAGGATCAGTCCCGAGCGTCTTCGATTTTCTCATCGGGATAATCTCACTGCTGATCCAGAAGATAGAGATCAACCGACGACGGTGACCTGTCATTAATGGGGCCAGACACACGTGTCAAATAAGGTCGTGTGAAGTGCAATTAAATCTTTTACTTCAGTGCAGTAATAAGATCTAAGAGACTTGCCACCTCTTATCTTTAAGCGGTTTCTTGTGTAGCCACGACATCCTCTCTCAGTTAAGACAATAATCCTACCGAGAAGTGCTACAACCCTTGCAAACGTCTACTCTTTGGTTCAAAGTTTCTACACGAGTGGTACTTTGTAGGTAATTTGAACGGCTGAGAGAAAGTGGTGGGAAAGGCTTTCTAACAATGGTATTGCTATAGTTGTCATGTACTGTCTAGTTAGTTTAAGTAATTATATTTAAATGGCCGTTGTCACTTGTTTGATTTCATCTCTTTACTGCATGAAATAGAAATGATGCATTTTAAGAAGGGATATGTTTATTTAAAGGTTTCTTTTAATTGGAAATATATGTGCAATATGCAGGCAATACCACTACAATGTTGAGATTACTAAAACGAGTCGCTGTTGGATGGACGTCGTCAAAATATTTTATGGCGGACATGTAGAAGACATTTTCCAATTTTAGTCATCAGTAGCCAAAATGATGTCCAATGCAATTCCCTATTTGGATCCCATATGTTCACGTGTTTGTTCATTTAAACGCTTGCCTTGCCTTTGCATGTGTTTATGGCGGGTGCCATCGGTTGCGCAGGATACGGTCGCCTTTTCGCGACCACCTGATATAATAACTATTTTATAGATATTCATGAACACATTTTTATTATATGGATGGAATTACCTATGATTATGGATTTGTTTTGTCCTTTTTAAATCAGGGTTAGGTGTCATTTATTTACAAAAGAAAACAAAACAACAAATCAACATGCCCAAAGACTGAAGCATCATAGAAAGGTACAAACATGTCCAATACGTTTCACTAACCTGTAACTTCTTTTAAAAAGCAGCCACAAATAACTGTCCCTGACAAAATATAGATCATGATTGATTGATTGACACCTATCGTTTGTGCAACTGAAAACGCCTCCCTGTGATTCTGAATCATGATATGTCGTGTTCCCCTTCCCAGTCTCTCAACACATGCTACTGCGTCTGAATCAGAATCACAACACATAAACTGGACACACATTGACATAGCAGTGGATGAAGTGATTGCCTGAGATGACGATATCTACATCTCATCATATAACCTTATTAGATGAGAAGCTATTTAAGTTTCCTTAAGGTCTGATTGATATTGAAGTGAGTATGGATTTCGATCGGGTTTCACACTATTATTTCAATGGCCCATGATGGACCATCATAATTGATAAACTACTCGTCAGTCCTACAGGAACATAATTGCAACTGCACATGTCCTTTTACGCCTGTACGACTTTACGAGCATATCTTCTTGTTCCCAAAACGATCATCCAGTTTCCTTACTAACGGGAGTTCAGTAAGTAAATAAAGTATGATTCTACTGGCATCAACAAGATTAGTATAATGAAATGATACCGTGAATTAATATAAGTATAAGCAAGTAGATAATGATAAGACGAAAGTAGCATCACATAAAAAGAAACGAGTGTAAATGCACCGACAATGAAACTAATAAGTCTTATTTCAACGTATATTGACTTGAAAGGCTGAATGAAGAACGTTAACGTTAGAGACAAAAACAGTCTCGATTATCTGCCGAAACAAATTGTGTGGGAAGAAAAACGAAACATCGTGATCCAATTATATAAATGGGACAATGAACATCAGTGTAGACACCGGGTGTTCGCGAAAAGGGTTATCATATCCAGATTTACCGGACAGTTCATCCTTTGACAAGTTGGAAATTCGTGTGCAATATATTATCTGAAGATTCTGATCTTATAAACTTGTATCTTGTGTGCTTCTAGCTTGAGGTCTACTGTGCACAAATTCATGCACATTCATCTATTAATATTTAAAAAAGGCATTATTGAATTCATATGATAAACTCATTTAACGAACTACTAGTATATGTAAACACAACGTTCATTGAACCATGCTCCAAGGCCTATCCACTGCCAAGAATGATTAAGCCATAAATGGCCTGACATAAAGTCGGTTTTCGGAAGACAAGCAGCGCCGTCAAGTCAACATTGATGGCTATGTACATATTTAGGACTGTACGCTGTGGCGAGTTTATGTGATGACTCTCATCCCTTGATTCAGAATCAGATTTTAGTGTTTAGGAAGATCATTTTCATGTCATATAAAAACCAGGATTGTTACATCATGTGCCCCTTTCATTTCCCTTGTGCCATGGTTTTTGGGATGTTGATTGGCCCTTTCCTCGTCATACAGATGAGATTGTATCGTTTCTTTTCATCATGATGTGGTTGCCATAACACGGTGTGTATTTAATGGATCATTGTATTACGTTTAGCGTTATATATTGGGTAATGTGTGAGCGTCTTTAGGTGGTATTTATTGCCGGATTTGAAATTAATATGTTAAGTTGCTCACCTTTTCATATGATGAAACCAAATAAATAGACTATATCTTCCCACAAAAATGTCTGGTTCATACTTATGCCTGCATTTCGTTCATAAAAATATATAGATGTTAGTGGCTGGTATGGTTACATGAGATAGTAAGTTACTTTTTTATGCAATATTTAAGCAATATTGTAGCAGGGGATGCCTAAATGAGCAATCAGCAATGGGCAAACATGTAAGCCTATGTCCATCACTAAACGATGGAAGATCACACACTGCACGTCCTGTGCAAAGACAAGGAGGGATACTGTCATTACGAAATGAGTATTTTCCGACATATTTTCCTTATGTTCCTATATGGCAATATGTGTAAGTTATGTCCACGTTGTATTATCCAAAATATAACTCACCAGAGGTCACTTCTACCAACCGACGCACACTGTTCATGCATTGTATGTCTCCTAAGACAGCACCCTTCTATACTTTTGTTTCACCCTGTCTTAGCAATGGCGATAATCGAACCAGGTTCACCAGGTGTGAAGCGCAAACTCCCAAAGCAATACCCATTGGCTACATTTTTGTCTTATTTATCATGGTCCTATATTGAAATACCCAGGAGATCAAACGTCATATATAAAACAGATATACGGCATGTATGGATTTAGTAACCTGTGTGTTTGGTCCATTCTAATCATGACGTCAATGAGTCGAAGACACAATTAGGTCTCACGCCTTGACAAGTGAGCTTTCTACCTCAAACTGAAATTTCTCTCCCTACCATTCTATTTGACAATCGGACTAAATTCACGCAGCCTGAATATTTCGACACTATATGTTATAAACATGGCATGGGCACTCATTTGTCATCATACATAATCATATTTCGTAACAAATTGGAGACTGGTATTCCTTTTTTCGGTTCTTATTTATCCCACAAGCTACACATTAAAAAGGATTACTGATATGTTTCTTCCTGATGAAATATGTAACGCCAACACCAGATAATCATCACTTTTGATTATCTGCCGAAACAGATTCCATTTGGCCCTAAAGGCAAAATAGTGGTGAAAATCATATGAATGGATCACTAAAAATCAACGATAAGCACCTCCTTCTAGCGGCAGCACCCGTTACTCACTCAGTTCGGATGTCATTGTTTCGTGTTATTACTTAATTTGTTTTGTTTGTTTGTTTTTTGTTTAACGCCGCACTCAGCACTAGTCCAGCTATATGGCAGCGGTCTGTAACTTATCAAGTCTGGACCAGACAATCCAGTGATTGACATCACGAGCATCAATCTACGCAATTAGGATCGATGTCATCAAGCCTAATCACCAGATCCCGTTAGTCGCCTCTTACGACAAGCATAGTCGCCTTTTACGGCAAGTATGGGTTGCTGAAGACCTATTCTACCCCGGATCTTCACGGGTTGATATATTTACTTGACATTAGAACAGACTGAAATGTCGTTTCAGTCAACATAATTACACATATTCAGAAGAGGGAAGAAAGAATTTACCGACAAGTTCCACGAATTAACCATCTTGGCAGCCTACACTTAAGTCAAATATGTGTCACGTATGCAGTCAAGTAAACTTAACCATGCCTGCATCTTTCTTCCCTGATAAAATCTACCTGATGGACCACGATAAGCATTGGCATTGACTGACGCATGTCTTGTGTTCAAATGAGAATGTCTCACTTTGATTCATTACACGTCGAGTTCCACTTTCGATATCTCCTTTACATAAATACCACAGCGTGTGGAGACGTAATCAGAATTTAGAACACAGGAAACAGAAAAAAGTATTTTCAGATGATGGTATCTACATCCCATTCTATAACCTTATCAGGTGAGAAGCTAGTTTAGTTTCTACAAGATTTGTTTAGTGATTCATTGGAACAGGAGGAATGGTTAAGTATTTGATAAGCATTTAGACGTAGGAAGACCATGAATATCTTTATTGTTTTTAAATAACGCTACTTCTTGCCACTTCCTCGGTAGAATACAGAGTACGCGTTCAATAGGTTGGTTTCCTCGTTATATTATTATCTTTGCACATTAATCCTACCTTGTATAATTAATTATATAACCCTGTATACGTATTACCTCGAAACGCTTACTCTGTTTCAACCTGATAAAGACACATAGCCATGAAACGTCCTTACATTCAGTAAAGGTGATCAAGTCTTTGAAAGGCATTTATAAATGATACACATAAGGAAGAGAATTTACAGATATCAACTTCTTTATTATGAGGAACACAACGTTTCAGATCATATGTTTACTCCTTCATCAGTAAAGAAGTAGTTGCCCATGACAGTGTCATGACTTCATGGTGAATTAGTTCCTTCATAACTGACAGCATCAACAGTAGTCTGGTAAATCAAAAAGTCATAAAACCATAACAACACACAACCGATGTACATTTAACATATTTCTAATGTGTGGAGCGCAATCCCGAAATGTTTCTTCATACAGGCCATGATGGAAAAAAAACCCAATCAATTTCAAATTCAGACCTATCCTTCTGACTCCTACAATGACATGTTGTACCGAATTGATTGATATGTAAGTTATAACAAACTTAGTTGAGATTGGGTCTGACACGGTTATTCCATGACCCACGATGGACCGTGAGAATTGATTAACTATTTGTCAGTGCCATTTGAATACATTAATCTGAGAAATACATCTCATAAATTCAAAACGTCGACGCCAGAAGAAAATCGGCCTTGTGCTGAAACGATTCCAACAGGCGTAAAGAGCAAAATACAGTAAATGAATAGATCACTGAAACTCAGTGTTGGTGATCTACCCAGGATGTTTGAGGACATGGGGAGAAGTCTACACCGTTTCCTTATATCTACTTAACATATATGATGTCCATGTAACGCATTCTCCCTGAGGGCGTCTACAGGAGAGCGGAAGGTCTGGGTTCGATGCCATGGTGGCGTCATACCAAAAGACGTTAAATAATGGTACTTGTTGTTACCCCGTCCAAAGCTCTGTATTAAGGGGATAAAACAAGAACTGGTCGGCTCGGAGTCAGTACACTGTGTCTGAGTGGGATATTAATGTTAAA
Organism: Haliotis rufescens; assembly: GCF_023055435.1. Classification (NCBI taxonomy): domain Eukaryota; kingdom Metazoa; phylum Mollusca; class Gastropoda; order Lepetellida; family Haliotidae; genus Haliotis; species Haliotis rufescens. The sequence continues at coordinate 74,944,484 of NW_025963779.1, read as the reverse complement.
CTGTAGCATGGTATCTCAGTGCGCTAGCAGTATAAAACCGCCCTATGCCCGGGCTAGTATAGCAGCCACACACACGTGCATGCACGTCGTTATGTAAGCGCAATAATGTTGAACGCGACGTTAAACCCCATTTCACAACCAGATCTCACCATTCTCCCTTGGGATTTGTTACAATTTCCTGAATATATGAAGCAAATAGCACAAACCATTCACGATAGAAGTTTTCAAGACAGTTATAAAAAAATCCTCATTTCTCTAACACATACAATATTTAGCGTCCTCAACAATATGTGCCTTTAAGTTACTCACTCATCTGTTTCGTGGTGTCCATGAACACCTGCTAACCCACAGCAGCACAGTAGCAGCTATTCTTGATTACTCTTACATTTTCTCCTGTCGGGATTACCGACACCAGTATTTAGGCTTTCACAAGCAGTTGTTCGCTGGCAAATGTTGTACTGAAATATACAAATATACTGGATAGTGAACGCTACAGATGCTGTTCAAAATACAAAGTCATATTGCTCTTGTTATAACGGGAACCCTTACTGACGTTCCGAACTATACTATACTATACTATACTATACTATACTATACTATACTATACTATACTATACTATACTATACTATAAAAAGTAACTGTGCTATATAAAAAGTTCAATAAAAATAAGTTTATTCTGAAATGAAATAATCTTTTTATACATATTCATGAAAACATCTCCTTTACTTTAAGGTCGTGATTCACAATTTGCACGTGCAAGTTAATGCACGGCGATTAATTTGGGTGTTTGCGTGTTTGTTTGGAGCATGATACTCATACAACTGTTTTTTTAATGTGAACACAAAGACTGTTTAGCTGGTGGTGCTCATAAAACCATATTTATTTAACCGTAAAAGTCGTCAAGGCTTGCTGAAAATAAACGATAACGCGCCGTGTGTATGCTGCAAGCAGGAATCGCGTAAAACGAAGTTGCCAGACATATTCACGTTCAGCGAAGCACAATATTATCTCTTTGGAGACGTTGTCTGCAACACTTATGACTTGCCACGGGCCGGTTGTCCACGTGTGATGTCACGTCAACAAGACAGTCATATTCGGTTGGTTCATCGACGGAATCGCTACCAAACTGCCACAGCTCGGACAATTCCTAGGTCGGGACCAATTGGTGGCAACTGATGACAGAACTGTACACAACCGGTTGAGGGAGATTAAGATCCGACCCCGACATGCAGCCATACGCCTAAGTTTGCTTTCACGTCACCGTCAGGCACCCATGTGTTGGTGTAAACAGCATCTGGGTTCAGAAGACAATACTGGAAGAGTATACTTTTCGCAGATGAATCCAGGTTATATCAGGACAGCTCAGATGGTTGTGCAAGGGCCTACAGAACCCTTTACTGAAACTTGAGTTACTACACGTCGTCAGTTTTTGGGGTGAAAGTGCAATGGCAGGGAGTGTCATCACAGCTCATGAGAGAATACAACTCACCATTGTTTATGGCAATTTGACTGGTGTACCCTACCGGGACGACATCGTTCTACCCTTTGCGCAAATACAGGAACGTAACGTCACGTTGAAGCAGGGCAATACCCGCCCACACGTTAAACATGTTGTAACATTGGCAGCATAACATTGCTGTACTGCTATGGCCGTCTGTTTCATCGGACCTCTTCCAAATGTTTTCAATCATACGGTGCCTCGCCTGTATCAACGGAAATGGTGGCCACACTCGAAATTGACATTGTCAGTTGAATTGTTAAACCACCCTTCTTTAGATCGTGTCGCTCTGTCTCCTGTTACCAGGTATGGGTATTGGCAATGAATTTGTTATGATGAAACATTATCAAACGAATGACCAAATATAATGCTGTCATTTTACGCCACTTTATAATATTATGAAGCACAGTTACTGTTGTCGGTAGTATATATATAAAAAAAAAATTTACCCACTTTATAATATTATGAAGTACAGTTACTGTTGCCCGTTATTATTTATCTAGGCGTCCACTTTTGCTACTTACAGTAGGCAAAAGCACAATTTTAGTGTTTTATTTCAAGCCGGGGTTCAATTCACACATCCACAATTAATATTTTCTTTCATTCAACTACTGCATGGTCTTATCGACATGTTCCGACATGCGTGCGGAGATGGCAAGGGGTACTTGAATTAACGAGTATATGAAACAAACATTGTACAGATTCAAATTGATAATATTTGCGTGTCGGAAACGAAGGTAAGGGTATAGCGGCATTGTGGACTATATTGGACTCCATTTGATTGACTTGCTGAGAAATCATGCAGTATCAAACTAAAGCAAGAGGGAAAAACTTGATTGGCGCATGGTCCTACCAGAATTAATCTAAAATATGGACGTGATGTTTATCAGCTGTTATGTTGGCATGTACTGACATATAGCAGAAATACAGAACAGAAAATCAATTTTAATGAAGCCAAGCGATGTGCATTAATATCTGCAGCGAACGTCAAAACGCCAAATATCAAAGCGAGAAAGACGTTTAGGATGCACTATTACATGATGTTTTTATCTCTTTGTTTGGAGTAGATCAAAGGAAAAGATTATGTGAGGACATGCAAGTAACGTGTGGTGCAATTCATTGGAAAAAACAGAAGCGCCAAAACTTTCCATAATCGTAAGAAATCTTCATTGTGCGATTCCAACTGTAGCATAACCATGTGCGTAAATGTCACAAACTGACAAAATATAAATTACACTTTTATGGTTAATAGCTTCTTTAATATTTGTAACGACGTTTCAGGGCTACTTCTTGTCCCTTCGTCAGGTGAATACTTAGCGAGAGTATGTGAGTGTATCAAAGGCCCATTCGTGGATTGTTGCCATGGGAATGACTGATTCGTGCTCTGACGCATTGTCCTGATGGAAGAGCGCACCTTTTCTCGGCTCCCACGTCTCTTAGACTTACTTTTATCCTGTAATTGCCTCAAAAGTGCAAAATACTCTGTTCCTAATTATTACCGCCTTAAAATAGCTGGAATAATGTTGAGTATGGCGTTAAACAATAAAAAAACCAACAACTATTTTCAGGCGTTTTGGAAATCCACTATGATGACACCACAGGCACCAGAGAACACGGAAGCGATTACCTTTCTCCCTGATGGAGCAGTCTTTGCCTTCTTTGGTAGGGGTGATGTCACTATGCGCCCCCTGTTTTAATTGTGGTCTAGTGGTAGAGCGTCCGCCCGGAGAACGAAAGGTACCAAACGAGGTTAAAAGATGGTACTTGTTGTTACCCTGTCTGGCGCTCGGTATTAGGGGGCTAAAACAAGGACAGATTGGCTCGGAGTCAGTATACTGTATCTGAGTGGGGTATTCATGTTTAACTGCGGCATGGTACTTGGTATCTCATTGGGCTCACGCTATACATGTAAGTTTGCTATTAGTCCGGACTCGTACAAGCAGCAACATACACACACGTACATGCACGTCGCTATATAAGTGAAATAATCTTGAAACCCCATTTCACCTCACCTAATTGTTGTTTGTATTCAGACTGGAAAGTGATGAATGCCAAGTTTTATCCATTGTCACAAATCATTGCAAGAATCTTTCTGGTTAAGCTTCAAACAGAGCTAAAATGTGCCTTTTTTGATCGGATGTCAGAAGCCTTATGGCCAAAATGTCATTGATAATGGAACGTTATCTCTCCTGGCTATTGAACTAGCTCAGTCATTCGTCAGCTCCATGCCGTGGATTGTCTTGATTATTTCTGGTGTTTCTGACGTAACAGACCTTCCAGGTAGGGGGTCATCTTTAATGTTCCCCCTATACTATCACACTTAAACTCTGCTGCCCATCTCTTTACAGGGGCATGGTGCTTTACTCATGTCTTCATGTCTATGTATATAATATACGCCGGGGAAACAACTAGTAATTGTGTATTATGTAACCGTTCTATATAAACCAACACGATTTGCGAATAAATAAAGTGATAATAAACAAGTGAGGGTTGAACAGAGGATAGCGTTTAACAAAACACGAAGCATGGCGTTATGAAATACACCTTGAAACAGTTTCTCTCGGTTTAACGTACATTAATTTGAAAATTTGAAAACAGTTTCTGCCATTTAGCTTATCAAATTTTCAGGTTTAAAATTCGTATGCAAGTTACAATCAGAGAAATATTTTCTTACGGTTGGGTATATAAATTAAAGGCGACACAAAGCATTTGTTTATACCGTGCATTTACAAACTGAATTGTTAACTAAACACCATCCCAATTGCGTGGATCGATGTTCATGATATCAATCACTGGATTGTCTGGCCCAGACTCGATTATATACAGACCGCCGTCATATTGCTGGAATATTGCTGACTGCGGCATTAAACAACAAAACAACCAACAACTAAACACCACTTGGCAATGCCGGACGTTATTTTCCGAAAAAAATAACTTACCTTCATGAAAGAACATTATCCTGGAAAACGTGTGTCGCCAGCGGGGTTCGAACTCGGACTCTAACTAACCATTTTAACGATTACACAACAGGTCCTCGCGCTCAAGCCTATACTTAAAAACGAAAATTTTGAATCATCCTTGTAACGCACACCTGCAGCATATAATCAAGCATAAGCAAACATATCACGCATTGCACCATGCTGCCAAGGCCTATCCACTGCCAAGAATGATTAAGTAATTAACGGTCTGACATAAAGTCGGTTTTCGGAAGACAAGCAGCGCCGTCAAGTCAACATTGATGGCTCTGTACATATTTAGGACTGTACGCTGTGGCGAGTTTATGTGATGACTCTTATCCCTTGATTCAGAATCAGGTTTTAGTGTTTACGAAGATCATTTTCATGTCATATAAAAACCAGGATTGTTACATCATGTGCCCCTTTCATTTCCCTTGTGCCATGGTTTTTGGGATGTTGATTGGCCCTTTCCTCGTCATACTGATGAGATTGTATCGTTTCTTTACTTCCCCATGCCGTGGTTAACATGTTGCCATAACACGCGTACGGCATATCTCTTGTGGAGCACTCTATCACGTTTATCGTTGTAGTCTGAGCAGTGTGCCAGCGTCTTCAGATGGTATTTATTGCCTTATACCTGTACATGTGATGGTGCCAACTAAGGAGACTGCATGTTCTCACAGAAATGTCTCTGGTGAAGCACTTTGGATATACGTGTATCTGGACATCGATTTTGGGCAGGATGAAAATCAACACATTACATGTATCTGGATATCCAGTATGTGTTAGGAGGAAAATCAACATATTAGATGTATCTTGATACTCATCATGTGTCAGGATAAAAATCAACATTAGATATATAGAGATTAATACACGAGTGTATGTCAGATACCATTTATCTTACAATGAGTTTGAAGAAGTATCTAACGAGTGAAAGAGACTTTTTAGAAATCTTTGAAACAATGATTTGTGAGATAAATGTTATCTGACAGGCACGAGTGCAGTAATCTCTTTCTTACACACCCTCAAATCGCTTCTTTTAGTATCGATTCGATGCATTTTGTCTAATTTCGTAATCGCAGTGGCGCATTAATACATAACACAACGGTCATGAGTGACGTCATCCGATGTACTGCTTACTACTCATAAATAAATCAAGGCGATGATGATAATGTAAACAAGATAAGATAAAAGAACATGTATTGACCTGTCTGATGGGGAGTAATCATTTTCACCTGAAAGAAATTACTCAATTTGTACAACAAGGTTTATTTCTGTATGATATCACTACCGGTGAACGGTGACAAAATGACGTGTTCACTGAAAACAATACGTGGGATTTTTAGAGGATGATTTCGTTGATTGAGGGATCGTATATACATAAATGTGTCAAGTAAGTAATCAGAAACAATCTAACAATTTGCGTGCTGTTTTTTTTTGTTCGTTTCCAAGAGAATTAGTCTGAAATGCAAATAACTGCCGTCGTCGTCGTGCGTGATTTGGCGTCAGTCATGGCGTCACACATTACTTTTAGGATTTCTGTTAAATTTACAAAAATCATTGTAATGTATATATGTTTAATTCCATAATACGTGCCTCGATACTATTCTTATGAATATTTTCAAACACGTGAGCCGATGTATGCAACAATTAGACGACTGGAACTCTTACAATAGGAGAAAATGCTACACTGTGAAACATCCGAATTTGGCTTTAAGAGTACAGATTTCCGAGCACAGCGTTCGTTTCCACATCTGATTTCGTTTGATTTCATCTAGATAATTTCTATTGGTGACAAAGACCATTTACATATTTCTCTTGAGTAAATTTCTCTTGAGTGAATTTGATTAGCCTTGTAACATAATTATGTTTCTGTTTTTAAGTACACTCTTGACTTGCCTTTGCATGTGTTTGTGACGTGTGCCTACGGTGGGACGGGATACGTTCAACTTTTCGCGAACACATGCTTATAGTATAATCGTAATCATAATATGGACTCTGCTTTGCTCGGATTGACAAAGTCAAAAGAGTCCTTTGGCCAAGAAGTTTAACTTAAGCTTCAATTCTATCGATGATCTGATATCGTTCAATATCTATCAAACAGCCAATTCCCTTCAACTGATTTACCCACCTGAACTAGAACTAAAGGAGAGCAGTGAGTTCGCCTCATCTGTTTTATATTTAAATATATCCATAAAGATTCATAGTGAAAAAACACTCTCAACGACTGTATGACAAGAGGGTAATTCAAGAAATTCAACTCTCCAGTAGTCAACTTCCCCCCTGCGTCGAGCAATATTCATGCAGGTCCAGCCTTTGGTGTTGCGTTTCACAATTTCGAGGTACAATCGCGCATAGTCTTTCGACCAACATGTCAAAGAGTATCATACGAGTCTTGCTCATGGTTGTTTGACAAAGGTTACAAGGTCTCAGAAATCTTTCAAAGCGTTTTATGGTAGACATGTGGAGAACGTTTCCAAATGTGACGCATCAGTGACAAACATGCTGTCCGATGCTCTTCCCTATTTTGACTTGTACCATGTGTTATTTTTTCAGGTGAACATTGACTTGTCTTTGCATGTGTTTGTGACAAAGCCTCCAGTCCTGCGGGATACTCTCACCTATTCACGAGCACCTCGTATCATCACTATTTGATAGTGATTCATAAACACAAGCTCGTGAAGTCGGAATGATACAATCGACTCTGATTTTGCCAGAGATTTCTTTTGAATACGGAAAGGGATATTTCGCTTTTATTTAGTAGATATTTCTTATGATTATTGAAATGGGGGCTGTCGCATATATTTCGCGTGTGTATCTCTGTTGGGAATCAAACTTGGTCCTCACACTAGCCTACTTCATCTAACCTTACACTACTCGACTACATCAAACCTTACACTACCCAACTACATCAAACCTTACACTCCCCCCCTCCCCCTCCACTACATAAAACTTTACACTACCCCACTACATCAAACCTTACACTATCCACCTACATCAAACCTTACACTACCCCCACTGTATCAAACCTTACACTATCCACCTACATCAAACCTTACACTACCCCACTACATCAAACCTTACACTATCCAACTACATCAAACCTTACACTAACCCACTACATCAAACCTTACACTATCCCACTACATCAAACCTTACACTATCCCACTACATCAAACCTTACACTACCCAACTACATCAAACCTTACACTATCCCACAACATCAAACCTTACACTACCCCACTACATCAAACCTTACACTATCCCACTACATCAAACCTTACACCAGCCCCACTACATCAAACCTTACACTATCCCACTACATCAAACCTTACACTATCCTACTACATCAAACCTTACACTACCCCACTACATCAAACCTTACACTATCCCACTACATCAAACTTTACACTACCCAACTACATCAAACCTTACACCACCCCCACTACATCAAATCTTACACTACCCCACTACATCAAACCTTACACTATCCCACTACATCAAACTTTACACTACCCCACTACATCAAACCTTACACCACCCCCACTACATCAAACCTTACACCACTCCCACTACTTTAAACCTTACACTATCCCACTACATCAAACCTTACACTATCCTACTACATCAAACCTTACACTACCCCACTACATCAAACCTTACACTATCCCACTACATCAAACCTTACACTACCCCACTTCATCAAACCTTACACTATCCCACTACATCAAACCTTACACTACCCAACTACATCAAACCTTACACTATCCCACTACATCAAACCTTACACTACCCAACTACATCAAACCTTACACTATCCCACTACATCAAACCTTACACCAGCCCCACTACATCAAACCTTACACTATCCCACTACATCAAACCTTACACTATCCTACTACATCAAACCTTACACTACCCCACTACATCAAACCTTACACTATCCCACTACATCAAACTTTACACTACCCCACTACATCAAACCTTACACCACCCCCACTACATCAAATCTTACACTATCCCACTACATCAAACCTTACACTATCCCACTACATCAAACTTTACACTACCCCACTACATCAAACCTTACACCACCCCCACTACATCAAACCTTACACCACTCCCACTACATCAAACCTTACACTATCCCACTACATCAAACCTTACACTATCCTACTACATCAAACCTTACACTATCCAACTACATCAAACCTTACACTATCCTACTACATCAAACCTTACACTACCTCACTATTACTTGGGATATAAGAATCACATGTGTAGAGACACTCATGTCAATTCTATGCCTGATGGCGTTGAGTCGATGACCCCCATATGTTCTGATTTATTGACGGCAGAATAATGAGACTTCCCCTTCAAGCTGAAGTTTCTCTCCCAATCACACAATATGACACTCGAGCCTAATTCAACTAGCTGTCACCTACTACGTGAATACGCACATTCATTGTTGTTCCTAAATGAAGAAGTCAGGTGTTAACATTGAGTATTGTTACTCAATTTGTTTTCACATTTTATCTGACATGGGCAATCAAAACAAAACGCCATACATTCAGTACGGCAAAAAACACTAATGAACATGTTCCAAAATGGACTCGTTCTGAAAGGGTACAAAAAAAACTCAAAATATGTTCATTTTAGTAACCACTAACTTATTTGCAGCCTTAACAATTATTCCAGGTAAAATCTAGATCCTGATTAGATTTACTCTTGATTGACACCTGTCGCATGTGCCACTGACAACATCTCCCTTTGATAAACTACACATAGAGTTCCCCTCTTCTATCTCTCTTCATCTACCACAGTGTGTGGTAACGTACAACAGTTAGAAAACATCACTTACATTCAGTTCCATAGCAGTAGGTAAAGTATTCTACTTAACAGAGTTAAAGAACACCCATTGCATAATGAAACAATCGCGTGTTCTTTAACTTCTTTTGAGTAGTATATATTCCAACATGACGGTATCTATCTTATTAAATAGCCTTAACGGGTAACATATTCTGTTAGTTTCTACAGAATTTGGCTGTAATTCATAATTTCGGAACATTCATTTTGAAAAAACAAACCATTATCATAAGTAATCTAGAAAAAGAAACTTCTATGACAAAGCAATACTCTATAGAGTTCTGTCTTATATTAAATATGCTTGTACTTGGGTAGAACTGCATTCGTAATTGTGTTTTCCGTTGTTCTTTGCTCATATCGGCAATAATGAAAATCATCTCAATCAAATTCAAATTCAAACCGATCTATCTAACTTATACAATGATATATCGGTGTATAAATTGTGAAGGATTTGGAAGTAATGATAAACTTATTTCTGGCAGGAACATTTAATGACTCGCGAATGAGAATTGATGAACTATTTTGTCAGTGCCACGTGAACAAAAAAAACATCTAACATCTCCATCAGAGAGGTCTAATGAGTCTTTCGTGATTCTTTCATAGACCCTAGGTTTTAAACAATCGGGACTTCTTCCAATACATGGTTTACCATGTATGATTTCTCTCTCTCTCTCTCTCTCTCTCTCTCTCTCTCTCTCTCTCTCTCTCTCTCTCTCTCTCTCTCTCTCGACAACTGTTGTACACCAAAACACACTACTATCCACACTACACATATCATTCTAAATAGAACGTCGTGCTAATCATGATCCTTCTGGCATTCCGAAATATATATTGACTTTCATTTTTACGGCCTACATGTAAATGTAAGCAAAACCAGTACATTCTTCAGAGCTAGGGTCCTTTCCTGTGGCTTAATGGGGTTAGACGTCGAGCATTGCCTATATATCACATATGTAGTATGTGTTTATGTGCGTGTGGCTGCTTGTACTTGCCCGGACTGTGCCGGTCTTATAGTGCTACTCATTCAGACACAGTATACTCGCCGACCAATTTTTGTTTTACACCCGTATTGCCAAGCGCCAAAGACCTTCATTTTTGTATAACCAATCGACCTTCATCTCCCCGGACAGACGCTCTATCCACTTGACAACGGAGGCGTTAAAAGGGTCCTTTTAATGTCGTTTAATCAACTGCAGACAAAGCCTTGGAACGATTAGGCGTGTGCCTTAATTAGGTGTGTGCATGCTGTACGAATGCCTTTTAGTGATACCAGTATACCAACAAAGACTACAGTGACCGATGTGTTAAGCTGATTGGAATATATGTCTGTTGATTGCAAATTCATATAAATGTATGATGACCTGAGGAATATATTGGCACGCATTTCCATTTGATTGACGTGCTGCAGAAGTGATGTTATCTCGACAAACGTGCAAATGGGACACAAACGTAATTGGCGTGAGGTTCGACTAGAAATAATCTGAAATATTGACGTGACGTTCTACAACGGTAAAATTGACAGCAGATAACAGAAAAAGCGGAAAGCAATCAGTTTTAATGAAACTAAATGATGTGCATTCTAATCTTCAGCAAAACATCAAAACATTAATCAGCAAAGGAGGAATGATTTTGGAATTCACTATTATATGGAATTAGTTCATAAGTCGACAATTAAAAAATGTGTGCATGGGTTAGGAGTAAAGGTGAGATGACGTGGGATGCAAATCATAAAAAATAACACATTACAATTATATACGATTCGGAAGCTTACTTGAGGTAAATTATAAAACGATAGCGTCCCGAATAAAAATCATCCAGATTAATAAACGTAGCAATGCCACTCTGCATATATGCCTGCCTTGAGGTGTCAAACAATAGTCGCGAGGGAGGCCATGTTTCCGGATTAACTGTTTCATTGTACGTGTGTATCATAATCTAAGGAAACAAGAAGAAACAACAATGGTGTTATATTTCTCAATAGATAAACTCGATTTGAAGATAAAAACACATAATGCATGAATTGATAAGAAACAAATAGAGGGTGATCAGTTGATGAGGCCAGCAAATCAGGAAGGGGAATTTGATGAATACATGCTGTAACTTAACCTGGTACCTAATCTGTACGTTAATGTACATTAACGTGATAGCAGTTTCTGATTTTTGGTTTTGTGAAATTCTTATCCTTTGAAATGTTTGAAATTATTATGCAATGCATTATCAGATGAAGGATCCCGTTCAAGTTACATGCCCATACATCTTTGGATTATGAATACAAATCATGAACATACATCTTCTAATCACCATCTAATGCTCTGAAAACGAATAACTTGAAACGAATGACAAACTCATCAAATGTAACGCGGTTATCAGCCGGGAATAGACGTCTCCATTGATATTTGTTTATCACTTATGAATAAATAGCTACTTGAGAAGACCTTTCTTATTGTGTATAAAGAACCTGTACAGATCAAGTCACATGTCACGAGAGAGCAGTGTTCTAAATTCTACACGTGACGTCAATACGTCGATGACGCCATGTGATCTTATACGATGACGTTGGAGAACATTTCCTTTCAAGGAGAATTATCTCTCTCTATAATATTTTTCAGGCCAAATTCACACAAACCAAATCATTCGCAACTTGCGGCGTTAAGATGGCATGTACTTTCATTAATCTTCATAATAACCTCTAGTTCATAAATGCCGTTGATCAGAGTCACAAACCAATATAAACGTCCTCGTTAGTAACGTATTCTACTAGCTACTGGGTGCAATGCTTACCTTGTCAATGACTTCTGAGGAGACTGTCTAGCATAGCTGTTTGCCTCATTTAGCATTTATATGAGCACTGGTCACTTAAGGGAAGAGTTTCTTGGGAAATAGAAATGAGAGTTATTTTGTATTTTCAAGATGATTGATCTTTTAGTACGTGTACACTAAGGCTCCCTCTGGTTTATGAAGTTGTGCCAAAAAGAAAATCAAATTGTCTGTTCACACAGAAACCACTTTAGTGTACCATCTTCGGGCGCGATGTCTCATTAACTTGGCGGTTAAAAAAAGGAACACCCGTGGTCTACGTAGACATTAATATTGCTAGGATCTCTGTCATCAACGAGTGTGTTGTCAACGTTCTTGCACTCCATTGCAAATTTGCTAATGCTTCTCGCAAAGTTTCATCTATTTTGATGTAAACTTTGAAATGCCAAAGGGCATTCTAACAGTGTCAGTAAACTCATGCATGCAGATAGACGGAAAAGGTTTGAGTTTAGGTCGGGACGAAAGCGATCTGTACATTTTATATTATGCAAATCAGATATATCAAAACAGTCAGTAATTGTTATTGTTCATGTAGTTAGTGCGGACTGTCTTGATTGACAATTAGCCTAGTCGTATGAGGTGGGTTGAGGCACCCAATTTGTACTGATTATGATCAGCAGGTTACCATGCACGTAGTTTCATCTAATTACGTCTTATCGCTGCATCGCTTCGTGTGAAACAAAACTAACTCACATTCTCACTCAAAACCTACTGAGAATGAATGTGTTGCTTAATAGCGGCACGATGGCATCTCATATTCCATGCATTAACGTTTTCTAATTTGGCGTTTGAGCAGTTATAATCGACTGTGGGTATCGGAATTTCCTGATTTGACATATGTACTTTGGTGGCTGCTTCGTTTCACGCACAAACCAGCTGCTTCTGCCTTGAGGTTCACCTGTATTTGGTTGTAAAATATAAAAACATTTCAAGCGCCAGTAATTGCAGGACCTGCATGCAGGCATTGAAATGAAAGGGTTAAATGATCTAGCTGTCTCACTAACAGTGATCCTCGACAATACGCAATAGTTGCATGACGCCCACAAACGGTATTGGTTTCTCTGTCGCATCTCGTGACATGAGCAATACATTCGTTAGAACTTCTTGGTATTTGACATGAGCTGACCGCGTGAGGATCCTGATTAGAATTGGTCCTCAGCAACCCCCGTTTGTCGTAAGAGGTAACTAACAAGATATAGTGGTCAGGCTCGCAAATTTAGTTGATGTATGTCATCGATTCCCAAATGAGTAGTGGATAAATTGTAGCCATGCAAATGTAAACATTGTCATTGTCTTTATCTTTTTCATTTGTTTGCCAAACAGATGAACGTAAGAAACGAAATCCTATTTACGCGCAACTTCATGTATATGACCTAACAATTTCACCTTCACGATGGTTCTGGGATTGAATAGGTTCCTTGTATGCAGTGATTAAAGCGGATCGGATGGTCAGGTTCGTTGACTTGGCTAAATACAAGGCATCTCACCCGATGGTGTTATCCGTTGCTAATGCATCGACGCTGCTGTCATTATTTCTCGATACCATGTTGCCTGTCTTAGATTGTAGGGCATATCATTTTTCATCAAGGATGGTATTGATTTTGCTATGTAGAGGCTAGTGTAACTGACACTGTTTTGTATTACAAATTCCACGACTACATTCTACAGCATCAGCCTAGACAGTAATACCACCTAGGGAGATCATTGAGGTGCTTAATATAACCAAGTGCATCGTCTACAACCACTTTCATGATACTTTCATCTTGACGACGGCCGCCACACAGACAGTGCTGACATTTCATTAGGTCACGACAACCTGGCTGTAGCCTCAATAACGGCACGGTTGGCCCAGTAGTCTTAGGTTCAGCGTGAAGAGTTACCTTCCTTAGGAGGACCAGGATTCAATGAGTGTGTGTTCTAATATCAAATTCGTCCTGCACCTCTTTGAAACAGGATTGGTTGTTGTTACCCACCCATAACAGAAGTATGGTGTCACTTAAAGTGATACATGTAAGCCACGTACATGTATGATATATAACCGTGGAATCATTGGAACACCTAACATATTCTGTTAAGCCAACAATTAGTTCAGTAATACTGCTACGGGCAGGACCGCATGATTGAAAAGACCAGCCTCAACCAATAACGCTCTCGAGGGAAATAAGTAAATGTGTTTCACCAGCTGACACTGCTATGACAATTATTGTATTAGTTTCATGATAGGTTCGACAATATCTCACTGACAGACCAGGTCCAAGACCATTGCTCATCTCAACTTGTGAGTGAGTGGGAGGAACATTTCTGAATCTGTTGCATCTATATCGCGGCTCGTCAGGTGTGGGTGGTAACGTCTACCGTTTCGAGAAGTATGGTGCAGAAAAGGGGCGAATCTGGGATTCAACCAAGCGAATCCTGATACGATCAAGGGACGTAACTTTGCACTGCGCGGTGTCAAGCCTTCGAGACAACTATGTACATATTCTGAAATCTGATATATCACATCATAGTCAATACTACTTTGTATTTAGTATATTAGAGTTGTATTCGATGTTGGTAAAAACACCTGAATACGTACCTGCATTACTAAATGGAAATAGGTTTAAGTTAATGGGTTCTCTTTATAGTGTAAGATTCCTATATAATCGGATTCACAAATACAATGATGAAATGCGTATTGTAGCCTAAGCGCATTGAGTGAATGGAAAGAAACGCCCCTTCAAATTTATGTTGTTTGTTTACAGCAGGTGGATTTGACATATAAACTCTACATTCCTGACAATGTTTCCTTTCATCTAACTCTAAAGGTCGAAAATAAACTGCCAATTTCAAAGAAAGATCTACTACTCTTGAAAACACTCGTGAAGATCCGGGTTAGAATAGGTCTTCAGCAACCCAAGCATGTCATCGTATCCCAAGTGCGTAGATCGATGCTCATGATGAGAATCACTGGATTGTCTGGTCCAGACTGATTATTTACAGACCGCCGTCATATAGCTGGAATATTGCTGAGTGCGGCGTTAAACAACAAGAAAACAAACAAACAAATTCTCTTGAAATCAAGAGCGGAATAACTTTAGACCTTTCCACAAACTTCATATCAGTTTTATCAGTGCATGAATGCATATATAGACCACATACATCTGCGGCGATAATCAAGATGTAAGAAAGGATTTCTTTCGCTTTTAGTGTGATGGCATTTTTCCACATTTGACTCATAAACCGATTTTCAAAGTTTATTTTCTTTATCATTAAGCATCTATCTTTCGATAATATCACTCACCATAATGTGCATCAACTTAACACTTCATAGTCATACATCACGTTTCCACATGCGTTTCTTAATGCATGTCATTCAAATCCTGAATCTGGCGGTATCGTCAATGAAGTATCAAACAACTCAGTTTGTGTATGGTTGTGTTTTGGGCTGCGTCACTTCTTTGTTATGCCTGAAAACACTTCCAAATTAGAAATATAATGACGATTTTCCGTATCACCCTATTTTGTTTTTTGAAAAAAAACAATATGAAAGGTTGGAATTATCACACCTTTTACATTTGATTGATGGATGACGTTGATGTAAACCTCCCTTTGATAATCAGAAGCGATGCAAACAGTAATCTGCAACACTGACGTGATGCACTACATTAATGTTATCCTTATATCTATCATGCTAGAATGGTAGTAAGAAATTGTATAGCACGTCAATTTAATGAATGAACTGCATCCGAAATCCGAACGTATTGGAAAACAAATTATAAAATCCATTTGTCTTCCTTGGCAATGTTGTATTTGATAAATAAGACATTAGAATTACTTTGAAGTGTTCGTCTCTTGGATCGACGATTTTACCAAAGCCATTATGATCATGTTTGCACCATATATCTGTGGTTTATGTCATCGTGTATGTAAGTGTTCTAACGACAGATTTATCAGACTATGACACCGAGCAGCTGAGAACTATAGACTACAATTCAAATTGTCAACGAACGGCGTTGTACATAAAAAATGAATCCATTCCCATTGATAGGTTCTCTT
Source organism: Haliotis rufescens (assembly GCF_023055435.1). NCBI lineage: Eukaryota > Metazoa > Mollusca > Gastropoda > Lepetellida > Haliotidae > Haliotis > Haliotis rufescens. Next base: position 74,928,310 of record NW_025963779.1, on the reverse strand, counting down.
CATGGTTTGGACAGATGTCAGCAGCGCCATAACGTTCATCAGCTATGCAGTCTCTGCACTGTAGCCTCGTGGCGGTTCGACACAGCTTCTTTTGCGGCGCCGTCCATGGCACGTCGATGTTGGAAACGTCTGACAATAATAGCTTTTTATTCATTTTGATCACTTTTCCGGTTACGATTCTCTTACGTAAAAGTCTTGACAGTATATAATTTCTATATCCACCCTATACTAGAGTTTGTGCATTTTGTCTGTGATTAAAAGGTGCGACCACAGGGAACAGAACAGAATGCACTGTAATCTGCAGTTTTCTTCATCCGACCAGTACAATTGAGCTCAATACAAAATAACATGACGTGGTATTTTTAGAAGTGTTAAAAACCTCACATCACCTTAACATACAACGTTAACAGAATCGTATATAAATGCGGGAATCACTATTTGAAGGTCAGTGATAGGGATGCTACTTCTGCTTCGTCCTGTATCATACATCTTAATGTACATACGTATCGGCGATTATCTCGAACTCACGACTGCCTGAACTATCCCTATATCAGTATCCTACCTTTCTTATTTCATTTTACCATGGGTTAACCCTTACATAATGTTAATAGTTAAATAAAGCGACAAAGCCCTTTCAATATCCAATAGAAATCTCTGCATAAAGCAGTGTCGATTGAACGATTCCGACTAGTAGTATATCATAAGCATGTGTTTATGAATCACTACCGAATAGTAATGATACGTACCAGGTGTTCGCGAAAAGGTGAGCGTATCCTCCCCACCGGTGGCACCGGGTACAAACACATGCTTAAAGTAAATAAACATACTACAGTTCTGTGCCAATAACGGTCTTTTCACGATCACACTCAGTGCATTTTTGTTACCCGTGCGTTTCTTTAACAATAGGTGAATAAAGAATGGAAAATTGAATTGGTATTGGTTAATTACATCTGAGGCTAATAGCCAGAACATGGTATTAAACACGCATTAGAATCGTGTTTACATTGCATGCATCAAGGAGTGTACTTATATGATCAAATTAATTTCCTAAACTTGTGTTTGTTCAGCTTATGGTATAACCCATAGGTGTGGTGACGTGCTAAGTCCTGTTCACAACAGTCAACACCATATAGAGTTACGTACACCCCATGTGCTTACCTACCGTGAACGCGGACCAGACTCGTGTTTGCTTCGCCCTGTACTTACGGTTATATCCCATTAGTTAGACGTCCCATTAGTTAGACGTCCCAATTGTTAGACATTTTTATTTAGGCAAAGAGGGAGTATACCTACAGGTGTAATGGATCAGTCCTAATTAGATTAAAGTTCTGAGTAGGGATAGGGGACTCACAGTTTAGGGAGTATATATGTTACAATTTCATTAATTAACCTTACTCTCAGCACAGGTTCAATAGACATGTGATTAACTATGTAAACTATGGAGTAGCTTAATTGTCTTACTGTATGATTAGTTGAAGGAGTCGAGTTTAGATTATCTACTCATTCGGCGTGGAAGTGAGCAGTTGATATTAGATGGATATATTTACAACAGAAACCGCGAGAGGCACACCTGCACACATTGGAGATGTGTCGTCAAGACGTGCTATGGGAAATGTACAACTGGCGGTGACATTCTTCACAGTCTGTCGGAACATAACCATCCGCCTGAAGATGAAACCAGAGTGAACTTTGTCAGCAATCTTCCTAAAAGAGCGCGAGAAGAAACCACACAGACGCAGGCATCAAATGTAAAGTGTCATTAAATGTTAAGTATACTATTAAAGTATCTTTTTAAAGCTGCTTTGCTTTGTTTTTCAGATCTTATCTGGACTATTCCATTTTAAAGTCTTAGGTAACAAGCAAAAGGATTAGTGTGCACTCAACCGTTTAAAGTGTTGTTATAAGCTGTCTAACTATTGGGACGTCTAACTAATGGGAGGACACCGTACTTACTTGTCAGATTCCTTTCTAGTGTGCCGTCAAGGCTGATTGCCTCAACAACAACAGTTAAATGAAGTAACACTGGGAGAACAAATAGTTGACATTTGGCTGAGAAAACATTGTGACTTTAAGCCAGCTGTGATAATTGACTGTGGGTGTGTGAACGAGCTCGGGGCAAATGTGAGAATGATTTAGATAGGTAATAAACAATGCTTGAATTATATATGTATCCGTCTTTCTGATTTGTTAGCTCCCCAGTGAAGATGGAACATGCACACATGTATTTTGCTCATTAGCCAACTCTCGTTGAATGCATGTCCCTCTCAAACCCTCCTTGAGCGGCAGTTTCCATGGAGTAGCAATTGATACCGAGCAACTGAAGAACTTGATGTGCATGTAGCAATGCCTGTTTCTTATGATCATGGTATCGCCAGATACTTAAAATTATGTCCTTATCTACTTAAGTAAAGTATTATCACTTAGAGTTGCAAAATGTGCTTTCTCTCAATACCCATCAAAGCTGTCATTTCCTTAATGTGAAAGACGTGTTTTACAGTTGCTAAAACACTTTGAAGGTTAAATTTGATATTTTGAAAAGAATTGCTACTTTTGAGTCATATACTGCGACGTTGTATTTACATAGCATCATTGTGACCTTCTGCAGCTGAGTAAAAAAACATCCCAAATCAGATGAAGTTAAATGGCAATGTATCACAACGAGTGGGTTTATTTGCACACACGCAATTTGGTGCATCATTCGCCATTATCGACCATCACGAAGTCATGCTGGGACAATCACACGAGGCAGCACCTCAAAAGTGCACCTTTATTACATGTTTGTGAAGATGCAGGACTAGCAGGAATTCGTTTGGATACACATTGCGATTTGCGAACAATGACCAGGTGTAATATTCCCATCAATTCAGAGTGAGTGAGTGAGTGAGTGAGTGAGTGAGTGAGTGAGTGAGTGAGTGAGTGAGACGTTTACACTTGTAGGGAACCTACAAGAAAAGAATTAGAATGATCCGGGATTCGAACCCAAGATGCTTGCTTCTTGTATCAAATTAAACATTCTGCCAGCAGTTTAACCTCTGCTGTACCCCTGTACATTTCACATGCCATGAACATGTAAATACGTAAGTCTCTAAATCGTGAGTGAATGTTGTTTTACACCACGATAAACAATATTCCAGTTACATGTACATGTGTAATAAAAGCGACAAAACCATTTTCCATATTCATAAGAAGTATCCGCCAACAGCAGAGACGATTGAACGATTCTGACTATATCATGACTTTATGAATCAACATCAAATAGGTATGGTATAGGTATATGGTGTTCGCGAAAAGGTACGGATGTCCTGCCCCACCAGATGCACCCGTCACAAACACATGCAAAGGCAAGTAAATTTCGCTAATACCAATTTTCACATCCGAAGTTCAAAGGATGAATAGAAAGAGCACCTGGTTCAATGTTTAAATCCCGTCGTCTTGCCAACTCTTAGCAGTTATGTACATGTATTGGCGGTCGATGACTACCACATTCAAGAAGTCACATCCAGCCATCATGAGAGATATTTTCGTCCATGCACGCCTCCCGTCTGTCTAGACGTCAACACTTTCTGTACAGACCATTGAGCAAACGCTGAGCCAGACAGGCTTACAGGCCATCGAAACGTTCGCGCCAGTTGCGGTGGATAACGGTATGGTCAAAACCATACCTCCTCGAGTTGTGTTTAACGAATCAGTTTAACACCTGAGAACATGTTCTTCAATTGTCATCATAAATATAGATGATATGACCAAATATATATGTTGTATGGTACACCTGTATTTGATGTCATTATATATATATATATATATATATATATATATAATATATATATATATCTTTGTATTAATACATGGTCAACATCCTCTTACAATTTCAGTAATTTGAAAGTAATCCCATGCTGTAACTTGTATTTCGTTTAATATTCAAATAACTGACATATTATTAAATGCTTCTTTAAAACTCTACATCAAATCAACTAAAATCACTGAAGTCTATATAAAAATACCCCAAGTTACACATATGAACAAGAGACAGATGCAGGTAAAATACATAAAATTATGCCATTTCATCTTATCTCTAGACGACTCGTCTGTAGTTGTTATGTGAGAATACGCATTACACACCTGGCGTTTGTCCACTAAGTGATGCCTCACGTACCGAGGATTTGAAATGACATCTTGCTCATGGGATCCTCATATGCAAGCAGTTATATGATCCGTCTCCTCTTTTGAAGTATGTAAATTCCTCTGTCTGCACTTTGCCATTCCTCTATGCGGGAGGCGAAATTTGCCCGTCCCAAATACAATGTCTTGACAGACAATCCATCTTCAAACACCAGGGACAGTCCGCACAGAAAAGGTTAGTTCTCGAGACTTTTGTTCATTGAGATTCCCTTTGTTGATGCGAATACGGGATAGAAATTTAATCTGTATTCCTATTGCAGGCGAAGCTTGTTCCTTGATATGGACCAGACACTTCATTATGATTGACAGTAAATAGATAATAGTGAATGACCAAATTGATAAAAGGAACGGGACATGAAATATGGTTTTGTCATAAATCACGTTTTGCTCATGGCGGATCAAAACTTATTTCCATATGTTTTGCTTGTACATGTATTAATGATTTTCATAGCACACTTATACAATATCACCTATGCGTTTGTATACTGGCTGGCTAAGGGGTTACTTCTCTTGAGTTAGAGATGGCTCTGATTTAATTGAAATGGATGACGGTTTTATGTACCATAATATAACGTTTAATCAAAGGCATCCCAAATCTACGAAATATTATAATAATTGGTGATTTCAGTTATGTAAAAACGTCAAATCAAAGCCGAGAATTATTATCATAAATATTAAACGGAAATGCAAGAGAATAACAAGTCACGACTTTTTCAAGAACAAAAAACCGTTTGATTTACATTACAGCAGGCAACAAATTTTCTCTTTCTTGTCAAAAGTACAAGCATACCGTTGACAGATACTGATATTCGTAAGAACATTAATGTACATGCGAATATGCTTACCTTCCATTCTTGCAATGCATGGGCCAAATGCAGTCATTTCAAACTCTCGAAGAATGCACAACTACATTAAAAAGGCACTACACAGACATTCACAAACAAAACAATGTCTCAGGTTGTAAGGAAAACAGTATATTGAGGAACGAGCGGGAACACGACATTAGTTCCAACATGCAATCTGTACTGCAATTAGATTTATTGTAACGCTGTTGACAAACTTTCTCAAGTTAAGTGCAAAACCTTCCAAAGTGCCTTGATTCCATTATTAGTAATATGTTTACCCGTGCTTGCTATTCTATACACGCTAACAACTGACGATTTTTACATGACCGATCACACGCTTTTGCCAGCTACCCAAATTAATGCAATTTGTCACAAAGAGCGACCGTAACGCACACAAGCACAACTCGATGCTGAGTTTGTATTGACATCAGCTGTAGGTCACACGGCACATCATGGTTCAAAGAAGGCGCCTCGCTTTCCAGATTTTCATAAATCAACTGCTTTAGGGAAGAAGAGTTATTGAAATAAACTCTACATTTACCAGCTGTAGGTCACACGGCACATCATGGTTCAAAGAAGGCGCCTCGCTTTCCAGATTTTCATAAATCAACTGCTTTAGGGAAGAAGAGTTATTGAAATAAACTCTACATTTACCAGCTGTAGGTCACACGGCACATCATGGTTCAAAGAAGGCGCCTCGCTTTCCAGATTTTCATAAATCAACTGCTTTAGGGAAGAAGAGTTATTGAAATAAACTCTACATTTACCAGCTGTAGGTCACACGGCACATCGTGGTTCAAAGAAGGCGCCTGACTTTCCAGATTTTCATAAATCAACAGCTTCAGGGTAGAAGAGTTATTGAAATCAACTCTACATTTACCAAACTTAGGAAATAAAAGGTCTATCATCAGATGGCTGTACACAAATGGCATAATGTTTGGATTGTGATAAGTCTGTAATAACGTCGCCGACCTGTTCTTGATTTGTACCCTCAATGCCAAACGCGAGGCGGGGTAGCATCAAGTACCATCTGCAAATGTCTCTTGCTACGACTGGGGATGGAACCACCCACCTTCCACTCTCCAGACACAAGCTCTCAGCTCAGTCCACCGAGGTAGTCTCCAAGCAAGATGGAAGCAACAACTTCAACTGTTAAATCATCATCACGTCATCATCATCATCTCTTGTTGTTCATCAGGCAGTATTTTAATTTCACTGGGGTTTTATAAATTCTGTAAATTACACAATTATTTAATTACCAAAATAGAAGTTGTTTGTTTTTCAAATTCTTGTTATGACAGGCGAAAACATTTCGATAACGACACAATACTTGTGATTTTACTTTTTTCTAGCAACATGCACTGAGTTGGTTCATTTATCAAATCTTCACATAACCAGAAAAAGAAACGTCTCGTGTCGTGTTCCAAAGACAGAACAAAAACGACCAAATTTTAGATTAGCATTCCTGAAAATCCTTGCTCTTGTGCTTTCAATCCCGGCGAGTAAATGACGCCCCAGTGGAGAATTCGATTCCTCTCTCGGGCGGGCAGAGGATATTTGAACTTGATTACGACGACTGTCTGAACATTCTCATACAATCACCGTATGTCGCGTGTCTCGCTACAATAATTACAAGGCTTATGTGTTCGGGGCAGAAAAATAATGTGACGTTTCTACATGACAACACGGAATTGCTTTAAAGAAGTTATGTCACGCCATGTTATCCTCGGGCAGTTGCCTTATATATCGGTCACGACGCATTTGAAAAGTTTAACAGGTTTATAATAATATCATATTTGGCTAGAGTACAACGTGAGATATGATCACGAAATTGTATCTGTTGATCACGGAATGTCCCATAGAGAGCGTTAAGATTATCTTGTGTACACTTCAGACAGTTTAACTCCGAAGAGAGTATTGATTCGTGTTTTAATATCATTTGATAAAAGCGGCACGGGTGGCCCAGTTGTTTAGTGCGCTGCAGTTCGTTGTGCAGAGTTGCGTACCTTGGGCACGCCAGACACCTATGACTGGGTTCAAATCCTAGCGATTATGCTCTACAGTTTGTCAGCATCTTAACCGTCCTCGTGGGTTTCATCAAAGTGGTAAATGTCTGACACCAGCATCACTTCGTGCTTTTCTCCCACATTTAGCTGACACGCCGTGTTATAACTGGAAAACTGTTAAAAGCGGCGTTAGACCAAACTCACTCACGCACTTACTCATTTCATAAAACCATTTATACTTGCAAATGAACAATTATCAACCTACAAACATGCGTTTTATACAAAATATTAAACTGTCAGGGAATGCCTTTTCTTTTATAATTTTACTTCTTGTCGGTTTATGCATGGACGCCTTAAAATATGAACCAAACCGTTGGAATGATCCAAACAGACAAATATGTCTTTATGCCCTGTGTACCTAGTGTACAGGACCCATGAAGATCTGGGGTAGAACAGGTCTTCAGCAGCCCATGCTTGCGGTAAGAAGCGGCTAACGGGATCGGGTGGTCAGGCTTGCTGACTTGGTTGATGCATGTCATCGTATCCCAATTGCGTGGATCGATGATCATGGTGTCAATCACTGGCTTGTCTGGTCCAGACTCGATTTTTTACAGACCGCCGTCATATAGCTGGAATATTGCTGAGTGCGGCGTTAAACAGCATGAAACGAAATCTAGTGTGCAGAGTACAAGTACATCCGCAGTCTCCACCACAATATTGCTTGTGAACTACGCTGCATCAGCTTGTCAGGCTCCTTGACTTTGCTGATTGCACAAACAAACAACCTTGTGAGCATGTACGTACATGTATCCTACATCAACGCCTATGCAGTAGGACTCATCTGTTTCATGTCGCTGTTTGTTATTCTGCTATCCTTGTATTTACCCCTTTATATATATATATACATACTGTTTTAATTATAATGAAAAAGAGCAGTTCACCAATATCTGAAAAAAATGCTCATGAAAGAAGCATTGATCTTTTTGTTCAGTTATGCAATCTTATTCCATTTCTTTCATCTTATTTCATTCAATTATTGTTCAACGTTATCAATTAATTGCATTTGTATTCGTTATATTGAATGGTTTGTGCTACATGCAAGTTATCGTCGGCAAGTCAAATACACTAGAACTAAAAGACATTGGCCATTTTAAGACCTTATATTAACTTTTATCAATACGTACAAACAATAAAAGTCCCCGGACTATTGGTTTACTTCTGATAATCTGGAAGTATGTGATCGCCTTTTTCTCAAATATTCCCTTTTCATTTGAAGGTCGAATGGACGTTCACTGTGTCCTGGCTAATTGTCACTCTGACCGACTGAGCACAACTCAGCAATGAAGATATGGAGTCTGATTAGAAGCCGAGACGGACATTTATCCTTATGATCCGATTATGGGTCTAGCACACTAAATGGAAGGAATTCATTACACCAGATAGGAATGGTTAACGGAAAGCTTCATATATACTGAACAAAAAAGTTAAGGATCATAAATATGTTGGGGATATTGTTGTAGGTAAAGACTGAACACACAATTTCATCAAAAATATTCCAAGAAAATTTGATATTTTGATGAATGACCAAGACAATCCTTCAGGATCGTGGACAAATTGTTTGTTACACATACACATCAGCCTAATGTAGTGACAGGTAATTTTGTTGTTTCTTAAGTGCGCACTACCAATACGCAATGTTTGACATGCGGTTCTGATTTAAGGTAATTTCCTTGAAGGTATACATCTGCTACATTTCTATCGGAGTTTTTATTTTGCTTTCTAATTTATTTTATATCTCTACCCCCCATGCACTTCATTTACGATGCTGTTTATCTAACATTTCTTTTGGACTAAATGAATTGCTTTCATGGTTGTTGATGACATTGTTTACCTCTAGACTGACAAGGGGCGTTATAAATGTCTGTGAACTCAATATTTATGCTTGCTGTAACGGGAATCACATGGAAATGTAATTATTTTGTAGAAAATGTCCCGAATTTGCATGTACATCTTGAACACATGCATGGTAAGAGATGGTCGTATTCCACTTCAATCAACAGAACACATGTTTCCTGAACATATTAACATTTTGTACAGAACAAAACCTGTTGATCCATCTTCTTACAATATATTCGTGATCACTGGGCGTAGTCTTGTGCAGTGTGCTGTGGTGGTCTTACAGAACAAAGTGATATGTGTCATATATTTGTTTGCGCATAGTAAATAAAACGACAGAACCCTTTCCATATCCAATAGAAATCTCTGCATAAAGCAGAGTCGATTGTACGATTCCGACTATATCAAGAGCATGTGTTTATGAATCATTATCAAATAGTAATGATTCCAGGTTTGGGGGAAAAGGTGAGCGCATCCTGCCCCATCGCTGGCAGCCGTCACAAACACATGCAAAGGCAAGTCAATTGTTCACCTGAAAAATAAACACGGAACATATGGTACAAGTCAAAATAAGGAATTGCATCGGCCATCGTTTTTGTCCCTGGTGCGCCGAATGCGTAAAACACGCCCATCCGACATTGTATGATCAATCTTCTACGAACTGTTCTGTCTGTGCCAATACCACTTCTTACCAGTCAAAAAACTGTTGCATAAACTGGAGGTACTGTCATATTATTAAATTGTTAATGCTTGCACAAAGGGCCTGTGATTTGACAGTTCCGTAAAGAAAACAATTTACATATGTATATGAAAGACACTGTAAGCGCAGATAGATGCTTCTCAATGTCTTGCGTATTATCGTACCCTCGACGACAAGGGACGTTGCTCATAATATCAACCACTCATTTGTCTTGCCCAGACTCCATAACTTATATAGCATTTAACTTCATTCACACACGGTACAAAACGCGACAAAATCCTTTCCATATACAATAGAAATGTCTGCTAAATGCAGTCGATTATACGATCCGGACTATATCATGAGCATGTGTTTATGAAACACTTTCAAATAGTGATGATACAAGATGTTCGCGAAAAGGTGAGCGTATCTTGCCATACCGGTAGCACCCGTCACAAACACATACAACGGCAAGTCAATGGTTTACCCTAAAGAATTGTCCACCTGAAATAAACTAATTCAACTTACGCATACGTATTGTGTGTCACAATCTTAACTGCTTACAGGTTTCGCGATGGTGATAAGAAACTTTATGTATTTTGAGTTCAGACTGGATCTCATTTGTCTGCATGTCTTCTTGGTATTACGATTCATGTTCCAATGAGGATAAGCTGCGGCGGTACAGCAGCAGTAAATGTTGAATGGAGAATCTATTGACTAATCCGGCGATGATAGTCTTAAAATGCTTTCTGCCATCTCGCAAGACCCAGACAGACATTGGTTTCATTTGGTGGAAGCGTGTCCAATTAACAGGCGTATTAATCACTGACCCTATCAACTTGCCAACACGATGTCTGTCTCTCAAGCCACTTTCTTATGTTGTTGTATTTGATTCAGCCTGACACCCAGACACTCTCCCACCACCTGTAATAGGGAGGCAACTTATGTATTCTCCAGCCTAACTTACCCGTTTGTATAAATAAGTAAACTAAAATTGTATATATACATATTAACAAAATAAGGGGTCGCATTAGAGTGAGTTCAAAGTACATGTTGTGGTCACATTACATGATACATGCAATAAATTATTCCCGTTGAATATACCCAGAGACAACGTTTCAACAGGAAATGCAATCAGAAAGCATGATTGTATTAACCATGTATCGCCGTATATGGTAAGAGAATGATGAGAATTTGTTTTGTAACAGTAGTCAAGACGAGACAATACATGATTACAGCATGATTAGATCGGGATTCACTCCGTCAGGTTGCCAGTGACGTCAACAAACCTATTAGTGCAGGTGAAACTGCGGCATCGTCATGGCCTTGAGAATCTGTGAACGACAAACCTGTCAGGTAAGACTGTGCGCAATCGGTTGCAAAATTGTCGCCAAATCATTGTATCAAGTGTTGCTTGTCGTTCAACGCCGCACCCAGCAATATTCCAGCTGTATGACGGCGGTTCGTAAATAATCGAGCCTGGGCCAGACAATCCAGTAATTGGCACCAAGAGCATCGATCTACACAATTGGGATTCGATGACATGTATCAACCAAGTCAGCGAACCTGACCACCCGATCCCGTTAGTCGCCTCTTACGACAAGCATAGTCGCCTATTCTCTACCCGGATCTTCACGGGTCCTCAAGATGGCGTAGGACAGTATAGACTACAGTAAACTACGGTTATAACGAACTCAAAGGGCCCACTAATTTTAGTTCTTTATAACCGTAGTTCGTTATAAGCATATATACAGCATATATGCAACAAATGGCAGGGACTAAAAAATAAGTTCGTTATATCTGTCAGTTCGTTATAAGCGTGTTCGTTATAAACGTAGTTTACTGTATATCTGTAGGACTTCAACCGTCTTGATAGCCGACCCACATGTTTTCGTTATCGTGATAAGCTTTTGCGACCAGTCGTGGTAGCCTTTGAGCGTAGGATACGTCGTGTATGTGTGTCCCACAGGTTAGCATCTACCCATGTTGTGTATCCGTGGATTGTTTTAGCAATAGAAACAATCAGGTACTGCCATAGCCAGTTGTGTGTCGTTTCCTCTACCCCATGTGTGGGTAGGGTGTAATGTGATCCAATTTCCCATGGCGCCTCACAATGTGAACCATTTTATTGCTGCTAGAGTTATTATTGGAACCCTCATCTAGAGCTTGACCAGGCGGTTGCAAGGTCTACGGGGTTCAAAATCGTTATTGACATTTATTCCTCATGTCAAATCCTTGATGTGACATAGCTCTTAAACATACAAGTCTTGACCATTGATTTTTTTATTGAATTCATGTTGTCCCTTAATTGTTCCATAAGTTATAACAATATTTACGCTCCTCTTAACCAACAATTGAAACCAGAATTTGCAACAGTATTTGGATAAGATTAATTCGGTAACATCAGCTTTCAATCTCGCAATCTGACGCTAATAAGATGTCATTTTCAAGTGGACGTGGGCGAGCTTCAGTTATTATTTGACATATTGACAACCATTCAACATATATCATATAGCGATCAAGCCAATTAATGTTTTCTATGAACCTGGTTTTATAAAACCATCCTCTTAGCGGAGGCCTCGATTTTACCTCTTGCCGATCTCAGTATCTGATCCAACTTTTGATGTGGACACTACTTTACAATTTTTAGATCGAATTGATTATGCTATTATCGTCAACAGTAAGTATCGTGCATTCGTGATTCAAGAATATCAGACAGACGGACAGACAGACCAATTCCTTTATCAACACAAGCCACGAATGGCCTCTGGCCAGTACAAAGTGTCAGATATCAGGATCAAGATGACGAGGATGCACATTTACTGTAATGTTTATAACATATGAATAATACAAAATGCTTCATACACACATTTCCAACTTAATAGTACACTTTCCTTTTTCTTACAAACCGATAATTTAAAACATTTATATACAGTTGTATGTTTATAATAATAATAGGGGCACGGGTGGCCCAGTCGTCTAAGGCACCGCAATTCGCTGTGCAGAGTTGCTTCCCTTGGGCACGCCAGAAACCTATGATTGTGGGTTCGAATCCCAGTTCGCCCCGATTACGTTTCTAGGTTTTCAGCACCACATCCGTGCTCGTTGGTTTCGCCGAAGTGGTAAACGTCTCAGACCTGCATCACTTCGGGCTTTCCTCCCACTTTAAGCTGACACACCGTGATATAACTGGAAAAGCGGCGTTTAACACAACTCACTCATTAAAATAATATTTAGGTACATACTGTTTCGTAATTTTCCTAAGTATTGTACCTCGGATGTTCTCTGTTATTCTCTTAAATCTATTGATTGTGGAAATCAAATGAATTATATCAATTTGCAGCTTGAGGCTTCTACTCACTTATCTTTTATTGGACGTAAAGGAGAGTGAATGTTGTTTTGCGCCAATGTCATGGCTAACAAGCAAACCATCGTTTGGCAGAAGGTGCAACAACCCACGCAGTCAGGAAGCGATGACACACGGTGCCAACAATGCGTTCTTGTCAATCGAAGGGAGGTAAATCCAATTTAATGTGTTCAATACTGATTTGAAACTATGCATTCATACATAATGTTATGAGAATGCATATGCTAAAATGTGTCGTCGTTGTACTACCAGTAAGGTCACTTCATTCACAGAAACACCGTTAATGCGCCTTGGTGAGCCGGTAAAGTTTAGGAATACTTGTTTATAGAAGCGTTTGTAAAATACCACAAAGCATCCAAAAAAAACTATGACGTCTTGATGGACATCAATAAACGCAGTTCCTGGCTCATTGCACTCAAACTTTTCGTGTGTTCGACCACTAATTTTGTCTATCTCTGCATCACTCCCTAGGACACCCATGCGACTAAATACTTCACATAACCTTTTTTAACTCTCGAGCAAATAAAATGTAAATTGTTTGGGAGAGTACTTTGTACCATGAATGTGTGTATAACAAGCCTTTCTCCTTACCCATCCAGTGCATTATACGGTCATACATTGCATCTAGACAAATGGATATCCCGTGATCGAAGATCCGGGTTCGAATTGGCCTGCAGCAACCCATGCTTATCGTAAGAGGCGTCTGACGGCATCGGTTGGTCAGGCTCAATGACTTGGTTGATGTATGTCATCTTATCCGAATTGCGTGGATCGATGCTCATGATCACTGGAATCACTGGATTATCCAGGCTCGATTATTTACAGATCGCCGTCATGTAGCTGGAATATTGCGCGACGTTAAACAACAAACAAAGAAACATGAGGTTGAAACAGACAAACTAGTTTTGTACTTTGGTCTGAGAGCATACCTTGCCAGGACTACTGATACGGGTCAATTCGTGGAAACATTACGGTAATACCGAAAACAGGCTGTGTATTTGACTGATATAGTTGGAACACAATGCTCACCAAATGTTCCTCATATCTGAACCCTCGTAATTGTCTTGCTACCTTAAACGAAGGTTTCGTTTACAACAATAGAACAGTTTGTGCGATGACTCCTCGGTGGCGTGTTCATGTTATTTTGTCATTGATTTCACAGTTATGAAATAGTCAGTAAATATTCTTATCTATTCATTTCCAACACGTAGACCTTAACATCACAAACGCAATTTGTAAGGCTCACTGACTTTGTTGATGTATGTAATCTTTTCCCAGTTGCGATCGATGCTCATGATGTCCATCATTGGCTTGTCTGGTACAGACTTGAATATTTACCGACCGCATGCCTACCATGCACAGTGAATACAAAACTGCAAAGGTTGTATAGCATTCTAAGCTTTAAGATGTATCGATATCGCTGTAAGCACGTACAATGAACTAAAAAAAGATAAATGGTTATGTGCCATGTGAACAAAAAGACTAGTACTGTTACTTACAAATTCCTTCTTCAATACATAAGCTCTGGGACTAGATTAAACGCAGGTGACTACTCCGGTGACTCTCGACTGGCAGAGTATTCAACAGACCCGGACCCAAATATAAGCGACATAATTAATTCCATAATCATAAAAATCTGTGGTCCATGTGATACAATGGTGAGGATGTGTGAACTGATTGCAACTGATTGTGTATTCCTTCTCTTTGACTGTGTTGCAGCCTCTTGGTCAATGTTTTATTATACATACCTACTCAAAACTACATATCTTGATGACAGAGCAATTGTGTTTGGATATTTTCCACGGCTTACTAACCATTTCATACTAATCAGAGTGATGATACCAGGTGTTCGCGGAATGGTGAGCGTATCCTGCCCCACAGGATGCACAATCAAATGCAAAAGCAAGTTAATGGTTCGCTTGAACAAACGGGAACATATGGTACAAATCAAAATAAGGAATTGCATTGGACATAATTTTTGTCACTGATGCGTCGAATTTGGATATGTCCTCCACATGTCCGCCTTAAAGCTTTTTGATTTTTTTACTGAGTCCTTGAAATGCAGCCTTGTTCAAACAACTTTGGAGTCGTAGACGCTCTTTGAGATCTTCGAAGAGAGATCATGTTTGATTTACACCTTTGGACACCAAAGGCTGGAGCTGCTGGAATATTACTCGACACAAAGGTAAAATTGACTATTGGAAAGTTGAAGTCATTCAATCTTGTGAAGAGGTTGTTTTTGTCACTCTGAATCTTAATGCAAAGATTAAAATATAAAACTGATGAGACTATTGATTTACACGACGTCCCCTGGCATAATTCTCTCATCTTGCATTTATAGGATATCATTGACTGATTTTTGACAAGCTTTGTACTCTGTTTACTGAGTGGAACAGTCTCTTCTGCCTATTGATATACAGTCCTCATCTGCGAGATCTATGTTCTACGACATTGTGTGTTACATTCACTGCATGCACTTGTCGGCTTGGTGATTCATTACACCGTGGGAACGCATCATAGATGCTCAAGTGGCAACTGGTGCTTCTTAACATTTTCAATTATTACTGGTTATTTCGTTTCCGAAGCACAAACAAACCATATTTTGTATTGATATTTTTGCCATTAACATCGAGGAAATCAACCAAATTGGAAAAAGCCCAATGTTTGCATCGGTCTGGGTTTGCCTCCCTCAGTACGCTGACAGGCATATGATATAAAATACTGTTAGAGCGACATTGGGCTGCTTTCACCGACTTGTCCAATTTTGTGTTTGCTAAATTTTAATTCACAAAGTTTTTCGAACACCTGGTGTCATCACTCATTTTCAAAGGTCCATGGGTATAATTTCCACAGCTCTTTGCCCTTTAAGCCAAGTGGAATCTGTTTCGGCAGAAAATCTAGACTGGTTATTCTCTTGCATTGACAATAATTTAAATACATGTTGTTGTTTTTTGTTACGTTTTCTGTGATAAAAATGCAATTTTTCATTGACCTTCATGAATCTCAAATTATATTCCTCACCCATAACTTGGTGAAATCGTTGTTTTATGTCAGAAAACACATTTCAACCTCAAGAGTATATATATATTTCCAAGTGTTAAGTCAAAACTCCTGACAAACGAGGTCGTGAGTAATGACATTTCACTGTGTACTATGGATACCTCAGCGAGTGAATGAGTATGGTTTTCCGTCACTTTTAGCAATATTCCAGCAATATATCACGGCGGAGCACGACAAACACAGGCTTCACACATTGTACCCATGCGGGGAATCGACCCCGGGCCTTCGGCGTGGCGAGCGAACGCTGTAACCACAAGGCTACCCCACCACCTCTGGATACCTAACATCGGACTATATAAGGTAATTTTGTCTCAGAAACGTAAATACACGGTACATATAAAGTAAAGAGAAAATTTACTGACCAAACGTACTGACAGGGAAAATAATGACATGGGTCGTATATTCCTTTCATCTATATAATTACCCTAGTGATTGAGTGAGTATGGTTTTACGCCGCTTTTAGCAATATTCCAGCAGCAATATCACGGCGGGGACACCAGAAATGGGCTTCACATATTGTACCCATGTCGGGAATCGAACCCGGGTGTTCGGCGTGACGAGCGAACGCTTTAACCACTAGGCTACCCGACCGCCCCTATAATTACCATGACAATCAGAATAACTCTACGTTCAGTTCGGATGTTATCAGCGAAAATGAAAATGAAATGTTATGTTCAAATAATGTTATCAGCAACTATGACATCAAAATATGACACGTCTGGTATCTGACATCGCTCCCTTTTCGCTCTCCAATAAACTGCTACACTTTAAATCTTATTTGTAAGTTACACCACAGGAACAATGTAAGGACGAATGCGAGACTTATTAAGACACTGCTAACAGTGCATGAAGCGTATGTAAAATCTCTCCGTTCCGCTGTTCTAATAAAATGCTGCTTCATTTGACTGACATGCTTGATGTCGCTATCAGCGCTCGATATCACGCCTGCTGCAGGCCTTATGGAGTCACTGGGTGAATAAGATTTAGTCCGATACGATCACCTTAGCAAGAACCTTGTACTAGCACTATTTCATAGTAATTCAAAACTATAGGAATGGTAGGAGTAGCCTAGTGGTTAAAGCGTCATGCCGAAGGTCCAGTTGGATACAGAATGTGAGGCCAATATTGCTAAAAGCGGCGTGTAACATAAACACGTGGTTATGATGTAGTTAGAATCGTACAATGGACTTTCTCATGTCTTATAATTACGGAATGGGATGTGTCGCTTTTATTTACAAATTATAGAGTGCACGACAGACCTACTGCAATGTGCACGACAGACCTACTGCAATGTGCACGACAGACCTACTGCAATGTGCACGACAGACCTACTGCAATGTGCACGACAGACATACTGCAATGTGCACGACAGACATACTGCAATGTGCATTCCATCTTGCTTCCTCGCGGCTTAAGTTTGAAAATTCTAATTTTATTACCTTCAGCAAAGAGGCATAGAGGCAAGTCCAGTCCTGAAAACGTAACAAAATAATGTCCTTCATTGGACTGAGAGCTCTCAACCTTAATTAAAACACATGTGACTTCACTCTATTGTTTAGACGATCCATTATATTTCGCGCAGGGACAGTTAGTTGACAGTTAGGTATTCCTGCCAATATTTCGAATTAACTTTCAATTAACGGAAATGTATTTTTTAATAACACGTGTCGACAGAGGGGCTCGTTCTCGTTTATTATAACTTGAGGACGTGCAGCTGTCCACCTGGTACAAAGCGACCAATGACAGAACCCTGTGGAGTTAACTATTAAAATGCAAATATGTGAAGAACCCTCAGAGGTTTAACAAATATGTTCATTATTGTGTTATAAAATATTACCAATAACGATGTCCATATAAAAGTGGGGCGCTGGGGTAGCACAGTGGTTAAAGTGTTCGTTCGTCACGTCGAAGACTCGGGTTCGATTTTCCCCACATGGGTACAATGTGTGAAGTTCATTTCCGGTGTCCCCCGTCGTGATATTGCTGGAATATTGCTGAAAGCGGCGTAAATCAATAATCACTCACTCATATAAAAGTAGGGGCACGGATGGACCAGTCGCCTAAGGCGCCGTAATTCGCTGTGCAGAGTTGCGTCCCTTGGACACGCCAGAAACCTATGGTCGTGGTTTCGAAACCCGGTTCGCCCCGATTATGTTTCTAGGTTTGTCAGCACAATACTCCAAAGTGGTAAACAGAGCATACGTCACTTCGGACTTTCGTCCCACATCAAGCTGAGGCGCTGTAATATGACTGGAATACTGTAAAAAGCGACGTTAACCTCACTCACCCACTCACTCATATAGAGAATTTCATAAAGCGTGCATTCGTGAAAATAACACACCCCGGTGCTTAGCGCGCTCATGCATTTTTTTCACGAATCCACGTTTTTTCGCTCTTGCTTCATGACGTAAAAATCACCTTGTGGCGACGATTAACGCTCGTGCAGCATTATCATCAACACATTCTCAAAGTATAAATCTATAAAACAAAGGGTTCTGGTTTATATATTTCAAAATACTTACCACTTACTTACTACTTAAATATTTATTTTTGTCAAAATCTAAAAGTGTGGATATATTTTAAGTTTAATAATGTATGAATGTTAGGGGTTGGGCGATTCTTATTCACGAACCTACAGCTACTCTTGAGTTCTCTTGGACATTTGTCGTTGAAACATGATTGACAGTACACCTATGACATGACCACAACTTTCAAAGGATCTGAAATATCTTCGCCAATAACCCCTCCTTCAGATTTAGCCTGGGTCAGGACAACCTAACCCTAACCCTAAATGCGTTTCTATAGCTCTAACCAGGAGTTATGTTGGGTTTTTTAAAAATTCGAGCCAGGGGTTTACGGTCGGAGAGTTTACCAAAGGATGAGTTTGTGTTCGATGAGAAGCAAAAGTAACTTGAAATTTTACACTGTAGTGTTAGTCGATGAGTGGTATTGACATTACATATATATCAAGGGGAGTCGTCTTATTACGGAAATTATGCAAAAGTGGCCTAGGTTAAAGACGCCCATTCACTAAAGGTACTGACAAACCCTAATAAGATTCGATTTAAATAAAACCTAGGTCATCGGATCCTGGCACGCTAAGGAAATCGAATCTTCACCGCGCATCCTTAGGCCACAGGGACGCCTATGACACTGTCACTGTATAGAACGAATGATGTACTACCAAGAAATGAAAAAAGATTCAAGTATTTTATTTCAACACATCAGTGGTATGTCAGTTAGTGACCAGTTGGGAAGGTGAATAGGCCAGTCCAGTTCATGTCGAATTCTGTCAGAGAGATGTGGCCATCATCTGTAAGAGTGAGTGAGTGAGTGAGTTTGGTTTTACGCCGCTTTAAGTAATATTCCAGCAATATCACGGCGGGGAACACCAGAAATGGGCTTCACACATTGTACCCATGTCGGGAATCGAACCCGGGTCTTTGGCGTGACGAGCGAACGCTTTAACCACTAGGCTACCCGACCGCCCCTCATCTGTAAGAAGCAGAGTGAGTAAGTTCTAGTAGTGATGCGTTTATATATTCACGGAGCAATGCATTCGTATGTGTATTATAAACCATGGACCCGAGGATCCGTGTAATATTTACGGGACATGGGCGTCCCAGTCGTCAAAGGCGCCGCAATTCGCTGTGCAGAGTTGCTTCCCTTGGCACGCCAGAAACCTCTGATCGTTGGTTCGAATCTTGGTTCGCCAAGATTATGTTTCTAGGTTTATCCGCACCATACTCGTGCTCGTGTGTTGCCCCAAAGTGGTATACGTGAGACCTGCATCACATCGGGCTTTCCTCCCACATTAAGCTAACACGCAGGGACGTTGTTCATAGCGGCAACTCACTCACTGCATGTAGTATTTACGGGTAAATGTTTAAGGCTGAAGACGTTACATTTATTATTTTTATCTCTTTTGGGTCAAACGTTATTCAATTTTCAGAGTAAATCCCAAAATACACCCAATGAGCAGATTAACACTGTGGGATATATACTTTTGTTTTGTTTGTTTGTTTGTTGTTTAACGCCGCACTCAGCAATATTTGGATACGATGACATGCAACAACCAAGTCAGCGAGCCTGACCACCACATGGGTTGCTGAAGATCTATTAAACCCCGGATCTTCATGGGTCAGATATACTAGTAGTAGCAGCAGCAGCAGCAGCAGCAGCAGCAGCAGCAGTAGTAGTAGTAGTAGTAGTAGTAGTAGTAGTAGTAGTAGTAGTAGTGGTAGTAGTAGTAGTAGTAGTAGTAGTAGTAGTAGTAGTAGAAGAAGTTGTAGTCGTTTGTCTGTTTGTTTAACGCCACTCTCAGCAATATTCCAGCTATATGAGTGCGGTCGATAAAAAATCGAATCTGGACCAGACAATCCAGTGATTGACATTGTGAGCAACGATCTACGCCGTCGGAGTACGATGACACGCAAGCAAGCAAGTCACACAGCCTGACCACGTGATCAGTTTGGTCGCTTCTTACGATCAGCAGTTGTTGCTGAGGATCAATCCTACCACGGAGTCCCCACTGAGTTTCATGAGAATCGATTGACAACAACATGTCCACGGTGCATTCGTTCAGCAGCTTACATTATGCCACACAAGAATGGCATGCTTATAAGACAAGTTGAGCAATCAGAATTACCGTCATCGTCGAAATAGTTACAGAAGCTGGTAACCTCCTTGGCATCAATCTGGGCGTCGAAGTTGGTGTCCAAATGGCGGAAGAACAGGGGCGTGTAGTGTGCAAAACGCAAATTCAGGAACGTCCATTTTAATTCGAACTCAAGTTTACCGATCACGTGGTCTCCTAAAAATCAAGAAAATAGATGAGACCATGAAGGTTCATGAGGTATATGCATCTACTTATACAAATAGGGGCGGTCGGGTAGCCTAGTGGTTAAAGCGGTCGCTCGTCACGCCGAAGACCTGGGTTCGATTCCCGACATGGATACAATGTGTGAAGCCCATTTCTGGAGTCCCCCGCCGTGATACTGCTGGAATATTACTTAAAGCGGCGTAAAACCATACTCACTCACCCACTTATACAAATAAAAGTGTCTGCAGCACACGATCCATTATTAAACATATATAGAGGAAATGTCCACTAGAACTGAATTTAAAAAAAGCAAAACTCAGTCCTCAAAAAAGCAAAATCCATAAAACATTTGCCACAAACCTATATCTCGGTTCATCCTAGTCATGGTTGTAGTTTGTCAGCACCACACTCTTGGTCATGGGTTCAACCAAAGTGGTAACCATCTGGGACCTGCTCTACTTCATGCATTCCCCTACATAAATCTGACACGCCGTGAGCGAGTGAGTGAGTAAGGCAAAGCTTCCTTAAAACACACTCACTCACTTTCTAAACATTAAATCGGTAGCGACAATAATTTCTACATTCAGTAAAACCTCCCTCGAGATCTTGAATATCATAGGAAATATATCGAGCCATCCGTAGATAGGGACAAGAGGAGTATTGATACAGACACCGATGGTACACTGACGTGACATCGTCGTAAACATGGTTATCGGAGTAATGGAGTTAATACTGTAGTGGCTTCACTGTAAAAGGGGCACATACATTTGAGGTTTTAAATTTAAAAAAGGTTTCTAAGAGGTTTGGTATTGTGTTAATTGAGTGGTTCACCGACCATCGCCGTCGAAATGTAACCAGAAGTTCTGACATTCTGAGGCGGTGAGCCTGGTGTCG
This sequence comes from Haliotis rufescens, assembly GCF_023055435.1. Lineage (NCBI taxonomy): Eukaryota > Metazoa > Mollusca > Gastropoda > Lepetellida > Haliotidae > Haliotis > Haliotis rufescens. Next base: position 74,906,562 of record NW_025963779.1, on the reverse strand, counting down.
TTGTTTTTGTCGTAGTAGCGGAACAGTTCGTCATGGGGCTCTTCCACCGACAGCTGACTGAAACAAGGAGGGAATTAAAAAAACATAGTGAAAAGTAGATGATTAAACCATTAAAACAGTCCAATATATGCACTACATTAGCCTACTCCTACAGGTGGCCGGGCACAGTGTACGACTAAAGGGACATGCATTATAGAGCGTCTTTGGGGTCCAACGTTACCAAGCAAGTCATTCCAAACGGCAAGAGTAATATTGTAATTTAGGCAACCTGACGGATACCTTGGTTGAAAGTTAAATACTTGGGTCATTTTCAACTTGTGTTGAATACACCTCACGAAGTTTGCAATTCATGGAATCATTGGGTTACTTTGGTTTTGTTTTGGCGTTGGTGGGGTAGCCTAGTTGTTAGATCCTTCGCCCGGGTTCGATTCGCCATAATTATTGGTACAGTGTTTGGAAGCCTCCGCCATGACATTGTCGTAATATTCCTGTTTGACACTGTAATGAATAAGGTTCCCTGAAACCTCTTGATACGTTTCAAGTGGATGGAGCGTCTGCCCGGAGAGCGGAAGGTCACGCGCACGCACTCACGCATCCACACATGCACACACGCACGCACGCACACACACACACACACACACACACACACACACATCGCTATGTTAGTGTAACAATCTGTAACGCGAAGCTAAACTCCATTCCAGGTAACCTTTTGAAACGTTATGGGAAGTTACTCGGAATGTTTCCAGATGAATATTTAAACAAATGTTTAACATGAAATATGAAATTGTTCATCATGCAGAACAAAATCCCTCCTGTTTAGCATATCTTATATGCACATATCTCAGAATTAGTGCTACCATTAACTGGTTGTTGTACCTCCGATAACATTATTGGCTGTATGTAGTGCTAGTCTCCACTCCCTGTACTTAACATTCCTACTACAGACGTTGTACACGTTACAGTACTTACTATACATGGGACTGAACACTTACTGCAAACGTTCTACATACAGCGGTACTTACGAAGAACACACAGATTTTCACAATGCTGAATACTTACTGCCTTTATTGTTCATACAGTGATGCATTCGAAGAGCACGTACGAAGAACATGCAGTTGTATATAGTACTGAATACGTTGTACATACAGTGGTTCTTACGAAGAGCAAGCAGTTATATATAGTATTAAATACATACTGAATACGGTGTACATGCAGTGGTACTTACGAAGAGCACGCAGCTTTACATGATACTGAATACATACTGACTGCTTTGAACATGCAGTGGTACTTACGAAGAGCACGCAGTTATATATAGGATTGAATACATACTAAATACGTTGTTCATACAGTGGTACTTACGACGAGCACGCAGCTATATATATATAGGACTGAATACGTACTAAATACGTTGTTCATACAGGGGTACTTACGAAGAGCACGCAGGTATCTATAGAACTGAAAACTTTGTACATGCGGTGGTACTTACGAAGAGCACGCAGCTTAACATGCTACTAAATAAATACTGAATGCTGTGTACATGCAGTGGTACGTACGAAGAGGACGCAGCTATACATGATACTGAATACATACTGAATGCTTTGAACATGCAGTGGTACGTACGAAGAGGACGTAGCTATACATTATATACTAAATACATATTAAATACGTTGTACATGCAGTGGTACGTACGAAGAGCACGCAATTATACACGATACTGAATATATAGTATTACTAAATACCTTGTTCATACAGTGGTACTTACGACGAGCACGCAATTATATATAGGATTGAATACATACTGAATACGTTGTACATACAGTGGCACTTACGAAGAGCACGCAGTTGTCTATAGGATTGAATACATACTGAATACGTTGTTCATACAGTGGTACTTACGACGAGCACGCAGTTATCTATAGGATTGAATACATACTGAATACGTTGTACATACAGTGGTACTTACGACGAGCACGCAGTTATCTATAGGATTGAATACATATTAAATACGTTGTTCATACAGTGGTACTTACGACGAGACACGCAGTTATATATAGGATTGAATACATATTGAATACGTTGTTCATACAGTGGTACATACGACGAGCACGCAGTTATCTATAGGATTGAATACATACTAAATACGTTGTACATACAGTGGTACTTTCGAAGAGCACGCAGTTATATATAGGACTGGATACATACTAAATACGTTGTTCATACAATGGTACTTACGACGAGCACGCAGTTATATATAGGACTGAATACATACTAAATACGTTGTTCATACAGTTGTACTTACGAAGAGCACGCAGTTATATATAGGACTGGATACATACTAAATACGTTGTACATACAGTGGTACTTACGACGAGCACGCAGTTATCTCTAGGACTGAATACATACTAAATACGTTGTTCATACAGTGGTACTTACGACGAGCACGCAGTTATATATAGGACTGAATACATACTAAATACGTTGTTCATACAGTGGTACTTACGACGAGCACGCAGCCAGAAGCACAACTAAGTACAGGATCTTCCACAACATACTGTTAGTACTCAATGTGTCTGTTCCATAAAACAAGGACTGGCGTTCTCCCTTACAGATAAGCTTTTTCACTCGTTTGACCGGAATCCGCAGATTAACATTATCAGATAATGCCACTACAATAACGACTTAGGTTATTCTGGGGTCACATTGTCTTGTAATGTTGTTGATCCCAACTTACAGGTAACAACTGTATTGATGTGTACAGGAATGTTACATGCCGGATGATGTAGCCCTTCGTGAGAATATGCAATGACTGTATTGTTGTGTTGAACAAACATATATTATTTCATATGAACAAATAACATGCTAGTTAATTCGTCGTCTCGATATTAGGAACGGGAGTGAATGTGTGGTTTACTTTGCTGTCAACTCTATTCCAGCTATGTCACGGCGGACTGTAATGAATCGGGTCTTGGTCAGACAAACTAGTGGTCAACAGCATGAGCAACAACCCACAAAGTCAGCCAGGTCACAAATTGTCACTAGCCTTTCCTCATTATTTTCCTCCTACGAGAAACATGGAGTAGTGGGGACCTATTGTCCCGAAATCCACTTCCTAAACGAAACAAAGTAACGTTTCTCATGATATAAACGTTCGTGCAAAGGAAAGTACACACGTGGAAACAAGAATTAACCAAAAAATTAGAAACGTTATGAAAACGATACAAGGCTGAAAACAGTCGTCGAAACAGTGATTTGATACCCGTATCAAATACATCACCAAATTATTGTTTGTTCCATTTGTAGACACCATCAAACATGTGTGTATATACTTACCTTTGCCAGACAGTCTGCATTCAGGAGTCCGCTATACTAAGTGTTATATATTTTAAGCTAGAATGTTTAATGGTATATGAAACCAGATTAAAGCCAAATGCAGTATTCGTCTGAGTGGGTGAGTGGGTTTAACGTCGCTTTTAACAGTATTCCAGTTATATCACGGCGTGTCAGCTTAATGTGGGAGGAAAGCCCGAAGGGATGCAGTTCTCAGGCGTTTACCGCTTTGTTGAAACCCATGAGCACGGATATGGTGCTGACAAACCTAGAAACATAATCGGGGTGAACCGGGATTCGAACCCACAATCACAGGTTTCTGGCGTGCCCAAGGGACGCAACTCTGCACAGCGAATCGCGGCGCCTTAGACGACTGAGTTCTTATTGGCGTATGGGTTTGGGTTTGGGTTGCTGTCGTACGATGTTGATGACATGACGTGCTTTTAGGGATCGCACAATGCATTCTGCTTTTAGTATAGAGTTCTTCTGATTATGGAAAAGGTTTTTACGCTTTTACTCAAACGATTAAAGATTGTCATGTATAAAGTAGTATGTGAATCAAGGAAGCTGACATTTCTTCAAGGTTTCAAATCCTTGTTAAATACGCAGTGCTATTATTCTGCAGTAACGACTAGGCGATTTTGACGCTCATAATTTCTTTTAGTACTTCGTGACTCAATTTGTGAATAAATATATATCATGTTATATGCGATTTACAGTTCACAGAAGATGAATTAACTTTCTTTCGTTATACTATTATCTCAAAAGAAAATATAAATCGTCAACGCCAAAGAATAACCGGTCTTGATTATACGCCGAAACAGTTTCCACTGAGCGCATTAGGCACAATAACGGTAAAAAGTATATGTACGGATCACTGATGACACCAGGTATTCGCGAAAAGGGTAAGCATGTCCTGCCTCAACGGTAGCACTCGTCACACACTCAATTTGCAAAACATATGTATTTGAGGCATGGCGCCACACAGTTGTACCACTGCCGTTCCATGGCCTTTTATGGCCTTTATCTTTCCCATACCTTAACATAGACTTACGACAGTCGTAGTGCTAAGGTTGATTTGTACAACGGCACCCAGGAACATAATCTAGTCGCACGAGTCCACTGACAGGATGGAGTGATTATAATATGTGAACTGGTTGAGTGTGTCTTCATGGCCCGGTGACTTTGATCTTTGCTCATGATGTCAACATCTAGGTTTCCTGGCAAAATTCGATCGTTTTACAGGTCGCCGTGATAGAACTGGTGCCATTGTACAGAGCGATCTTAGCGCTAAGGTGATCGTAACTCCCATTCCTTAACATTGACTTACGTCCCTTTTGCATTAATGTTAATGTTTCAACCTTTTCCTCAGCTGTGCTAAATTAATAGTTCACAAAATTTAATGTGTAATGCTGCCATTATGTGTTTTTGATGGATCACAATGCAAACCACCGACATTGATGCTGTAATATTGACTATTGATTAACTCATTCACGGTCAAACCAACAACCGACATCATATCATGCAGTAGTAACGATAAAACTATTACCAGTATACCTGAACGATATAAGTATAATCATGGGAGGTAGTCCATATTGTGTCGTCATTATCAGTAGAAATTTGATTTGGAGAATACGAAAACAGGCGTTCAAATAACCACCAACAGGCCTGTTCAACACAATCTTTGACATTGCACATTACGAGATATTATGGAACAAAACCCTCCAGAATCTTCTTTTGACTAATACGAGGCCCAGGTTTATACTCCGCCCTTCGTCAGCAGTACACAATAGAGTGAAGGTTTGGTTTGGTTTGTTTGTTGTTTAACGCCGCACTCAGCAATATTCCAGCTATATGACGGTGCTCTGTAAATAATCGAGTCTGGCTAGACAATCCAGTGATTGATATCATGAGCATCAATCCACGCAATTGGGATCGATGACATGCATCAACCAGGTCAGCGAGCCTGACCACCCGATCCCGTTAGTCGCCTTTTACGACAAGCATAGTCGACTTTTACGGCACGCATGGGTTGCTGAAGACCTATTCTACCCCGGAATCTTCACGGGTCCAATAGAGTGAAGGAGAAACCAGTGGCCGCTCATTGACAAGAGCTCAAACATTTAATGAAGAATTGTGCAGGGTGTGTGACGATGGAGGAAATGAAACAGGCCGTTTTCCACGGTGCAAACCACAAGCACGGGTATGGTGCTAACAGTGAGTGAGTGACTGAGTATGGTTTTAAGCCGCTTTTAGCACTATTCCAGCAATATCACGGCGGGGGACACCGGAAATGGGCTAACAAGTCTCAAAACATTACCAAGGCGTATTTGGGAATCGAATCCACAATCATAGATTTGTGGTACGCGCAATGGGTGTACGGCTGCAGAGAGAACTGCGGTTCCTGGGACGGCTGTAAAACACTTCAAAGTCTTAATTTAGCTTCCTGATGAATAAAGGATAAATGAACATGCTCTTTTTTTTAAAAAGTTGTGCAGTTGTGACTTCAAAGTACCGCGTACCAGTTGAGATGTTAATTACACAAGGCTTGTACAGGTGTATCACACACGTGGATAGTTCATATATCACTATTCCATTTAAATTGGTCATTGTAACATTGGTCATTGTAACATTGGTCATTGTAACATTGGTCATTGTAACAAAGATTTCGTAAGGCAGACTTTCACTTGGGAGTACTGTTGACACACTACTGGCGACTTCCCTGACATGTGTGACGTTTTGATTTCATTCCTTGGCTATTGTTGGGTGTCCATTTGTATTTGCAATTTAGGCCTTGATTATGAGTGCAAATGACACCTGAACACGCACACGACGTTTGTCTTGTGTACCGCGCAGTCCCTTTTATATATCGCATGTTCTGTGGTAGGGAACTTTGAAGTAGTCCGCAGCCTATAAAATACAACCGTAAAGTCCCTTACAATACCCACCATTGAAATGGTCATGAATGATCATAGGGGTTTGATGTCTGACTGTAGTCGATGACATTCTTGCTGATAGGGGCTGGAGAAGGGCAGAGTAGGTCCCTGGATACCGTTGTGCAAAGCGATCTTAGCGATAAGGTGATCGTAACTCCCATACCTTAACATAGACTTACGACAGTCGTAGTGCTAAGGTTGTTTTGTACAACGGCACCCAGGAACATAATCTAGTCGCACGAGTCCACTGACAGAATGGAGTGATTATAATATGTTAACAGGTTGAGTGTGTCTTCATAGCCCGGTGACTTTGATCTTTGCTCATGATGTCAACATCTAGGTTTCCTGGCAAAATTCGATCGTTTGCAGGTCGCCGTGATAGAACTGGTGCCATTGTACAGAGCGATCTTAGCGCTAAGGTGATCGTAACTCCCATTCCTTAACATTGACTTACGTCAGTCGAAGCGCTAAGGTTATTTTGTCTAACGACACCCCGGAATATCACTGCTGACTCCGGTGTAAAACAACATAAATTGTCACTTATTTGTATGTTGAAACGTATTTTTTGTGATGATTGCAGAGAAATATACACATAAAACATAGAGTTTGTTTTCAGAAAAGTGTTCTTTTACTAACGATTGCTAAATGGAACATGCAGGTTGTGATGTGATTTATTAAAATATGATAAATTCGATTCGTCATTTCTGCCACGATTTTGCTGTTAGTAAAATTAGTGACACACCTCTCTACAGTGAATTCGCGGCGCCTAATACGCCTGTGCTACTCGTGGCTCTAGTAGATTTAAATAAGTTGTATCATGTAACGAATAAAACATGCCATGTAAATCTTAATCGCCAAACTCTACCCGTCTTCGTAACATAGGCCTACCTACGTTATTCATATACAACACACAGTTCACGAACCACAAACTATATGCATCACAACACTGAATGTCGACGCTACACAAATATACCACTCGTTCCTCCTACGCTATGTGTACAATACGGTACTGTTGATACTATCGACTGCCTTGATTCAATACCAGCCTGGATTCCTGTTGGCGACATATCTCCACGATCGACCCCTCTATAAGAGGGAGTGTGTGGGTCGCTGAGCAGAAGGAAACTAATCGGGACAATGTTAGACCGATCAAGTATCTGTATACTACTGTTAACAACCCAAAAGGATAATTACGCTCTGGTAAGTGGCTCGTAATACATGTTGTTTTGTTACATGGTAGTGTTATTGGAGTTTAGCATATTACGTGTTTATGACGGTGCACGAACGTTCGCTACTTGCCAATGTGTTTTTGTTAGGGAGGAATTAGGGTACTTAGACTTAAACTCACATTGGAATGATAATGACTTTGTTTTGATACAAATATATGCCCGTGTATTTATCGTTTAGCGCTTACTATACTGGAACAGTCTCCATTTGAATAATATTATCATGACTATATAACTATATAACTATAAACAACCAAATACGCCTCAGACTCGGTCACAAAAAAGCACTATGACAAGGTTTGTTCATCTTGCAATCAGGCTGAAACCATTGCTAACATGTTACTAGAATATCAAGACCATGCCTCAGCCCGGGTTAGGTTAAAACAAGAATTGCAGTTAGATCCGCTATCTGTCATAGATCTCCTAAAGCCAAGAGATGCAATAGCGAAGGCCAAACTAACTCTATTTCTGAGAGACAGCTACTCGAACGTATATAAACAGAGCAGCCAAGGATAAAAAATGAAATCATATCAATATAAGAAAAAAGAAATCATATCAAATTGAATACAAAAACATAAATTGTGTGAACACAAAACTCACAATAGATATGTGTACCCTACTCACACACAGGAGTCCCAAAGAGGGACAGGTCAGCCGAAATTGCCTAGGCAGAAGGCGACCTCTTAAACACTTAATGCAACAACAACATGCAGCAAAATAATTGAAACAGTGTTCCGGAGATTTTTATGCATTCGGAACACACCATGATCGGAAATAAATATACCTCGGATGTTTACAGATTATCTTTATGAATTCACATTAAGTGACAGGAACTGTTTCCATGAACTGGTCACTGGTTGGAATTGTTTTAAATAATCATAGATTCCTCGTGAGCATGACCTTTAGGTTGCCAGAACCATACCTGTGCTCGGGGGTTTCACCAACGTGTGTACGAACTGCTTTTTTTTCTAATTTACCCCCACATGGTTTGTTTGTTTGTTTGTTTGTTTGTTGTTTAACACATCACCCAGCAATATGATAGTTCTATGATGTCCTAAACCAGACAATCCAATGATTGATAATGTGAGCAACCCTTACGCCGCCAGGGTACCGTGTCACCGGACCGGACCACGCGATCCCTTCAGTCTCCTCTTACGACAAGCATAGGTTGCTGGGAGCAATTCTAGCCCGACATCCCACGGGCTCTTCCACATTGAGCAGACACACCGTCATATAGCTGCAATACTGTCTAATCCAACTCATAACACTCAGACCCGTGACGAACCGGGTTAGAATAGGTCTTCAGCAACCCATGCGTGCCGTAAAAGGCGACTATGCTTGTCGTAAGAGGCGACTAACGGGATCGGGTGGTCAGGCTCGCTGACTTGGTTAATGCATGTCATCGTATCCCAATTGCAAAGTCATATAGCTGGAATATTGCTGAGTACGGCGTTAAACAACAAATAACAAAACATTCACTCACTCAAAAAGACAGTAGTGGAGAGGTATCAGTGAAATCACGCCTCTTCTGTTGATACCTATTACGTTATAATTTTTTTAAATATCAACATTTGTCAATATTAACGTCAGACTGCTCCTGATATCTCAGTTTGTGCTATTGATATGACACTTGGTGCTTCTGAAATCTGTGTTTTCATGAACCGAACTGTAAAGTGTCAATTCACTATACGACACCACAATACACACCCGTGCCGCCTATATGCACATGTAAAGTCATCATTGTTGTTTACATGTCGTAAAAACAGCCATATAAACTTATGTGGTTTAAGGTAGACTATAAACTTACAATGGTCATGTAAATGATAGGAGTATGTTGTATGCACTGCGTCTGCTTGGAATCATAAGCGAATATCATCGTTTGAAATATGAGCTTTATTTAGATCCATATTTTGTTCGCGTTGGTCTGGTTGATATGTTCACATGTACTATAGGGATCGAGTAACTTACTACCGGTATGGTTATACAGTAAGCATGTATCACATAACATACATAATACTACACGGACGTTAGACAACTATGAATATGAACCTGGTACATACAATGTCCTAACACAAGCATGGCGTGATTGTAAAAAACGATTAGATACACGGAGAACCCGAAGTGCCGAGGATTTTATAACCAAAAAAGAATTTGATATACAGTAATACTGTAACAGTCATGAACCAAATTAGGGTTAGACAATGCTAGATTGTGCTGGGGCTTCTAGAAACTGAAATCTCGACAATCTAGGATCGTTTGTGGTGTTTCAGTCACTTTGCACCTGTTAGTTACAGGTCATCGTGATATCGCTGGAATATTGCTGAATGCGGTGTTAAATCACATCCACTCACTTATTCACTGAGGCAGTATCGTTACATACCGATGGGTCGTGTGTAGGGGGTAGGGATTGCGTGGGTGGGTGGTGGTGGTGGGTTGGGGGAGGGGTCGATGTTTCAAAATGTCCTGACTAAACGAAAAAGGTTTGTTCAAAGTGACAAGGTGTATTTTTCAAACAAGTAAAGTTTGGTTTTCAATATTGAAGTACATGTATGGAATCAAGTCACAAAAACGCAACTGCTACATAAAAACATGCATTCGATGCAAAATTTGACTTTTATGCAAGCTCCATGCATTTCACTACCCAAGAATGGGTATAAAACATGTGCGTTAGCGGGATTCCATATGCATTGTTTAGCATCGTGCTGACAACAACCACTCAGAAAAACAACTAAATTACGCAATTATTCAACATTACGAAATGCGACGCCTGTCCGAAAATGAGCGTCTGCGAGCCATTGGTATGCTTGAAGTAGGATCGAGTCAACGTGATGTTGCAAGACAATTTAAGGTCCACAGAAACACCATTTGGTGTTTATGGCAACGTTGGCAACAGACGAATGCAGTCAGAGACCATCCTCGGAGTGGCAGGCCACGCGTAACCAATAATCGACAAGACAACTGGATTCGAACAACACACCTACGAAATCGATTGCACCCAGCAACAGTGACTGCAAGAGGCATCCCTGGCCTTCGACGAATATCTTCACAAACCGTACGAAAACACCGTCAAGCACGTCTACAGTGGTGCAGAAAGCGTCTACGCTGCAGTGGGGACAAGTTCTATTCACTGACGAGTCTCGTTTTCACCTCGGCCACAGCGATGGGCGGATTCGAGTGTACCGACGTCGAGGTGAACGTTACGTCAATCATTGTGTCATGGAAGAAGATTGGTTCGGGGCCGGCAGAGTTATGGTATGGGGTGGGATTACAGCAAGACAGAGGACCCGTTTGATAGTGGTAGAGGGAAATCTTAATGGACAGCGCTACCGCGACGATATCATCGGCCCGTTTTTGCGTCGTCATGGCCCAGGCATTACATTTCAACATGACAACGCCCGGCTTCATATTGCTCGACATGTTCAGGGTTCTCTTCAACAAAACAACGTGAATGTCATCCCCTGGTCGGCTCGCTCCCCTGATCTCTCACCAATCGTGCACATGTGGGATGAGATGGATCGGCGCCTTCGACGTCAACCACGTGTTCAACAGACACTCCAGGAACTTCGAAACATGCTCCAGCAGATATGGACAGATATCCCACAGGACTTTGTGCGACACCTAGTCCATTCCACGAGACGAAAATGTGTTGCTTGCATCGCAACCAGAGGTGGACACACAATATTGATTTGTAAATTGACATTTTGGTATGTTCATGATTTTTTTTATGAAATCACACATTTTCTGAAGTCAGTATGGCAAATTAAACCATTTGAACACTTACAGGAGGCTTTTATCTGTTGCAAACCGAAATTGTTATCAGATTTGGTAAAAAACATAACTTTGCATTAAATCTTATTCAATGTCACAGGAACTTTTGTTGTTCAGTATATGTTATAGTCGGAACTGTCCACACAAAAATCACTGATCAACCTGCAAAGCGAACAGTGATTATGTATTTATCAGATCACACACCGTTACTGTCAGAGAGGATTAATATGAATCCGCACACTATGAGTGTAAGACATGCACGTATAAAAAAACCCCTCGAACCCTGGGTTAGCGTTAACTCTACTTTACCACATTTCAACAACGGCTTTGTCCCCACAGAACAATACAGGTAGGAAATGGCCTCATGTGACCCTAATATAAACAGTTTAAATTGTTACAATAGTGAGATACGAACTCTAGTGTCGGTAATGCCCCGGCCCCAATCCTCCACAAGCCTATGTACATATGTTAGGTGGTGTAGTGTTATTGTGTATGCTCTCCAACTGGAACACCTAGCTGGTTAACACGGGGACGCTCCAGTAGCTGAGAGGAAGGCTTGACGTTACTGCACCACACACTTGTCTAGGGCCTACCAGGTGAGGATTGTAATAGGAAGTCAGACTGGGAGAGTATCAAACAAAGGTATTTCTTTATGCTTTGCTGAGAGTGTATACATGCTTACTTATATTTACAAGCGAGGATTATATCACAAAATAACAACCCCATTAAAGTGTTTGATAGGCGTTTAGAAGATTTTTTTTGTAGATAGCAACTTCTTTTATTCTATGCCACGACGCTACAGAGCTATTCTGTTATTTTGTTATCTTTGTATATTAATCCCACCTTGTGTTAACTTGTTTGATAGGCATTACTTAGAAGTTGACGGGTGACAAGGTAGACACAATTTTATGGATAACAACTTCTTTGATACTTGTATTAAAGAAGTTGTTATCCATAACATTGTGTCTACCTCGTCACCTTGTGTTGTATAGACATATCATGATTTATTTATATATATATAAATATATCTCATATCTGCCTTATCAAGCACCTGATACTTCTAAAATGTCTGTTGCAAATAACTATAGGAACAGGAAAGGGTGAGACTATTGAAAATATTTAATCAAATTATATTTTTGAAAATAAATCCTTGTACAAGTATCTTTTTAACATAATATCGCTAACTTAACATATGTCCAATTTAGAAGCAAACATATAATAAATCAACTGATAGGTATAATTTCCTTTGCTCCTCAGTTTATATGACAAACATTGCATACGTTTTTATTTTAAAAAATCATTTGAATATGATTGGATATCGTAAAGTACGTCCATGCAATACATTGTGCGTTAGTGAGTTGAGTTCATCACCACCTGGGATAGCATTGAAGGGCATATTAACTGAAAGTAGGAGGGGCGTTTGAATGCTGAGAAAAGTTTTTATGAATATGACTTAAGAAAATTCTTAGATTAAAGAGTAACTTTTGGTATTTCTAAGAATTTTCTCAGACTTAAGACCTCTTTAGCACTCTAAGAATGTTTATGAATACCTTCCCAGAGAGCTTGAAATTTGGCGCTTTTCTATATACGACTGAGACGTCATATCTTTTACGTCATAATGAGCGAAATGACGTCATAATGGTGACGCGTGGTGTGGAACGAAGCTTTGCAAAGCTTGCTTTTGTTTTTTTTCAGGGATGCCCACCCCATGTTAGCTTACCAAGTTGCCGTGCTTATATGTTTTCAATGTCTGTCACATGTTCGAGTGAAGTATTAATCTGTAAACAAACTGCTTGAGCATATACAGTGCCTTATTTTGTTTACAGGCTGTTGTCGGTGATTCTGTAATTCAGATCGCAACCCACTCAAAACATTGGACTCATCCCATGCCGCTTCACTCAATATACTTGCTTACACCACAGAGTTCGCGTTAGTCATGGTAGAATGAAGAGAAACATACTGTGTTTTGAATGAAGAGCTAGGTTGCCTGTAGATTTAACCGCGCTACATTTAATATTTGAAACTCACGCTGTGCTTTCGGTTCCAAATTCAATTAAGCGGGGTTAAATCAACAGGTAACCTAGCTCTACATAGTAAACATAGTATGTTTATCTCCTAAAAAGCGAAAAAAACCTTTCCATAATCATATTGAAGTTCTGCTAAAAGCAGAGTCTTTTGTAAGATTCCGACTATATTCATTAAGCAGTATCAAATGTCAAAATGACAGAAAATGATTCACATGCCTTGGGCAACAATAACTCTGTCATTGCATTAAACATCCATGGCTACCAATCGCTGCATTGCTATGTCTATATCTCCACTGGGTGCTTGCTGTATGCAGATTGTAAATAAGAAGGTAGAGAGGTGATTCTGTAGTTCGAACCAACGTAATGATTGGCCGTGCGTGTCATTTGGAACGAACGGGTTTGCAAAATAACCTATGCATGGACGCCTCGTCAAATTGCCAGTTAGCATTAAATCATCTCGCGTCATTTACACAGTTCAACCAACAGATATATCACAGTTGGCATGTCATGGTTGTTACGGTATATATTAGTTTGGATATGATGGTTGTAACGGTATATCACATTTACATGTCATGGCTGTAACGATATATCACAGTTGGCACGTCATGGCTGTAACGGTATATCACAGTTGGCACGTCATGGCTGTAACGATATATCACAGTTGGCACGTCATGGCTGTAGCGATATATCACAGTTGGCACGTCATGGCTGTAACGATATATCACAGTTGGCACGTCATGGCTGTAACGGTATATCAAAGTTGGCACGTCATGGCTGTAACGATATATCACAGTTGGCACGTCATGGCTGTAACGATATATCACAGTTGGCACGTCATGGCTGTAACGATATATCACAGTTTGCATGTCATGGTTGTAACGGTACGTCACAGTTTTCATATCATGGTTGTAACGGTACATCACAGTTGGCACGTCATGGCTGTAACGATACATCACAGTTTGCATGTCATGGCTGTAACGATATATCACAGTTTGCACGTCATGGCTGTAACGGTACATCACAGTTTGCATGTCATGGCTGCAACGGTATATCACAGCTGGCACGTCATGGCTGTAACGATATATCACAGTTTGCACGTCATAGCTGTAACGGTACATCACAGTTTGCATGTCATGGCTGCAACGGTATATCACAGTTTGCACGTCACGGTTGTAACGGTACATCACAGTTTTCATATCATGGTTGTAACGGTATATCACAGTTTCCATGTCATGGCTGTAAGGGTATATCACAGCTGGCACGTCATGGCTGTAACGATATATCACAGTTTGCACGTCATGGCTGTAGCGATATATCACAGTTTGCACGTCATGGTTGTAACGGTACATCACAGTTTCCATGTCATGGCTGTAAGGGTATATCACAGCTGGCACGTCATGGCTGTAACGATATATCACAGTTTGCACGTCATGGCTGTAACGGTACATCACAGTTTGCATGTCATGGCTGCAACGGTATATCACAGCTGGCACGTCATGGCTGTAACGATATATCACAGTTTGCACGTCATAGCTGTAACGGTACATCACAGTTTGCATGTCATGGCTGTAGCGGTATATCACAGTTTGCATGTCATGGCTGTAACGATATATCACAGTTTGCATGTCGTGGCTGTAACGATATATCACAGTTGGCACGTCATGGCTATAACGGTACATTACAGTTGGCACGTCATGGCTGTAACGGTACATCACAGTTGGCACGTCATGGCTGTAACGGTATATCACAGTTGGCACGTCATGGCTGTAACGATATATCACAGTTTCCATGTCATGGCTGTAACGATACATCACAGTTTGCATGTCATGGCTGTAACGATATATCACAGTTTGCATGTCATGGCTCTAACGATATATCACAGTTGGCACGTCATGATGGCTGTAACGATATATCACAGTTTCCATGTCATGGCTGTAACGGTACATCACAGTTGGCACGTCATGGCTGAAACGGTACATCACAGTTGGCACGTCATGGCTGTAACGGTACATCACAGTTGGCACGTCATGGCTGTAACTGTACATTACAGTTGGCACGTCATTGCTGTGAGGGTACATCACAGTTGGCACGTCATGGCTGTAACGGTACATCACAGTTGGCACGTCATGGCTGTAACGGTACATTACAGTTTGCACGTCATGGCTGTAACGGTACATCACAGTTTGCATGTCATGGCTGTAACGGTACATTACAGTTGGCACGTCATGGCTGTAACGGTTCATCACAGTTTGTATCTCATGGCTGTAACGGTACATCACAGTTTGCATGTCATGGCTGTAACGATATCTCACAGTTTGCACGTCATGGCTGTACAGTACATTACAGTTGGCACGTCATGGCTGTAACGGTTCATCACAGTTGGCACGTCATGGCTGTAACGGTACATCACAGTTGGCACGTCATTGCTGTGAGGGTACATCACAGTTGGCACGTCATGGCTGTAACGGTACATCACAGTTTGCACGTCATGGTTGTAACGGTACATTACAGTTGGCACGTCATGGCTGTAACGGTACATCACAGTTGGCACGTCGTGGCTGTAACGGTACATGACAGTTGGCACGTCATGGCAGTAACGTTATTTCACAGTTGGCACGTCATGGCTGTAACGGTACATCACAGTTGGCACGTCATGGCTGTAACGGTACATCACAGTTTGCACGTCATGGCTGTAACGGTACATTACAGTTGGCACGTCATGGCTGTAACGGTACATCACAGTTTGCATGTCATGGCTGTAACGGTACATTACAGTTGGCACGTTATGGCTGTAACGTTATTTCACAGTTGGCACGTCATGGCTGTAACGGTACATCACAGTTGGCACGTCGTGGCTGTAACGGTACATGACAGTTGGCACGTCATGGCTGTAACGTTATTTCACAGTTGGCACGTCATGGCTGTAACGGTACATCACAGTTGGCACGTCGTGGCTGTAACGGTACATGACAGTTGGCACGTCATGGCTGTAACGTTATTTCACAGTTGGCACGTCATGGCTGTAACGGTACATTACAGTTTGTTTGTCATGGCTGTAACGGTACATCACAGCTTGTATCCTGCGTTTCGCCGTGCTGGATCTGACATCAGCACTGATGCATTAATCAGTACTTACGTTCTACCCTCCCATTCATGGCGATATGCTGGCTGTGAAAGAAGAGTTGGTGTTAACCACTCGCTTAAATGTTTGATGTATATAATGAAACACACGATCCCCAGTCAGGGCCAAACCAATGTCGGGCACACATAATTGAAATCGCCGTATGTGGGCGAATCAGGGACGGAGGTTAGAAACAGAACCCTGTATCACGCACTTGATCACGTCGTTAGTTGAAAACCTTAAGGAGTAAGAAAGACAAAAGCTTGCTGTCAGCCATAGAGCATGTTCAATAATATTATTTCAATATATGAGACCAGTTTGACGTTTCTAAAGGGCCCTTATCACCCCTGCGTTTAGTTGTAGTATTATTGTATGATCCAGTGGCCGTCAGTCACAGAGTACCTGTCCACGCACGGTGTTCACCACACCTGTTGGCGACATGAACCAGAAAGTTGTTATTTAGCGTCCAAATTGCCCTGTCTCAATATTACCCAATTATGCTGCAGCCATTACAGCGTGTTGTATACAGATAAAACCAAGTTTGATTAACCTGATAAATCGTTGGCATTTATTTTTCAAAGACCGTAGACTTTATCAATCACATAAATCGTGTTTATTTCTGAACAATTTTATTCCAATGTCCAGGATTATTGGTATCGATTTAATAATTGGGACCCCGTGAAGTGAAGTAACTATTTCCGTCTCCTGAATGCGGGGCAACACAGCGTCCTCTGGTGTAACAACGTGGAGAGTCTGGCTTCAGTAACCTGACCCATGTATCCGGTGCATCACTGCATCAATCACGAGGAAAATCACTTTTCGGTCTAATCATTGTGTCAGGTCGTTATGACCCGTGTTATTTTAAATATTAAATCAAGAAGTTATTTGATTCCCGCATATTTCTCTTTCTTAATAAGTTGTAGGTTGATGTGGTACTTATATTGGGCGATTAACCTTGTCCCATTTATCACCGAGGTATGAAGAATAGCTACGGTAGACATTAGTAAAGGAAGGCTAGTGTCAGTGATTCAATACCCGCTTTATTTGTATGTATCTCTATAACTGTCATCCCGTAGGACTGCTTATGTTGAAGTTATGCAAGTGTTCAGGATGCCTGGGTCAATATCAGAATAACTTCCCATCTCTATCAGACTTTTCCCAAACGTTTTCATTTCCGAAACACACGGGAACATTTAAATGTGTGTATACAGAAATGCTTATATCTTAGACTTATATCTAAATCACTCATGATGATATGTATAGGGAAAGGCGTGTTCCACTGTAGGTTCGACCTTAGTGCACATATCGATGAAGAAAGACATCTAACTCTAAGTTGACAGCCATATTCATATACAGCCCTAGCGATTAGGGTATGTACGTGTTGCCTTTCCAGTTGTCAATACTTTGTAAGTGCTCGGCAAGTTATTGACGGATTCACCCGTGATACATGATCTACTTGGCGGATAAGCAGGGCCGTAGCTCTACCGTAGATAGAACATTATCTTTCTAATATAGGCGTATCCAATTGTGGCTATTTATCTCGTTTTTTATCTGTACAATAACACATTCTTAGGAATGACATATTCTGATATATAAACCGAATTAAACAGAAAATGTATTTATATTTCTGAGTGTGAACAAAAAATGACATGGTTCACAGGCTCTGGTGGTGTATAGCCGACCACACATGTAATGAGTCATAAGCAGCACGTAGGAAAAGACACTGGTGCTGCTTTGTGCTCTGTATGGACATGCTATTTCATATATGTTCACTGGCAGGGAACCTATTGACACGTCACCGCGTGAACCATGACGCTTGAGTGAGTGAGTGAGTGAGTTGGGTTTAACGCTGCTTTAAAATACAATCCAGTTATATCACGGCGTGTCAGCTTCACGCGGGAGGAAATCCCGATGTGATGCAGGTCTCAGACCTTTACCACTTTGGTGAAACCTACGAGCACGGGTATGGTGCCATTAATCTTAAAACATAATCTGGGTGGATTTCCGGAATTCGAACGCACTATCATAGTTTCTTGCGCGCCCAAACGAGGCAACTCTGCAAAGCTAATTGCGGCGCCTAAGACGACTGGGCCCCCCATGCCCCGTGAACCACAATGTCCGGACGGTAGGCATGGTGGTAGCTATGCTTGTCGTACGATACTTCGGGGTACGGGTGGCCCATTCATCTACGATGTGCAAAGATTAGTTTTTTAGTCTCGTAGACTCTTAGAGTCCTATGGTCGTGGGTTCGAATTCAATATTTGTCCTGATAATGATTCTTGGTTTGTCAGCACCATATAACTGCTCTTGGGTTTCACCACACTGTTAACAATCTATAAAGAACTGAAAGGCAATCTAAGTTGACACGCAGTGATATAACTGTGAAACTGTTCAAAGTGACGCAATGCCGTTCAAAGTGGCGTTAAACAAAACTCACTCTGTGCACGTACACCATGCATACAAACAGTGAGGGAGCGGTCGGGTAGCCTAGTGGTTAAAGCGTTAGCGCGTCACGCCGAAGACCCGGGTTCGATTCCCGACATGGGTACAATGTGTGAAGCCTATTTCTGGTGTCCCCCGCCGTGATATTGCTGGAATATTGCTAAAAGCGGCGTAAAACCATACTCACTCACTCACTACAAACAGCAAGCTCCATGGGCCATTGCTTCCCATATGGGGGTCATCGCATGAATACATATACGATTACGAGATCTAACTTCCAAAACTTTTGAAATATAATATGAATTATTCTTTTTGTCTGAGACAATATGTATATAACACCACGACACTAGCGTAGACGCAGATGTAGGTATTTACGGTACATCAGTAATGAGTAACCTGGGTGGCAAGTGTGTGTGAATTAGTGGGACTAATCAATACATGTAGGCCTGTTGGTATCTCACTCTACCTAGATATAGAGGAATCACACCTGAATATAACCACAGGATACGTCACGCTTCAGAGACGGTAAACTGGTTTTTGTTCATTACAAGGACTTGACAATGTCATTGAGTATACCATCGGGAGGAAGCAATGCACACGGTAATGTCAACATTTATGTCGTGTAGATAAACAAACAAATAAACACTGCTACCAGCTTTGGTTATTAAATATCATGTTGTGATCTATAATGCTCAGGTGGGTATATGACAATTTGCTAGGTTTAAGTCATGAAATTTATTTTTTTTATAATTGTATTTCTTTTTCTAGAGAAAGACTTCAAAGAGGGAAGAAGGAAGGGAGCTCTAGGTGGCGCTGGACGGGGTGTGCTGTATATTCCCTGTAAGGAAACGTCATTGAGCTGATTACATTGAGAGGATAATACGTATGGTGGATTTGATCGTGGAAATATTATACAAACATATTTTGACACCAGGGTTGATCCTATTGGATTATCTCCAAGGTCATAAACAATGGTCATCGGAACGAGATGCAGCCTCTAAAGATCAATAGAAAGTAGCAGTGTTCGGTGGATCAGTATCATTAGTTAAGACCATCGTGACAAGATCTTCAAGCACACCACGACGAAATACAGAGGTGACACGATTGATCCTGTGCGCCCTGAGTGACAGACAAGGAACCATGCTTCCATCACATTTCAACACAACCTATCGGCATACAACATACAACATACAATCAACGTATGTAGATTGTAGCAATGTAGTGTGACCTGCTGGACAATTAGTGTTATATATAATGCATCATTATGCCAGTTGAGATCAAGGTGGTTATCCCAGACGCAGCACCACTTGACGAGGATGACACCGACGATGTTGTCAACGACATCAGCGAGACGCAGTCGGACATCATCAGGCGCGTCAGACCTGCCTCTGTCCTAACCAGGCAGGCCCCGCTACGCCCATCGTCGGTAAGTGTGAACATAGACACTTACATGAAGGAGTGGGGCGTTGTTATTGATAAGTTGACGACGTAAACACCATAGGCACTGCAAAGCCATAATATAGAGTGAGTAAAGTTGTAAGCAAAGTGTAGCAATATTCCAGCAATATACAAGCACTGGGCTTCACAAGTTGTACTCAAGTGGAGAATCGATAGGGATCGGGGGCCATCGTTGTGGCGAGCCAACACTTCCAGCAGGCTACCCAGCCGCCACGCCCCTATCAACGTGGTACTTTTCGACGTCAGTGAGGTGAGGTGAGCGCGAGGTGAGGTGAGGTGAGGTGAGGTGAGGTGAGGTGAGGCGGGGTTTAATGTCGAGTGCAAGATTATTGAACTGATATTGAGACGTGCATATGCGCGCGTGCGTGCGTGCGTGCGTGCGTGCGTGCGTGCGTGCGTATATCTACTTGCCCTATGAGATACCATGCAACATTTTGATACACATGATACACCACTCAGCCACAGTATACTGACTCCGAACCCACCACCTTTTGTTTTATCCCGTTGATGCCGAACGCCAGGTGTGACGCGGCCAGGAGATCGACCTTCCGCTCTGGACAGACACTCTTCACTGAACCTTGGTATTGAGGAAGGGGGGATATGTATTTCCTGCATGGGAATATCTGGTTTTGGTTGGAACTATTTTGCCCAATTATATATTTTATGACATGGGTGTCCTCCATCTCAACTATATCCACGGTAAAGCGTAATTAAATAACCTCACAAAACTTTTAGTCCTACTAACGTTGTATAAACACACAACCCAATTTCAATTTCACACGGCTAGGCCAAGCAGCACATATATCTAGTATCACATCACAAAACACATCGGACTAATACACATAGACTCCAATGTTAGTGCAATGATATATAATAAAGAGCGCAAATAACACACAAGAATACCGATCCTCGAGCAATAAATATTCTTCTATTCGGGAGTGACACCAGATGAAAATATGCCCCTTGGTAAACAGCAATTACAGGGAATAGTGACATGTGGTCTTGCTATCATTGCCCTGATGTCTGTCTGCTTGCCCTCCTTTCTTTGTGGACCATGACGCTCTAAGTGTTAATTGAATAGGTGTCACAATAGGGGACGCGGCACGGCTTGTTGTGTGAAGGGCCAGAAATCAGAGCACACCACATACAGTTCTGGCAGAAAGGTTTGTGAAACTGTCCTTGCAATTAGATGTATGTGTTTGCAAGTATGTCATATAATTGAATAGATGTCTACCTGTGTTGAATGTTGAATATGTTTTCGTGGGTTCGTGACAGAGATTGACTTGCAGGATGTCGGCAATATTTCAGTCACAGCACAGAATGGGGCATCAGGAGTGCCCATATGGACACCAGGAGTGAGTGAGGGAGTATGGTTTGACGCCGATGTTACCAATATTCCAGCAATGTCACCAGAAATAGGCTTCACGCATTGTACCCATGGGGGGAATGGAACCCGGGTATTCGGCGTGACGAGCGAACGCTTTAACCACTAGGCTATCCCACCACACCTCGAGACCAGGAGCCTAGGCGGGAACCAACGCTTAAACCACTAGGCTATCCCACCACACCTCGAGACCAGGTGCCTAGGCGGGAACCAACGCTTTAACCACTAGGTTATCCCACCACACCTCGAGACCAGGAGCCTAGGCGGGAACCAACGCTTAAACCACTAGGCTACCCCACCGCACCTCGAGACCAGGAGCCTAGGCGGGAACCAACGCTTTAACCACTAGGTTATCCCACCACACCTCGAGACCAGGAGCCTAGGCGGGAACCAACGCTTAAACCACTAGGCTACCCCACCGCACCTCGAGACCAGGAGCCTAGGCGGGAACCAACGCTTTAACCACTAGGTTATCCCACCACACCTCGAGACCAGGTGCCTAGGCGGGAACCAACGCTTTAACCACTAGGCTATCCCACCACACCTCGAGACCAGGAGCCTAGGCGGGAACCAACGCTTTAACCACTAGGCTATCCCACCGCACCTCGAGACCAGGAGCCTAGGCGGGAACCAACGCTTTAACCACTAGGTTATCCCACCACACCTCGAGACCAGGTGCCTAGGCGGGAACCAACGCTTTAACCACTAGGCTATCCCACCACACCTCGAGACCAGGAGCCTAGGCGGGAACCAACGCTTTAACCACTAGGCTACCCCAACGCACCTCGAGACCAGGAGCCTAGGCGGGAACCAACGCTTTAACCACTAGGCTACCCCAACGCACCTCGAGACCAGGAGCCTAGGCGGGAACCAACGCTTTAACCACTAGGCTACCCCACCGCACCTCGAGACCAGGAGCCTAGGCGGGAACCAACGCTTTAACCACTAGGCTACCCCACCGCACCTCGAGACCAGGAACCTAGGCGGGAACCAACGCTTTAACTACTAGGCTACCCCACCGCACCTCGAGACCAGGAGCCTAGGCGGGAACCAACGCTTTAACTACTAGGCTACCCCACCGCACCTCGAGACCAGGAGCATAGGCGGGAACCAACGCTTTAACTACTACTTTGAATAATTGCACTATGTGCAGTGTAAACTAATGGTTTTCGTCTGTGTTATAAACAGAGAGTTCAGTCAATGAGAATACATCGTATACATTTTCTGAAGTGTAAAACTATATAGAATACACCTATTCTTAAAGTGAATGTAATCAACTACCGGGCAGGACAAAGTATGCACTTGAAAACTGAATTTGACCAACAAATTACAAAACGTTACAAGGCTGAAAACAGTATCCCAAACACTGCAAACTTAAGATCCAAAGAACAACTCTGATACACGTATCAAAACATCCCCTTCGAATAACCATTTCCTATTTGTTTCATTTCAAGCCACCGTCAAACATGGGTATATACTTTCATTTGTCATTTTCGTACAGTGGAACTAGGTTTTGTTTTCCACCGCCAGTAGACGTTGACTGAAATATACGGGTGACCTGACTGTGCGACTGCATAGTCTGTATGGCCTAGCTGTTACTAATATCGTTTATTTCCGACTACCGTGTTAAAAAACAATCATTTGCTAACTCGGCACAAATGTTAGACACACATATTTATGCAAATCGTTGTCCTGTGCATTTAACACGACAAACTGCGGGCATGTTGTTCTCGGTAGCTATGAAAACTGTTTCACAAAACATTTCTTTTCATTTGAATTGGCGATCAGTTTTGGTCTAAACAGTCATTTGTCTGTATTATTCTTCAAATAAGGTACCGTCTTCGTGATCTGGTGGATAGGATGTCTGGCTGGGAGCGAATGCTTGGTTGTTCGATCCACGGCCGCGTCATTCAAAAAGACGTTAAAAGATGGTACTTTATATTACCCTGCCTGGCGCTCGGCATTATGGGACTAAAACAAGGACTGGTCGGCTCGGGGTTAGTATACGGTGTCTGAATGTCCACGGCACGGCATCTCAGTGGACTAGCACAATGAAACCCCCATTAGTCCTAACAAGTACAGACACACACACGTGCAAAGTTCACCACACCTCGAGAAAAGCTATACATTTCTGCAAATGCATTTACAGCCTTGTCGTAGGAGTATAGGGAGGGGACGAGTGACACAGTTGTCTGAAGCGTCGGGCCGTTAATCGCTGTGCAGAGTTGCGTCCCTTGGGCAAAGCCAGAAGCACGCTAATGGTTGGAATCCCGGTTCATGTTTCTAGGTTTGTCAGCACCATACCCATACTCGTGGGTTTCACAAGAGTGGTAAAGGTCTAGGGCCATCACTTCTGGCTCTCGTCCCACACTCACCTGACACGCCGTGTATTAAGTGGAATACTGTTCAAAGTGGCGTTACCCACTCACTCACTCTTATATAGGGATATTTTCTAGGCGTTAACGCCAACTCTTACACAGTCTAAGAAAGACCAGTATTGTTTTTAACCCCTACAAGAAATATTCCAGCAGCATAACGGGGGTGGCTTTGCGTAATGTACACACACTGAGAATCGAACCCGAGTCTTTGGCGTTGCGAGTAAAAGTTAACCCACTGACCTAGCCCACAGCCCCCTTAGAAGCAAGCTACCATAGAAAAGTAAACAAACTGGGACGTAGGATTTGTTGTTTTCGTGGAAACCAGTATGTCACAAATCAACACAATATTCAACAATAACAGACAATAGTGTATAAAAAGTAACCGCCCGTCTCACTGCCTGTTATGATAACATCACTACCCTGTATCTTGTTGAAATGATCACAAAGACTCCAGTTTGGCGTGACGTTGCTCCGTGTTCTGCCGTTACGACATTAGGTCGATATCGATTCGGCCCATCTAGTGTGGCTACAATTGAAGCGATCGTTGTCCAGATTAAGACCGTTAGGGGTCTTTTAGCCGATGTGCTTGGTCTTTTACCAGAATATGTTGACGTGCCGAATGCAGTTAGGGCCGGAGATAACATCAAACATTTATCAAGCAGAAAGTCAGAGGACTTAGAACGCTGACTTCGTCTAGAATAGACCATGGAGTCACCGGCATTCTTTGTATCAATCAGCTTAAGGCTTTCCTTCAGTCGAAGAAAAAAAGTCAGATAGCAAACACTTTGTCCAGGAGGTGGTCGATCGGGAAGCATATCTTGGACATATCGCTAAGGATTTTCTTATGTGTGACGACGCAACTATTCTGGACATTATTGCAAGCTTTGTTGACAGCAGACGGCTTCCGGTGAACGCTGTCTCACAAAAGCGCCCCCTGTGTGCCTTTGAGAGACAATACAGTGTTATTTAATCAGACGTTGAACACAGGACTCAAACTGAGATTGGACGTCTTTGTGAAAAAAATGACTTTCCAATAATCCGAATTGACATCTAGTAAAAAATACATGTCGACATGCCAACAAGTGCGTGGGTTATATCTAGGCTGTTGGCAAGCGTTAAAGAGCATTAACCCATGGTATAGCCTTACCGTTGACAGACGACACCTGTAAGGCAAACCATTGTTTGACGATTACCAGTCTACATGGATGGTAGAGACTTATATATATTAACCATTGTTTGTTTTGCGACCCGGCTCCATATCGCCCGCCGACGTGGTTTCCCGCCAAATCCCTAAATCTTCTGGTGGAGTTGTCGTCTGCTTACGTCTGACATTAATCTTCGTGCCATTCAACGAGGGATACTGGACTATATCGTTAAGAGATTCCCACGGATACAGTTTGCGATATGAACAGATAGCACTTTTTGTCCGTAATATTGAAACGATAGCGGGTCAGGTGAATCATTTGTGAGATTGATACTCCTCAAAGTGTTCTGTGACGACTATGGTGAATAAGCGTAAGTAGCTCAGACATGAAGAATTTCTCCATCAAGATCCCTGAACCGATCGCAGTACATGGGGTAAGTGGTCGAACTGTCACTGCACCTGAAATACAATTTGATGATTATTACAAATGATTAATTAGAAGAGTATACTCTCTCATTCATTTCCTTCATTTATTGCTTTCTTCTCTCTGTCGATCCCCGGCCCCGTAATACCAAAATGCGTGAAGATGGTGCTTGTTGTTGCCCCGCCTGGCGCTCGGCATTAAGGGTATAAAACGAGGACTGGTCGGCTCGGAGTCAGTATATGGTGTCTGAGTGGGTATCTCTGTTCAACAGCAGCATTTCACCACAACGTGTCTTTCCTTCCTTGTAATCACTGATGCGTAGCAATGACCTTGACATGTAGGTCAGAGTCCCGATCAGCGGGGCGGCTACCATATTCGCACGTCACTTCACTAAAACCCATACTCTGTTTAATCGTACGTGGTTGTACTTAGATTCTAGCGTCACAAATATTGTTCGTCGGAGGAGGCACTGAGTCCACAACTATATATGGTAATCTGGTGTGTAAACAGCAAAGCGTTAACACAATCGTACCACGTTGTTAACAGACACGCTCTCTAACACAATCGCACTGTGTTGTGCCCAGACACATGCTGTGACAATCGTAGTGTGTTGTATCCAGACACACGCTCTCACACAATCGTACTGTGTTGTATCCAGACACACGTTCTAACAAAATTGTACTGTGTTTTGCCCAGACACATGCTGTGACAATCGTACTGTGTTGTATCCAGACACACGCTCTCACACAATCGTACAAGATCGTACTGTGTTGTTTCCAAACACACGCTCTCACACAATCGTACTGGGCTGTACCCAGACACATGGGATGACACAATCGTAATACGTACGTACTGTTATGGTACGACTGCTTATTATGATATTTCGATGTGGTGGTTGATCCACTGTCAATCATCCCCCCCCCCTAAAAAAAAAAAAAAAAAAAAATTAAAAAAAATACAAAACAAAGAAAAGAAAACAAACAAAAAACACATTGTGTTCTGTGAAATAATTTACGCTTTCTCTCAATGGTATACAAGGACAAGTAGTGGACATCAATCGTACTGTGTTGTATCCAGACACACGCTCTCACACAATCGTACTGTGTTGTATCCAGACACACGCTCTCACAAAATCGTTATGTGCTGTATCCAGACACACGTTCTCACACAATCGTACTGTGTTGTATCCAAACACACGCTCTAAAACCATAGTACTGTTTTGTGTCCAGACACACGCTCTCACACAATCGTACTGTACTGTATCCAAACACACGCTCTAACACAATAGTACTTGGTTGTACCCAGACACATGGTGTGACACAATCGTAATACGTACGTACTGTTATGGTGCGATGGTTCTGCAACTAGATAGCATGGCTCGTTGCTCATGTCTTTAGTCATTTGTTTACTCGACCCAGAGTTGATTATTATCATTTTGTTATTAAGATTATTATTCTTTATGTAGCAGAACATTGCTGATTGTATGGTAAACAGCATTCACTCACGCATCAAAACCACAGAGGGTCGGAATAAGAAGAGCCACTAGGAACGGATGCTGTAAATGTTTACCCACGGGTAGGATGCTGTAAATGTTTACCCACGGGTAGGATGCTGTAAATGTTTACCCACGGGTAGGATGCTGTAAATGTTTACCCACGGGTAGGATGCTGTAAATGTTTACCCACGGGTAGGATGCTGTAAATGTTTACCCACGGGTAGGATGCTGTAAATGTTTACCCACGGGTAGGATGCTGTAAATGTTTACCCACGGGTAGGATGCTGTAAATGTTAACCCACGGGTAGGATGCTGTAAATGTTTACCCACGGGTAGGATGCTGTAAATGTTTACCCACGGGTAGGATGCTGTAAATCCGTGGGTCATAATCGGGGCGGGTCAGGGTCAGATATTGTGGTAATTCACACAACTATCCCTGGAGAATTTTTTACTGCATGCAGTGATTACAATATTTCTGTGTCACGACCAGAAACGCAGTTCAATCGTTATAGCACATGCCAGGGACATTGAAAGTTCCTGCCAGACAGATTATACCAATACAACACGAAAGATGGCGATCGTTTGCACAAAATGCCAAATCAGATAATGTTTTTTTTATCTTTGACATCACAGGGAGCATTAAGTGCTTCAAAGCATGTGGAAATATCGAACAAATCTGACATGAATCCGTTCCTTGGTCAACCCTGAAATTAAATTTATCTCGACTGATCTTTAAATCCCATGCAAGTGGGAGATGTGTTGAAAGTGATTTAATGTGTATGCCACGAGCTATTGATGGCCCACTTAGTCTTGTTGACTCTACCACATCCAGATAACAAACATTTAGATTCGCACTGCTTTAGTGTCACATTACATCCTCTGGAGCACGAGTGAGCTGGTTCAACTAAGTGTAATGTATAGCGTGTTCTAACAACGTTAGGGGACGACAGGGTAGCCCAGTGGTTTAAGCTATGGTTCGTCTCGCCGAACTACCGTGTTCCATTCGCCATATGGATACGATGAGTGACACCCAATGTTGGTGTCCCCGCCGTGATGTGACTAAACACTGTTCCAATATAATCTAGAGGCGGTCGGGTAGCCTAGTGGTTAAAGCGTTCGCTCGTCACGCTGAAGACCCGGGTTCGATTCCCGACATGGGTACAATGTGTGAAGCCCATTTCTGGTGTCCCCCGCCGTGATATTGCTGGAATATTGCTAAAAGCGGCGTAAAACCATATTCACTCACTTACTCCAATAGATCTAACACGGAAATCAGTGACTAATCCCTGCTAGCTCTATGACTTGGATCTTTGTGTGTATGGCGGAACATTGTTCCAGTAGACCAAACGCCGTACTCATTGACTAATCCTTACAAGCTATGTCACCTAGATCTTTGTGGGTATGGCGGAACATTGTTCCATTAGACCAAGCGCCGTTCTCATTGACTAATCCTTACAAGCTATGTCACCTGTATCTTTGTGCGTATGACGGAACAACGTATCTACGCCGTGTCATCTATCATACCATACAAGGATATATGACTAACTACCTAACGGGTTGTTCGAGACAGAACATTATAAGGTTCTCATGCACTTCGTATCCGTCGATACGGTGATTGAGTAATTAAAAAGTATGAATCGCTGCAGGTAGTCTAGTGGTTGAAGTGGCAACGACCCGCGTTAGCTCCCCACATAGATACAATGTGTGTTATACCTGACAGTGTGTCTCATTGCGGGATATTGCTGGGATGTTTCTATAAGTGGCTACACGTCCATGATCGGGTGACTAGGCTGATATTATTTGTTATGCCCCAAGCAGCATGGGTCAGTGCTTACTGCTTAATCTGGATCAGGTTTGATGGTTAATAGGCTCTCGTTATACAAATGTGTTTGTGATAATAGTGGCTTACGTCTACCCTTTAGTTGATACACTTCATACACTTTTTAATAAGACATCTTTCGTAGAACAATTTCCGTTTCAGTGAAATTGTCTTTATTGACAAATGTCCGGATTAATGAATGCTTGGTAATGTCCCTTTAATGGCGGCAACCATCAGTGAACGTGCTGGAGGCAGGGGGTCAAGTGATGTCCGGATTACAGAGGTTTAAGTAATAAGTGAGTGTCTAGTGCAAGATTATCGCATGGGCCTGACTATCGGGTTGCCCCTAGCTGATGTTATTACATCAATCTCGAGTTATCCCCTCGTTTCGAAACACATGTAATCTGGCAGTATTACATGAATAATGAAGAATTTTTCTCAAGATGTAATCGCTGTGAGGGGCTTCCATAGGAACAAGACACATTGGTCTGTTTTTTTTAAGTGACGCATTTAAGTCGTGTTTTCATATTTACAGTATCCAGGCCTAGGTTCTAAAGGTTGATAAACCTGATTTTAGGCCCAGGGCTTTAATACGTGTATTCTCGGCACGTACACACACACACACACACACACACACACACACACACACACACACACACACACATATATATATATATATATATATATATATATATATATATACAAAAATGAGGTAAATGTTCACAGTTTATGAAAAAGTATGACGTCATTATATGTCATTGTCAGTTACACTGAAGAGCCGTCATGAGACAGCGAAAGTACTATGTATGAAACTGATATAAAGAAGATGATGGACTAACGTGGACTTTATTATTTTATTATATATATATATATATATATATATATATATATATATATATATATATATATATATATATATATATATATATATATATATATTTTTACTGGTTATTGTTGAAGGTATCTATGGTCTCCCCTTGTTACTCGTTTGTCTCGAGGTATGTTTATATCCAATCAATTCTCTGGCAGAAACGTTTTATGTCCAAACTGCGTCTTAGTGTTCCTTATACTGAATCCGCTGAT
Organism: Haliotis rufescens; assembly: GCF_023055435.1. NCBI lineage: Eukaryota > Metazoa > Mollusca > Gastropoda > Lepetellida > Haliotidae > Haliotis > Haliotis rufescens. The sequence goes on along the minus strand of NW_025963779.1, from coordinate 74,876,527 downwards.
CACAGAATATTCGAGGCAGTAAGGTGGCCAGGTTCGACTCTTCACATGAGTACACCATGTACATGTGACGCCCAGTCTTACGACAATCATAGGTTGCTGAATGCCTATATTCTCACCCGGAATTCCCATAGGTATGACGGCGTGTTCAATGCCTTTGTCTATTTCACTCCAAGACACATGGGGAGCACGGGTTGGGGCACGGTCGGCCCAGTCGTCTAAGGCGCCGCAATTAGCTGTGTCCAGCTGCGTATCTTTTGTACCCCAGAAACCTATGATCATGGGTTCGAATCCCGCTTCGACCCGAGTATCTTTCTAGGTTTGTCAGCACTGTACCCGATTTCACAAAAGTGGTAAACGTTTGAGACCTGAATAACTTCGGATAGGCCGTGATATGATTCTGGAATACTGTTCAAAGCGGCGTCAAACTATACTCACTCACTAACTCCCAAGATAAATGTTATGGAAATATGCTGGCATATAGACGACGTTCCTATACCTTATCTGATGAGACATTTTTCTCATTATAAGACGTCAAACAATTCGATAAACTGGTGATTTGAAAAAAATATTCGACTGTTCATATCTCCCGTAGACGTTCCTCATTCCCGATATAACAATATAATAATTATATATATCATTCACAGGTTTTTTTTCATCAAGCGGTTATCAATGGATACAAAAAATATTAATAAGTTCTAAATGACCAACGGATATTCTGTGGTTCGTTTCATCCGAATTACCAGTTAAACTGTATTTATTTTTTATCTTCCATGACACAACCATTCTCTTAGAAACATGAAAAGAAACATTTTGTCCCCGGCATGAATCCGAACCGATGAAGTGCGGCCCAACCTATCCCAGCGTGACATGAAATATACATGACATCTACCGTGTCTATTTCAATTATCCCGCACGATGCCCCACTGGGAGAGTATACCAACAGACATCCATGAGTGATCAACAACTAATACGCTTCACATCCAATCTTAGTAATATCTCTGTTCGATTTCGCAACGATGAAAGAAATCTACAGACCATAGTTTGTTATCAGAGGAAACCATGCAATGTAAATTTAATGATATGTTACTGTTTAGAAATTAAATCCGAGGTATATACATCTGGTAGGTTTATCAGCTCCGCCGTGTCTCTCCCTTAAAGAAAACATGGTGTGACTAAAGGTAGGGCATAGTCTTGGGATTGTAAACATCACAGGGTCATTTTACCAAGGCCTCTCTGTACGTGGAAACTGCTTACAGGTAGGTTTATGTATACTACTCGTTGAAAAATGTTTAAATTTTTTTTTCAATTCTCCGGGCAACAGAAAAGTGTACAAACGTTATCAAAGCGTTATTGGCTGAAACTAATCGACGAATCACTGCAAACACAAGGCCCAAACCCAGCTATGATACCTCTGCCAAGTACATCACCATGGATACATCACAATTTCTTGCTTATTTCATTTTTTGCCACCATCAAACATGGGTGTACTTTCTTTTGCCCCCCATATTAGTTCATGGTTCCTCCGCAGGATACGATGAACGTTGACCTACACAAGTCAGTACAATGGAAAACATCACTGTATCTTGTGTTTTGAATATGTCCTGAAGGAATCAAACACTGACACTCTCATAAATACCCAGACCATTACGCACGATAAGCCTCGTTCCATTCAACGATATGATATTGAGGAGTTTCAGGATTAACTCGTTATGACTTTTTTTGTGCGTGATAAAGCATTGGATAATCAAATGTTTAATCAAATGGTACCAACTCGGCGCATCCTTGGCAATTGTCTAATCACCTTGAATTAGGCGGCCTGGTGTTTGTAGTTTGTCTGACATTTTTACATTGTTGGGACCGTATCATATTTTTATACTCTTTCAATATTTTGGAACACGACGCTGAGATAAGCTATACATTTCACATTGATCAGTGTTTCAGCGACTGTCGAATGTTACATTGTTACCTTATTGCCGACGCTAAATAGGATTTCTTGTATCTTGTGACATCCAGACATTTCTCGCCGTGAGTAGCTGCAGCATTATTGATGCGGAGGGAAACAGTGCTTGTTCATTCGTTCAACAGCGAAAATGTACATGACAATGTACATAATCAACTGTATTGTGATTAACAATCTCTCATCTCCTACCAGTCGCATTAAAGTGCACATTTTCGTATCTATAAATACTACACGTCTATTGTATATATACTACATGTAGTCATGTAGCTCGTCACCAGATACAGATGGTTTTTGGAATATAGCAGCGAAGCTAAGTCTTGTGGAGACTTCTTGGCCAAATTCCCGGATGTTGCCAATCCGAGCAGAAATTCTGACTCCTATGCATAAACAAACAGATCATGAAGGATTGTAATGCAATTTGTGCCAATGGGGATGCCTACTTCTGGACTTTATGTCTTATGTCTTATAAAAAAAACCCCATAAAATACATCTGTACCAGTGTCTTCATCAGACATGACATGCTTAGTCACAATAGTGGTCCATCACGAGCAGTTGTTCGATCTAGAGGTACCGAATGGTATTTTTGATGTCTGTTGTGCGTCACCTTTCTTCATGTTAAATAACCATCTGTCTATTTCCTTCAGGCCCCGCCTCAGCAGAGCATGTCGCTGCGCCTGCCTGTTGCCACCAACTATGGTAAGCTAGTACATCTACCTTCATACAGTCACGTGACTTCTCGTGTCATTCCGGGCAAGTTGATTACGACGTGAAGATTTCGGAAGGGACGAGTTGTTACGAATAATAACGAAACAGGCGACACATGATGAATTCGTTCCATAGATATTTAAAGGTGGAAGATAAAAACTTCATATTTGTCATATTTTGTTCTGAATTCTATTTGAAAAATGTCCCAAACTTTGACTTTAATAACCTTGCCCTGAAGGAAAACATCATTGCGTGTTAAAAAATTGGGATTCTGAACATGGCAGTCGGCTAATATCGATTCATCACATTATGTTGCGAAGACTGAATATGCACCTGGGTGGAAACAGTATTTCAGATGACAGTCGTTTGTCACCATGGTGAACACAGACCCGTGAAGATTCCGGGGTAGAATAGGTCTTCAGCAACCCATTCTTGCCGTAAAAGGCGACTATGCTTGTCGTAAAAAGGCGACTAACGGGATCGGGTGGTCAGACTCTCTGACTTGGTTGATACATGTCATCGATCCCAACTGCGTGGATCGATGTTCATGATATTAATCACTGGATTGTCTGGTCCAGACTCGATTATTTACAGACCGCCGTCATATAGCTGGAATATTGCTGAATGCGGATTTAAACAACAAACCAACCAACCAACCATGGTGAACACAGGCTTCATAATCAGGGCGAATCTGGGATTGGCAGCTGAGAATAAGGGATCCTGGCGGGGCTATGGAACGATATTCAATCTCAATTCACGGGCAAAAGAAAGTATATACCGAAGTTTGATAATGGCTAAAAATGAAACAAACAAGAAATGGGTATTCGATTGTGTTTTTGACCTTAGGTTTACAGTGTTTCAGCGACTGTTTTCAGCCTAGTAACGCTTTGATAACGTTTGTAATCGTTTTGTCAAATCTTCAAGTGTATACTTTCTTTTGTACCTCAATTTATATCACGGCGGTCTGTAAATAATCGAGCCTAGGCCAGACAAACCAGTGATTGATATTGTGAGCTACGTCCAACGTCGGTGGGGTACTATGACACGCAGTCGTAGGATTTGATAAAGCTAAGGGGCGGTGGGATAGTTGAATGATTAAAGCGGTAGTACGTCCATCTTCCCGAAGCAAGGGACCTAACTGACTATAAAAGTCCAGTTTCCACCCTTGTCGATCTAGATTGGAATCTGACTGTCAAATGGGAGGGACAAAAACAGAACATGATAGCTACGATTGAGTCACGAAATTGCAACCTAGTTCGGCTAGGGTGGAAGCTGGACTTTTATAGTCAGTTAACGCCCTTGCCTCGGAAAGATGAAGCTCGTCTTGATTCGGTTCCTCATATGGGTACATTGTTCGAAATCCCAGCTTTGTGTCCCTAACCGTTAAGCGGTTGTTATATTACCAAAAGCAGAGTAAGACGTGCTCACTCACTCACTCATTCACTCGATTAGAGCTATGCTACTACATTTGCGTGAAAATATTAAATTCGTTTACATGTGGTATTATTCAGACATGTAAAGGATCCCTTAATTATTAACCAATCTACCGTGTAGCCTGTTAAACAGGTATTCCTAAGTTATTCTGATTGCTATTTTTTGTATATAGGTCAAAAGTAAAAGTGCAAAAATGTTAACGAGGTTTTTCTGTCAGGTTTCCTTTGTAGTTTCGCTGATCGATTAAGTAAACAGTCGCTACATTACGCTTCATGTGAAATCCAGAGATATCCATTATAACAAATGTGTACACCGAAGCATTTTTCTATGTTAAAAGACATTAATCCACAATCGGGGATATTTCTGGTCGGGCTATCAATCATGAAATGGACTGGAAAACAACATGGAAATGTGCTACGGATATCCCGCAATAACAAACCAGCGTTCATTTCAGTATCCTTGTCACCGCGAGATCGATACATCGATTATGGCTAAATCAAACATACATTAGGCAAATCACCGCTGTAATGATCCCCATAACGTATGGCCTATATAACGCCTCGCTTGGATACAGGAGACGAAGCCATGAATAATTCACTGACGTTAGTTAAGCAGCCGAGTTCCTATGTTACTGTACGTAAGGAGAGTGGTCTGTGGTGTTTAATAAAGACGGGCAAAGGAGATCGCCCCGGTAGTGTCATTGTTGAGGGCGGATATTGTGAGTTCGTGTAGCCACACTCTGTTACCTGCTGAATGATTTTGTGGTTAGGGCTAGACGATGAAGGATGCGTGATGGCGACGAACTGTTCACATCTTCAGAAGAGGGTGAGTAGTATCTTTAGGGGGGTGTTTTTAAGTCACTAGTGATTTTTTTAAAACTTTTGTTCATGCTGAAAAAAATCATTTAATGATTTGTTGATCTTCTTCTTTCTATGCTCTACCCGTTTTGAGTGAACAAGTGTTAATTCTGATTCTGATGGAATGATAATCGTGATGTGGTTATTACAAATATCCGTATAAACACACCGCAGTTACTATGCTGTAATAATGACGTCGAATGCCGAACATTAATTCACTCTTATTCACATATTAGCACTGCTGTTATTATCATATAGGTGTCAATGTCACCATTACCAGAATAACGTTTCATTTTAATTAAAAGTTACTGTGAAAAAAAATCATAATAATATTTACAGGACAGAAAAGTTTTGAAAACAGTGACAACCAACAAACACATAGCAAATGAAACGCTCGTAAAATGTCATCCTCGCGCCCGTCAATTGCAATCACATTTTGGCATCCTCGTGTGTGCCCATTGCATATTACCCGTGTATTTACATACGTACAATATTAACAACTGTAGTAGGTAATACCGTCTAACCTGTAATAACACATATACCGGGCTTCCCGTGCCAGCTACATGTTGTCAATCTTCTGAGTATGAAAGCATGGGGAATACGTGTAGACTGCTGGGCAAAAGAATGTACACACCTGAAAGTAGGATTTGACCAAAATATTACAAACGTTATCCAAACGTTACTAGGCTGAAACCAATCGCCCAAACACTGCAATCTTAGTGAGTGAGTGAGCATGGTTTTACGCCGCTTTTAGCAATATTCCAGCAATATCACGGCGGGGGACACCAGAAATGGACTTCACACACTGTACCCATGTCGGGAATCGAACCCGGGTCTTCAGCGTGACGAGCGAACGCTTTAACCACTAGGCTACCCGGCCGCCCCTTCTTCAATCTTAATGTCCAAGACACTACTATGATCCCCGTGTCAAATACATCACCAACGAATAACCATTTCTTGTTTGATTTATTGGGAGTGAAACATGGGTGTATGCTTTCTTTTGCCCGGCACATTGGAATGATTTATCTGTGACGTGAGTCTCTATATTATCCTCACCGTTCGCATTTTTCCAATCAAAGGATATTGACAATGTGCTGAACGGATACAATACTGAAGTAAAAAGACAAGCGTATTCTGTTAAACCCAGAGCCCAGTGTTCTACATTGAAATCTTATGATGTAACGTTGCCGTATTATATAACTAATAAGTGAAGCCCATTTCTGGTGTCCCCCGGTGTAATATTGCTGGAATATTGTTAGACGTTGCGCATAACCATTCTCACTCACTCACAATAACTAAGAATAATGTATTCTAGTGAGAAACGTGCAATAGAACCATACTTACAACAACTAAAAACATGCATTCCAGCGAAAAACGTCGTCACATCATATATATTATGCATAACCATAAGAATTGATTTTGCTATACATGCATTATTGATATTGTGTAACAGATTAAATACCTGGCTGCAGTCTGTACTGCAATATCTTAAACGTCTGTTTTTATTGCCATGACACGTACTCGTCTTACTCATTTGATCTCATCGAGATGCACTCACGTTTGTCGTGATGACCCGTATGCCATTTACCGTTTGTCGTGATGACCCGTATGTCATTTACCGTTTGTCGATTAGTATGTGATCTGTTTCCTTCCTTAAATGACCAAACGTGTAGCAATAGACAAAATCTTTAGAAAAAAAATCTTATTTAATTCAATGAATTTTAGCAAAGCGTTGCGTTAGCTCCATACATCCGTGTTCATTATATCCAATGGTTCGATTTATCGGTTTCTCTCATATCAAGACGTTCGTTGATTGGACAATCACCGTATCATTAGATCGTTATATCAGTGTTCATAATGTCAGAGTTCATCATGTCGGTGTACATCATATTCGTTATTTCATTATATCAGTGTTCATTATATACGTTATTTTGTCATATTGGTGTTCATTATATCTGTCATATCATTATGTCAGAGTTTATTATACCCGTTATTTCGTTATATCGGTGTTCATTATATCCATTATGTCGCTGTTCATTATATCCGTTGTATCATTACACTACATTCATGATATCTGTTATCACATTGTATATCAGTCTTCATTATATCCGCTGTTTCATTATATCAGTGTTCATCACATTCGTTATATCTTTATATCGGAGTTCTTTTTATATGTTATTTCATTTTATCGGTGTTCATTATATCTGTTATATCATTATATCAGCTGTTTCATTATATCAGTGTTCATTATATCCTTTTTTCATTATATCGGTGTTCATTATATCCTTTTTTCATCATATCGGTGTTCATTATATCCGTTATATCATTTTCGACATTCATGATATCTGTTATTACATTGTATATCGGTCTTCATTATATCCGCTGTTTCATTATATCAGTGTTCATCACATTCGAAATTTCATTACATCGGAGTTCATTATATCTGTTATATCATTATATCAGCTGTTTCATTATATCACTGTTCATTATATTGGTGTTCATTATATCCTTTATTTCATTATATCGGTGTCCATTATATCCTTTATATCATTATACGACATTCATGATATCTGTTATTATATTGTATATTGGTGTTCATTATATCCTTTATTTCATTTTATCGATGTTAAAAGCGGAATAACTGTCTGTATTATTTCCGTCTACTGAGGAAAACAGCATATGAATCAATTGTGCTATTTATGCGTGTGAGTGGCAGTATCTGTTAACAAAGAACGTGTTATTGAAAAGGAAAGTGAAAAAGACACAAATACAATTGCGTTTGTTACGTTTAGGTCTATATGTTAGAAATAAATAGATACGACTATTTGATAACTGTGAAATCAATGACAAAATGACATGAACACGCTACCGAGGAGTCATCGCACAAACTGTTCTATTGTTGTAAACGAAACCTTCGTTTCACGTAGCGAGACAATTACGATGGTTCAAATATGAGGCATTATGTTCCAACTATATCAGCCAAATACACAGCCCTACTCTCGGCTTTACCGTAATGTCTCTATTAACTTCCTGAATGAGTAGCCATGGCTCGGTATGCTCTCAGACCAAAGTACAAAACTAGTTTGTCTTTTTCAACCTCATGTTTGTTTGTTGTTTAACGTCGCGCTCAGCATTATTCCAGCTATATGACGGCGGTCTGTAAATAATCGAGTCTGGACCAGACAAATCAGTGACGGATACCATGAGCATCGATCCAGTTAGCGAGCCTGACCACCTGATCCCGTTTGTCGCCTCTTACGACAAACATGGGTTGCTGAAGACCTATTCTATTCCGGATCTTCACGGGTCTGTTTCAACCTCGGTGAAAGTTAATAGTATGCACATATATAGGTATAAAACATTAAACAAAAACTATTCACAAAAGTATATGTTCCGAATCCAATACATATCCCTGTATCCATGTATCAACCATTTTTATCTTCTCGCACTTAAATTAGGATTGCTGCTTATTTACACTCATGAAATGTAGACTTTAAGGATTCAATAAAGCAAAAGTATACTTATTCTCGCCACAACGAATCCCCTAAGACTAATACAAGCAGGGAAATACAGAACAAGTTATTTTCTCTGTTAAACATGCATGGGGTCAAGCTGTTTTACTTTTACTAGATGTAATAATTTCAGGAAAGCCTGATATCAAGTAAATACGAATATAACGAAATCGTCGAAACCGTAAAAATCATTCGAGATATACTCTACTTTAATATTGTACAACGTCCATAATAAATCAGTGCCGTAGCCAGCCGGGGGGTGGGGTGGGGTGGGGTGGGGTGGGGGAGTTGCCCCCCTGTATTTTTTTTATAAAAAGAACAGTTTTATTTGAATCAAGTTGGGGACAAGTGATACAAGTGATACTTGTACAAATATTATAGTACAGTGATTCGATAAGTAAAAACCTACGTAACTCCCTAAGCCTGATAATGCCGGTCGGATAAGTTGTGCGTACAATATCCGCGTGTATTTCATAGAGTATCACATTATAAGCCACTATAACCGTCAAACATATTTCACAGAATACAAAATAAAACTTCCACAAACATCACTCCAGTATTGATTGTCGTTTACATCGGCCGCGAGTGAAAAGTGCGTTAGGTCACGTGCGAATTAATTATGAAAATCGATACCGAACCGCTGCCATCACACAAATCGATATCCTCCATGAATCCTAGACCAAAATGGCGGCGCTCTGAAGCGAGAACGAATTTCCGAGGAAATGCCAGTTTTGTGAAGCACACCCATAGCCCCAACGTCTAGTTTAGGTACGTATACATCACTCTCTCACTTCCCTTGCAGATGTGGACAACGAATACAACTACATTATGGATAAGGCGCTCCACGCGTACAAGAAGCATTGTGACAAGGAGAAGGCAGACGCACGCCAGTCTCAACTCCGGTCGTCCTACAAGAGACGGATGTTTCTGTCCCAGAACCCGAGGCCACCCAGACATCCCCCTGGGGGTCGACCACGCCCTTGGTCCGCCCTACCGTCTAAATTTGACGCTATTAAAGAGGTCGATCAGGCGAACAATGAGTCGCGAGACAGGTAATGTAAACAAGATGGACGCCATGTGAGATATATCTGACTGGGAGTACCCATATTGATTTCTGTACAAGCGTTTCGGCAGGTTCATTGTATGGCATGTGAGAGGATGTGAGTTGTGTTGGGTTTGTATTATGTGGGCATTTGCATAGTTGTTCGGAATTTGCTCTCGCTGATAATATCTTATTGCAACACGTTGCAGACATAGTATCACATTCCTGACTATTAATAATTGATCGCAGTGTTATCCGATATAACTGGATTTGTGTTTACTCAGTTGATGGTCGGTGACGCAAGTTCCCTTGTGACTCTGGGTACATCGATCCTCATGCTCAGTTTTGTTGACATTATTAGAATACATGCAATTTATGTTCACCTCAGTTTCATTTTCAGTGTATCGTCACGTTCGTAGTGTTTGTATTTAACTAAGAAAATAAGTGAAACTTTTGACGTGTAGAAAATGGGTAATAGTGTATCTGTTTTGTCTTGTCACATTTTGAAGCTACTCTGTCTTAAATGCATTAATGTTCCTTAAGAAAAAACATCTCATATGACATTGTTATGATTGAAGTATTACATCTCGCATAACGAGGTTCACGAACGTCTGCAGCCCTCGGGGGACGCTTGCTGTACTTGTCTGGGGTTAGATCAAACACTGTGTACTGATACAGTTTCATTTATTCTTTCTCGTACACATTACGACGTATACATGCATTTTGACATCTCAGAGAATTAACCAAGTTCAAACAGTTTTATGTGTAAGAGGAAATGTTTAGAATCCATCCATCAGTAGTGGGGTTCATAAATCGTACCCGGTCTTCTGCAAGTTAACGCTTTTACTATTAGGCTACCCCACATCCCCCAATACACACACTAGTAAGGATGATCATAATAACAATATTCATAATAACGATTATGATACTAATTATGACAATGGTATCGTACATTTTCCTAGTTTACTATAAGACAGCCTCCGTGGTCTTATGGATAGTTTGTCAGCCCGAAGTCGGTGGTTCGATCCCCAGTACTTGTTATTACTCTTGCTCGAGCTCGGCAATAAGTGGACAAAAAAGGACTGTCGGCTCAGAGTCAGTATACTGTGTCTGAGTGGGATATCCATGTTAAACTGCGGCATGGTATCTCAGTGAGCTAACACTATAACCGGCATTGGTCCGGACTAGTACAAGCAGCCACACACACGTGGATATGAATGCACGTCGCTATATTAGTGCACTGACCTTGAACAGGACGTTAACTCCCATTTCACCTCGCCTCACTTAACTGTAAAGCTCAACAACTAATGCATGTTCTTGACCGCTTGAAAGTCTCCTACGGCTTCTACGTCGTGATCAGCGTGAAAAAGTATAAATGCCCCTTGTAAAGATGCAGCTGTTGAATCCTTTAATAACAGTATTCATACCAATTTAATGTTTCACTATGTGACGCTCTATGACTTCTCTCCCTAGTATGAGCAGTCGGGTAGCCTTAAGGTAGCCTTAAGGCGTTCGCCCGTCAAGCCTCAGCCTGGGTTCAATTCCTAAATTCCCATTTGTGTGAATGTCCCTCGCCGTGACGTTGCTAGAATAGCGATAAAAGTGCCATAAGAACTATCTTCCCCATCATCTTGTAGAATTGCGAACTACATCACACACAATCACCAATGGAAAGATTAATCCTTTATCTGAAGTACGTACGGTAAATCTAAACTGGTTCGAAGTGAGAACCAACTGAGTCGCATCCTGTCATCATGTCACATCCCACTGCTACACACACACTCTACCGCACAGAGCAGCAACCTCCCCGCGAGTCTCCCAGTGTAATGTCAAATGTAAAGGGTTCAGTAATTACTGCTGCTACATCCGACCGTGCAGTCATCTCCGGGGACACTGTATAATGGAGTAACACCACAGAGTTCTAGTAGATCTGTGCTAGTCCTATACCAGTAGGACCTCACTTACTCCTACATCAGGACCTCACTTACTCCAACATCATGAGGAAGAGCTACAGCTCGTTGTCGCTGTCTTCGGACGGGATGTCGGAGTATAGGTCTCGATATTCGAGGTATGTGATAAAGTACTCTTCTTTATCAGGAGGGAGCTAGGAGGTCCAGTGGGTTAAGCAGTCGCTCGTAAAGCGGGGCTCGATTCCCAACTTTGGTAATGATGGAAGCTTGTTGGTGCCTCCCTTCGTTAAATTGCTTCAATATTGTTATTGCCAACGTAAAATCTTCTCACTCGACATCGACAACTAAATACCCCTGGAAACCATCTGCTTGGATATAATACATAAGTTAAGATGAAGACTAAGCGCCCATTATTCAGGAAGCCAGTTTAACTCAAAATATGTCAACGCTGATGCCCTCGTAAAATCTACTCACTTGTCATCGACAACTAAATACCCCTGGAAACCATCTTGGATCTAATACATCAGTTAAAGATGAAGACAATGCGCCCCTCGATTCATCTTCCCGAGTCAAGGGAGATAACTGACTATTAGGTCCAGTTCTCACCATTGCCGAACTAGGTTGGAATTATGGAGTTATATTTTGGCTGGGCTAACGGTTCTATGCATTGATCAAATCGCGTAACGGAATCGACATCCGGTTCGTAAACTGCCGTGTAGTTTTCGGTCGATTGCAGGATTTGCAAAGCTCGTGTACCGCCAACTCGTCAACAGATATTTTTCAAATGTTTTCATGTTTTTAATCAAGGTGCTCACGTGATTTGTTGCACTTCGAGAAAGTAGGATCAGATCGTATTGACTGTGCGCTCTCAATTTTTAAGCAAATGCAAGTGATGTGAGAGGCGTAATCTGATTGGTCAATAGGGGGTTCATAGAAGGGATATAACTCGTAATAGCCACAGGTGGCGCTACGATCGAGCCCAGATATTTCAGCCCAGTTCGGCAAGGTTTGAAACTGGACTGTTATGGTCAGTTAACTTCCTTGCCTCGGGAAGACGCCCACGATTCGGGATGCAAGTCAAAGTTTACCTCAAATTATTTCAGAGAATCGATTTTCCTGGACGAGTGCTGCCGGTAGGAAAAGATATGCCCACACGCGATGCTTATACTCCTATCCAGTGATTCGTGTTTCGCTAGCATTTCTTTGGTCCTTTTCTTGTAACAGAGATCGACATGTCGGCCTCAAGCCAAATTAAGTTTTTAATTCAATCCCTTTGGGTCTCAGGTTGGCATTGCTTTTATATATGTGTATTTTTAAATGTGTATCTATGTGTAAGAGATATTCGATATTGTTTCATATTTGTTACTTTCTTTATCTTTGACTAAAAGTGACTGTGATCTTCACTATCTCTTCCTGACTAGGGATGACATTTGGACTTTTGTTGTTTCAAGTTAACTGAATGTATTTTGTGTGAGATTATTTAAAGAATACTTGTCTATATGACGTAGTGACCGAAATGGCGTTTAAAATTGCGATAAACCCAACTCAGTGTTCACGTAAATGGATCCAGTAATTCGAATCTCTATATAAATTATATGGGTGTCTGACGTGGCACTCTTTACATAACCTGTTGTGTTACATGTATCTATATAAATAATGTAATTGTATGTCATGTAGTATTGATTCAATCTCCACAGCTGACTCCGTGAACATGAGTATCATGATAGGCTAATCAATACATGGCGCATTTGCACATGGCATTTGTGTCACACTTGGTTCCTAATCGACCAACTCGTGTCAATATGGCTAAGTATATTTGATTGCATTGAAACAGCTTTTCATGGAGAACTTGCAGTAATATTCTCCTGGGTATCATTATTCGTTGAACCTTTGCAGGGCCAATGCAGCTAAACCACGAAAATCATTCTTAAACATTCCCTTTAATAAAACATACTACTAAAATGACGCGGAGGACCACCCGATTGTTTCATCCTTCATGTGATGACATGCTGTAGTAATATGAAAGAATCGGGTGGTCCCTTACATTTTTTATTGGTATTATTAGTTCATGTGTCATTTAAAGTGCACACTGAACAACAAATAATCAAACCCGCAGATTAAAATTATCCGAACGTGAGTACGCAATGAAAAGAGACATCTTCGCCCCAAAACTTCCTTCACGATGGATAATGTAATAACGATTCCCCGATTTCATGAACTTACATTCGTGATGAACTACCATTCCTATTTGCTCGATCTTTCTCGAGTTCTTATAACAAACTAGAGCATTACTCTGTTTCATTACCGTGTCCAAAGTCGATTGGTTTGAAGAAGCTACCGAGCCATGTTGCCGTTGCCTGATCGATAGGCCTAGAATCGGCTATAAGTTCGTTTTCTTAACCTAACTCTCGCCGCGCGAACTTCAGATATTGCGCGTATTTTTAGAGGGTCCATCTCTGTATTCCCAATAGTGCTGAAATATTATAGAGAAAGTATGGTTTGAGACCTGCCGACCCCCAACGGTTCTCGCTTTGCAATGTATTTATGTCCATACGCGACGTGAATACTGATTAGTGTCTGTGATTAAACATCTGCGAGACCATGTGTGCAGTCTCGGTGAAACGAGACCAAATGAGACTGCTTTTCAGCAGAATCCGTTTATATCAACAAAGGAATAATGACCTAGCTTAGTGATACCATTGCTTGCGTAATAATTTAATAGCGTTCTATAAATAATGTTCAACAGCAGTAGTCCGCGAGTACACCCAGGCTATTGAGGACGTGAAGTGGATGTGCCACAAAGTCCCCTTTCGCAGCAACTAGGTAAAGGCGGTTCTAGCTAGTTTGAGACAGTTTATTGAAACAGGACTGTACCCGCCTGCCAACTCTAGTTCAGTCCAGTAATACACGGTTGCTATTTTATGGTGCAAGAAGGACAAGAACACGTTTATTCTAGACTTGTGCAGTTCAGTAGTATGAGAAGAACTATTGAGGGAGTGAATGTTGAACGAATTCAGACCCACCTCAGTGAGTGAGGGTTATGAGTTTCACGTAGTTTCCTAATAACCAAGCTATGTACACCGCACTACCCAACCAGTGGTTGATATCATGAACTACGATTCACGTCACACGATGACACGAAGTCAACCCGATCACCCATTGTAACCACCCGTTCTTCAGTTAGCTCTATTGCTCAGCATTTACTACAGTTTGGGACCTTGTCTTCTCTGTCTAACTCTCCAAGCATAATGGGAATGGATTGATAGTATAGTTCATATTTCTTTCCATCTACATGCAACCAAACTGTATTAGTGGGGAAACATTTTAGAATTTTGAAAAACTGAAAGACTCATTATATCTTAGCCGCGATCGGAGTTCATGTAGACGTGAATCTACCTGTTTTATTAAGCGTGCTGAACAACTTGCATTCATCTGTTATCAATTTTGTGATTTCTTCCCTAAATGGAAATGGGATATCGGTTTCATGCATTCGGGCAGACCCATCGTTCTAGTGTATATGGGATATGTGGATTGGCAAGAAAAAGAGAAGTTTAAGCATCCCTTATAAAGAGCTTGTAATGAGAATCGCCACATTTCTGTTGGCATATAATAATTGCCAGAGACACCAGTAATTGTGATATTGATCACAGAACATGGGATGTTTTCAATACCTCATGCACACAATCACTGCCAGATGGCGTCCATGTCGATTTCAAAGTAGTGTGGCGGGAACATTAGATGTTTATTACAAGACGGCAGACACTAAAACTGACAAGAATAGAAAATCAATGACCCTTAATGTGCGCCATTTGTTGTGGAGAAGACAAATCAGAATCTTGTTGTCTTGGGTATTCACATCTAAAATGGCCCCGCGCGTGGATCAATTTTTAGACACATTGTCACCTAATGATTGCCATTGACGTATTGATGTATTGAACTTTAGAATACATTACTTCGAGGATTTCCTCTCGTTAGAATGAGCATTGGATCCAAACTAAAAAATTAACTTAAACAAAATACCATCAGCTTCTTAATGAGGTTCGTGTTTGTGGTGATGTAAAACATTCGGTCGAGATGATTAGTTCTGGAGAGAGGAGTGGGGAGTGTTTCCGATGCACATGGTGATGTGTTGGCCATGCGTTCTGATACTTCCTAAATTTACACGAGGTTAAAGGTGATTGCACAAATATCCCAGTACATGTATTTCAATCTACTCAAGAAGTATATGCCCCATTAAGAAGTTTGAAGTCAGTTCACCAGTAAGTGGAACCCCGTTAACCAGGAACGAACCTGACCTGTTCAGATCGTCCGGAATAACGAAGCAAGTACGGAGTAATGCTTTGTGTGTATGTGTGTACGAATATTCATCTGAAATGGTGAATCCGTCTGTCCCAGAACTACTTTATAATATTAATATTATATATTTCAAACAAAATGTATTATTCTCTTCCAGCACCCCTAGGAAGGTTTTGAACGTACGAACGATAACGCTAGGACCAGGCGCGATGGACGCACCATCTAAGAAGACGACAAGCTACCAACGACGGAACCAGACATCTCATTCCTGGTACAGCCAGAGTTTCCCGTCAGCTAATTTCCTTCAGCAGCCCATACAAGGACTCACCCTTTCCAAGAGCAGGTCGCTAAATACTTCCCCGATTAAGTCCGAGGAGAAAAAGAAACGACCGTCAACATCATACGAATACGACGGCGGCGTTTTTGCCCCAACGACACCACGGAGAGACTTTTTTGTTATACACCCTGACTGGGTGTCCGAGTCGGTCACAGTCCAGAAACTGTCCTTAAACGAGCGAACCAAAAAATCCTCGACATGGCCTGGAAGACGGTGTAGAAGTGCTCCTCCGCCCAAATTCAGAAATCCGATCACGTGGGACTGACGTCACTTGCTGCAATCCCATTGGTGCTTTATTCCCGGAAGTGTATTGGAGGTTGTACTCGCAGGTGGTTGTGGGACCTAACCGTGGCTTGGTGGGAGCTGTCTGATTATAGTGGCCTTGTCCTTCGTATTCACACGCCCGCATCTTGCAGACCGCCATGTTGTTACATTGAAGGATGCCTGTGTGTACTGCGGGATCCGGCTACGGGAAGGCACAAGATGGCTTTGTGTGTGACTACTGGCATTAGCTGTTGTTTATTATTGGTGTTTCAGTCCTCGAAGAACTACTTTCTCAGGAAGGAGCACGTGCACTTCCGCTTGTCGTCTGTGCACAGGACGAGTGCCCGGGATATTGCATAATTCGTAGTTTTGACCTTAATTGCACACTTTTCGCTAATCTTTCGCTATTTGCAGATAATGCAGTTTAATAAGGTCAGACGAGGCATGGTTTTAAGTACCAGACGATCATCCCAGTACGAAAGTTACAACCTGTGAAATACCAGTAGTACACAGGCACGTTGGAATCGTTCTTAAAGGGAGACTACTCGGTAACAATTATGTCTTATTTTGCGTCCAAAATATAATAAGTACTCCAAAATGTATTCTGCCTTAGAAGTGTATTGTTTAGCAACTAAAACCTCCAGGCGCTTTTGGGTAGGTATGTGTTCGACAGCTAGCCAAATCGACATTAATAGCATGCTAAGAGTTATCTCCCTTTACACTTGACAGGAATACTACCTTGGATAAAATAATTGCATAATGACAGCTGACGGGTGATACAATAAGGAAATAGAGACTTAATTATTTATTTAACAATTAATTCAGGGATGGTAATCATTTGTTTAATTACTGAGTCACACTGGTTTGAAGGAATAATCTAGTTTGTTTTTATGTACAATTTACGTACAATTAAGTATACAATTTCCCATGCGCTATTAATATATTTGATCATAGTTCTGAGAATCAACTGGAAATATCAGTTCACCTTTAAATTCAAAAACATGTTTTGAGACGTTTATCTCGATCAGTGGTTACAATTATTCAGTGAAATGTGTGTTTTCAGTTTTACAAAAGATAAACTGCTGAATATGAACGTTTCAGTGAAGTAAACACAAACGGACCAGTACTAGTTCCAAGGTCACAGAATATGTGTCTACAAGTAGAAACCATCTAGTCACGACCTTGACCTCAATACTCGTGACATTCTTGACAATTTGTGAAAGAGGCGAAAAACCAGGCCACGGTCAAGGTCATCGTAATAAAACACGAAGTAAATTCTGTCGAAACCAGTTTGAAATCTTTCATAATGGCAGCAACAGATATTCAAGAGCAAAGAGTGAAAACAAATTCCTGTAGAAAAAACGAAACGGCTCGAGACAACACTGCCATGATGTTCTCGCTTTTTTAGTTCAATAGGGTGGAATATTGTTGAATAGGGTGGTGAGAAGAACTCTCCCAGTCCGAAGCAATATACTGGTAACGTTATGGACAGAGGGAGGGTTCGCGCTGTGATACAGGAAACCTAGTTCAGGAGCCAAGGCGGAAACTGTAAATGCTGACAGGATTTATGTTGATTTTTGTCATTGTTATACATTGTATATATACATTGCATATATACACCAGTGTAATCATGAATGTGTTGCTTATGTACTTTTTACATGAAAGACACGGAAGCACAAAGCAGCACCCAGTTGTTGTACTCCATGAAACAATCACAAAGCCATTTGTAAATGATCGAAACGCACAGCGTTCAGACCAACGGGGCATTATTCTCATTTGTGTAGAACGTGGCGACAGTTTATCGTTATTTCAGTTAACTTGTCGTTATGCTTTTAATTGTCCGATGTCCGAAAATTCAATATGGAGACAATGCGGTGTTATTTTAATAAAACATATTTTAACATGACTGATTACATGAAATGTGAATCATGAAATGCAAAAGCAACTTTGTACATCTGTGAACCATATTACACAAGGGTTGGCCTAAATGTGACCGAAATAAAATGTTATAGATATGATTGGTATAAAAGATAGATTTAATTCCATGAAATAAAATTTCAACCCGCGGAAAATAAGCTTAAAATTGTTGATCCCTGTTGAATTCTGCCTGTGACCCATGTGAACATTTCTGAACGTTTGGTTAAATACTTGCTGCTATTCAGTTATTGAAAACCGCTGCGGGATACGTTTATTTGCCGCAGCAATGGCGACCGGCTTTCATAAAGCTCTCTATTCTCCACACTGATTGTTCAGTGGAGAGTAAAGGGATGTCTGTCAATATGCAAATGGATTTTGTCAAATAAATTCGATGTAGCGCTGCATCGAGCTGAGATACAACATTTTCTGTAATACTTCATGATCGAAAGGTTGTATAGGACATTACGTGAACGTGATGAAGATGTGCTATCCCGAAGACAAGCTCAAAGCATTGATCTTATCGTGGCAGCCGCCGCCTAAAGTGTCTTCTCACTTGTACTAGTATGGATTTGCTAGTTTGATCTCAGTGAACAATACAAAATGTACTTAACAGGAGGTAATATATCGGCACTTTCAACATTCAAAAATAAAACTAAGTCCAAATTGACATAGCAGAAACAGACTATAGGCATTATGCACCTGTTCTCACCTGTCAAGGTGTCATAGGTCACCTTGATCTACTTACACCTGGTTATGCCCTGTTTCACAACAGTCTGTTTTATTCACATTTTTACACACTTTTACGTGTAAAAAGGCATAAAAACATTTGATACGCTGTATTTGTGCCACGGCCCAATTAGTACTAATTTAGTTGTTTGAATATTTACATATTTTGTATATTAACTGCAATAATTTAAGATCTGAGGTCGAAAAAACAGTTTTTTTTCATTTCCGTGAGTATTTTTTTAGACACACTGGGTACAGTGTGAATGCCCTGTGGGTGTCTGCCCTGAAGTCCCATGGCACCGAAGTTGAACTTCATAGGCAATATCACTAGCGCCCAGCCGAGGATCTTTTATCTGTTTGTTATTCCAGCTATTTGATGCCAGCCTGTAAATAATTGAGTGCGGACCAGGCAATCCGGAGAATAATAGTGTGAGCACCGATACATTTGGTCACCTCTTATATGACCAATATGCTTGGGCTATATCTAACCAGGAATCTGCAGAGTTTAGCCCTTGATGTCCAGGGCAGACATGCTAGCGATGAGTACATAGAAATTGTCATTAGGCTATAGTGTTCTACACCAGTGGACAATTTTGTGCGATCTGCTTATTTCTGGAGCAGACGGTGACAGTAGTAAATACACCAGTACACAATTGTGTGCACCCACAAAGACCATAGAATTCCTTATTATTCCCACCTTATTTGTTGTTAAAGCCACATTTAGCATCATTCCATCAATGTGAATAGGTGAGTGAGTATTGTTTTACACCAATTTTAGCAATTTTCCAGCAATATCACGGGGTGGGGGGGTGGGGGGGGGGGGAGAGACACACCAGAAATTGGCTTCACACATTGTACCCATGTGGGGAATTGAACCTAGGTCTTTGGCATGACGAGCGAACGCTTTAACCACAAGGCTATCGAACTGCCCTTCCATCAATATGATGGCGGCCTGCAAATAATCAATACTTGACCAAACAAACCAGTCACTGATATTTCAACGACCCAACTCGTCCCTGTACGATGACACGCTATCAACCTAGTCACCGAGTGCAGCTGATCCGTGTAAGTTGCCTCTCAGGTTCTCTGTCGCCTGTCTAATCTTACTAACTTTGGTGACAACATCTAAGCATATAAACATGAAACACACGTTATGATTTTGCTAAAACTTTATTACAAATAGTTTAGAGATGTAGAAAACCTCCTCTGGTAGTAGAAGCTGTAGTGGAGTTATCGGCTCCATGCTGGTATCAAGAGATCAACATTCTCAATATACAAAACATAACTCCACATGGTTTAATATTGCATCTGGATAATAATAATAATAATAATGATAATAATAATAAACATACATCACTACGCTATTTACACTCATGATTTCTCTATAAATTACACATCCTTGATCTTTGGATTTCTAGAGAAAATGATGATTGCATAAATTATATTAAATTTCTACTTAACAACAATAGATATGTATAAATGCAAGATGACTAACCCCAGGATGTTTACCACCTGACCTAGTCATGTAATGTCAAGTTGTATTCTGGCTTTCCAAGTAATCAACCTAGTGTACCCTGCATGACCTGAGGCCAGGTCTGCACTAGCATTACATCGGCCAGGAAGGAGGAGTATGGCACATCAAGATCAGACATATACATAATAATGCCTTTTCAATATGACTTTGGAACCATCTTATCAAATAGATCCTTACCCTGCACAACAGACAAATCTTAATTACTGATACTTACATATACCATGTATAGTATTGTATACTCATGTCACTAGATTAATGTAGACTTCAGAGCAAAACAGAGTTGTATATTCCAAGTTACTTTGCATGAAAACCAACTACTAACTTAAGTTTTCAAACATTACATCATAAAATTATGTAATTACTTCTTATTTTAAGAGTTATGATACTTAAAAGAAGGAATTTAACCCAAGACAAAGGAGGAGGTATGATAAGCTGATATCAATTACAAAAGCTGATGTCTTAAAGTCTGTAGACAACAATGACTGTTATTTTGTGAACAGTTCATCTTGGGCCACAGATGCTCATAGAAAAGTATCAAGGATTATCAATGTTAGAACAGTTGAACATTTGCAATACATTACATAACAATTTTTCCAGACTTTCCAACTTTTCTGTGGGCTACAAAACAGCCCTATCATAACTTGTCCTTTCTTCTTACTATTTGTAAGTTCTATGAGTTTGCTACATTTGTGTTCAACACATCTTTCAATTTGAAAAGCCATACAAGTGCTGATCCACTCTTTGAGGAAGTTTACAAGGGGAAGTAACTCATGCGGAAATATGGAATGCTGTGATAAATGAAGATGGGACACTCCGGGCGGGGTAAAACAATCCATACACGCACAATGATTACAA
Organism: Haliotis rufescens; assembly: GCF_023055435.1. Taxonomy (NCBI): domain Eukaryota; kingdom Metazoa; phylum Mollusca; class Gastropoda; order Lepetellida; family Haliotidae; genus Haliotis; species Haliotis rufescens. Next base: position 74,855,178 of record NW_025963779.1, on the reverse strand, counting down.
TGGTATATTTGTTTGTTCGAATGTATAACACTGGAAATGAAAATGCAAAACTCAATGAGTTTGTTATCTGTGATTAAAGCATAGTAGGGTTCATGTCCTGCATCTTACAAATCACTCCGAATCCCCCAGTTCTTAACTTGGTCAATAAACACCTTGCCTTTGCATACTTGAGCTCTGATTAGGAAGAGATTGAAATGATTATTGGAAAGGTTAGACAAATGGTGTTAGTCAACAACACCAAATGCTCCCTTATTATAACATCAAAATTTGTACACAATGTTCTTGCCATGGAGATGACGTATGTGGATGAGAGAGAGGTTGTGGTGCTGACTTCATCACTGGGCAGACCGAGTCTCCAGACATGATTATCTGAAACAAGCCAGGCTAAATGTTACAGTGCACAGAAGACCTACGACATAACACTGGCACATTCTGAGAAACAAGAGTGTGAGTTTTGTGTGAAGCTGAAGTATGGAATATTACAGACAAATCCGGATGGCCTGAAAAAATATTTGGCCACAGAATCTCCTCGGTCCCCAGCAATCGCTGTCATGGAATCCCCCCAGAAACAGCAATCCCTGTCATGGAATCCCCCCAGGAACCAGCAATCCCTGTCATGGAATACCCTCAGTACCCAGCAATCCCTGTCATGGAATACCCTCAGTCCCCAGCAATCCCTGTCATGGAATACCCTCAGTCCCCAGCAATCCCTGTCATGGAATACCCCCAGGAACCAGCAATCCCTGTCATGGAATACCCCCAGGAACCAGCAATCCCTGTCATGGAATACCCTCAGTCCCCAGCAATCCCCGTCATGGATCCCCTCAGTCCTAAGCAATCCCTGCCATAGAATCCCCTCGGTCACCAGCAATCCCTGCGATGGAAACTCCTCAGTCCTGCAGGGATTACATTCGCTTCCCTTAAAGTATGTCCACAAGTGTAACATGCAGATATCTTTTACACTCATCTATATTGCAATAAATACACATTTATAAATATCAAAATGAATTTTCCATCATAAAATGACATAAGATTTATTGCAAACAAAACCCTGCACCAATGTCTCCAAAACATGTGGTAATCTCAACCATTACTGTCCCAAATAGAATCAGCTGGAGACAATATCATATATACTCACTTTAGCTAGCCTTTACTTTGGAGTTTCCGATATACTGTCTCAACATCTGGTACACACGGTAAAAGTTCTGGAAACAGGAGAAAGTAACGCTGATATATCACTAAAATATGCATGCAATAACACTGAACTTATGCAGGAGTAAGTGAGTTAACACTTCGACAGTGTTTCAGTTATGTCATGTCTAACTAATGCGTCAGGAAGTGCTCTAAGTAACATCGACTGTAGGGGATAAGTAGTCTCAAGAAACCCATGAGCACAGGCATTAAGATAACAGATTATGGTTCATTAATCTCAGATCTCAACAAAAATAAGGAGATCCTTGTTGTGAGGCGAAATGAGGTTTAACATTGCATATGAGATTATTTCACCCACAGGTGACATGCACGGGAGTGTGGCTGACTGTCCGGAATTATGCCAGTTTCATAGTACTCACCCACTGTCAAACCATGAGGCAGTCTAACATGGATACCCAGCATTAGAAATTGGCACTGGTCCTGTAGTCCTTGCCAAACTGTCCAATCATTAAGGTATCATAAGGACTAGTAGAAATTTGCCATTTCTAAGGGTTTTGCTATATGTTATCATTGTAAGGACTAGTGAACTAAAAATGTTAGTTTCTACCACTGGATACCCCGCTCACACACAATCTACAGACTCCGAGCCGAACAGTTTTGGTTATATGCCCTATTTGGTATGATGCAACCAGCATTTGAACCACCAAAATTCCGCTCCCAAGGCTCTCACTGCACCACAGAGGTGGTCGGGTTCCATTGTACTGACCTGAGCAAAGATGTAGACAACTGCGAGGTAGGACCCGATGGCTCCAGCCAGGAACAGGTCAAATACTGCTGGTTTCACACTGAAAGTGGAAACGTAAGATCAGACAAGGGAACCTTTAAGTCACTTCTCATCGTGGCTATGAAAGTGGCACGCATGAACAACACATCCATGTAGCATTCATTATTTCAGACAGATTGTAAACCTTGTCGAAGATAAAATAATACACCCTGATATAAATCTAGTCTCATGTTTCCTCCATACTTAGCCAGAATCAGATCATAATACTTTTCACTATGTATTAACATCACGCTGACATTTAACATGTTAACAGTTTACAGCAAACAAAGTAAGAAATAATCTTGATCATACACTATAATACTTACTTGTAAGCATTCATAGAATATACAGCACCATTGTAGAAGAGAAACTCCGGATCTCTGACAAAGACACATAATAAATCATAAAACCCTGATTTGTAAATTTGTAATCTGGCAAGATACATGTTTTGTTGTTTGTTTGTTGATTAACGCTGCTCTCAGCAATATTCCAGCTACATGATGGCAGTCTGTAAATAATCAAGTCTGGGCCAGACAATCCAGTGATTGACATCATGAGCATCGATCCACACAATTGGGATATGATGGCATGCATCAACCAAGTTAGCAAGTCTGACCACCCGATCCCGTTAGTAGTACATAGGAGGTAATGTACTTTAATTGACATCAATATTTTCTGTGTTTATGGAGGTATGTGAACACAGTAAATCCGCTTACCTGTCTTCACAAATTCGAAAAATGCAAAATATGTGGAACATGTTGAAGTGAACATGTAATTATAAATACATATGTCAAGAGCAATAACTTGACAGACTGCTTAATTAATCATCAAAATATTTATATGAAATCACTGACATCATTCACTGTGATAATTCAACCCAATCCAATCTATCTATCTTACAAATACTGAGCTCACCAAACCCAACCCGAGTAAGGCAAACTCAACCATTGCCAAAATAAACAATTGCTTTGCGAGTGAAGGGTCCTAATTTATTTTAGGAAAATACAACTTCTTCTATGGCTGCTTTCCTGACCAATGTTTTGAGTAACTGATGGGACTGATCAATTTATCAACTTGGGAGAACGAAATCGCCCGAAACAATTGACTGATCACTTGATATCTCTTTAAAAAATCACAAATAGTAACTTCACTCTTGTAATGGATCCATATCTGTTGTCTATAACTGGGATTTATCAAGGATTCCAAACTATGTGTCCTGGGGTGGCAAATTGGGAAAATATTTTGTTCAAAATTGAGATTTCATAAATTTCAGAGAATCTTAACACCCCAAGTAAACAAGAAAAGCTGATTTCCATGAAGTTGGAAAACAGATTTAATACACAGAGCAATCCTATTCTCTCACCTAGTTATATCAAACTATGACATTAAAGTCAACTTAACAAAGCTAAAAATGCCAATTATTTAGATAACCAGACTTTAGGGGTGCCCCACAATGAATATGAGCAACAGGAACAACGTTCCTACCTCTTGTCTGCCTTGACGAGGGTCTTCTTGACGTCCTTCAGGTACCTGGTGAACGTCTCTTCCAACGTGGCCAGGACTGGACTGTCTTTGGCCAGAAGCTGCGCAGCACGAGACTGGTTGGTCAAGAAGTCCATCCAGGCAGCATGGACACTCTCCTGGACATTCTAAACACACCATAAACACTGTTAACAAGGACATGCTTCATGCAAATCTATACACTCTACAATTAGAAACAGGGCTTTTGGTTTTCATTTAATGCTGCAGTCAGCAATTTTACAGCTAAATGACTGTGGCCTGTAAAAAACTAAGTGAGTGTAGGTGAGATTTGTTTCACGCCGCTTTCAGCAATATTCTAGCAATATCAAGACAGGGGACACCAGAAATGGGCTTCACACATTGTACCCATGTTGGGATTCAAACCTGGGTCTTCCATGTGACGAGTAAACGCTGAAACCTCAACGCTACACCACGTCCCCGTAAATAATTGAGCCTAAACCAGCCAAATAAGAGATGTCGGGGTACACTGACACATAATCAACAAAGTCACCAAGTTTGACCAACTGATCCATTTAATCAACTTGTCTGACAAGCATAGCTTACTAGGCATCTACTCTTAACATGGATTCTCAATGAGTGAAGCAAACTAGACTGGCATTTTTTTTTCCATCTGCCCCCTGGACTGCATTGGTTTTATAAGTACTGTTGCTCTGTAAGGTTGTGTTACAGTTGTTCTGTATGTCTAGTGAACCATCCATTTCTCAAACCTGATGCATTCTTAAAATTGAGTTTAAGGTAGTGTTCAAGATTATTGCACTAAACATTGCAACTAACATGCACATGTGTGTGTATATATCTGTGTACCTGTTAGAGTGTGGCAGCTTGTAATAGCTTGCACTAATGTTGGTGCTATAGTGCTAGCCCACTGAGACACCATGCCACAGTTTAATAGAGATACCACACACAGACCCAGAACACTGACTCAGAGTGTGAGGATAGAACCCCCGACTCTATGCACTAGACCTGGCAGGCTGTCACAGCTGTCTAACAAGGTGTTCAGTGTAAGAATATGAATCAATGAACACATCAACCTGACGTAACCAAGCATGCTCATTGAGAGGGTAAATGATGTAACATCTTCTGAGCCTACCAGTCCTTCTGTGAACAGCTTGAAGTGTCCCTGGCCTGACAGGTTGTAGATGTGGCGGGCCAGGCCTTCTGCGATGACTTGGATGTTGAGGCCAAGACGGGCGACATCGATACTTCCTCTGAAAAAGACAAGTTGGATTTACGGTTGCATATGAAGCAATCAATGTCTGTAATGTTTACTTCATCTGAAACTGATGGTCCAGCTATAGTGTGAACAGCATGCTTCATGATTGGGTAGAACTTTCAAAATTGTTCTTAATGTTAAAATGTTTGCAGTTTGTTTGTTGTTTTTAACAATGAGGTCAGCAATATTCCATGTCCTCACCCAGACAAGAATAGTTGCCCTATACAATACCTTGTACCAACCAACAGTTCAGTATAGTAGCCCCATCTGATGTCTTGTACTCACCTAGTGTCTAATATTGTTCCCCTATCTTGTGTCTTGTACTCACCTAGGATCAAGTATAGTTGCCCTATCTGGGGTCTTGAACTCACCTAGTGTCTAATATTGTTCCCCTCTCTGAGGTACTCACCTAGTGTCTAGTATAGTAGCCCCATCTGATGTCTTGTACTCACCTAGGGTCAAGTATAGTTGCCCTATCTGGGGTCTTGAACTCACCTAGTGTCTAATACTGTTCCCCTGTCTGATGTCTTGTATGTGTCCAAGCGGGACAATGTGAAGGCTGGAAGACGCTTGATGCTGAAGCGCTCATGTTCCCAGGCCAACATCTCATCAGCCAGGTTGATCTTCTTGTGGACCATCTTGAACTGAACATCAGGGAAGTGTGTCTTTGTCACCTCCTCCAAGTTCTAAAGAGAGACACAAAACAGGTTCATTACCTCTCTTCTTTTATACCACATCTTGCACTTGATTTATAGGGACATAATTCTTATATTCACGTCTTCATGATGTGTATAATATCCCCAACAGTATGTAAGTTTGCTTGTTGTTTGACGTGCACTCAGCAATATTACAGCTCTATGTCTATGGTCTGTAAATAATCAAGCCTGGACCGAACAATCTAGTGATTGATATCATGAGCATCGATCCCCAATTTGTGTGTTTGCTTGTTGTGTTATGAAGTCAGTAATATTCAACCACATCCAAGATATCATGCTGGCCCGATAATCAAGTCTGGACTAGATGAACTAATGATGTATACGATGAGCAATGGCCTATGCATTTGGGTTACACTACAATGACATGCAATCAACCAAGTCACCAAGCCTAACCTCTCAATATGCAGTAGCCTCTTTGTTTTGTTTGTTTGTCACTTATCGCCGCACAGATGGTGGACTGTACATAATCCAGTCTGGACCAGACAATCCAGTGATTGACATCATGAGCATCGTTCTATGCAGTTGGGATACAATGGCATGCATCAACCAAGTCAGCGAGCCTGACCTACCAATCCAGTTAGTTGCCTCCTACAACAAGCATAGTCGCTTTTTACGGCAAGCATGGGTTGCTGAGGACCTATTCTACCCTGGATCTCCACGGGTCAGTAGCCTTTTTGACAAGCATAGGTGACTGTGGACAAATTGTAACCCAGAATACCCACAGGTGTCAGTTGTAACCACACAGCCCTCATAGCTGGCTTTTACGAGACAGGAATACTGGGGACCTTCTCTGCCCCAGAATCTACGTCATGTACATGGTGAAATCATAAGATGGTAGAGTGTCTTGTACCTCTAAGAATGATGCACCTGAACTGTCCTCCCGTGGAGGTTTGGACACATGGAGGTTGAGAGTGTCTCCATTCCCAATAGTATCTAGGCACATCACATACGCCACATCCACCAGCAGGTTGCCATCTGAAATTGAATCATTATTAATGAAGGTAAGATAACTCATGATAGGACTTGGTTCAAAGCTAGAAAGGTGTTCGCATTACCTGCCACATCATTTCCTGAACGCCCCTTGACGTTCCAATCACAAACATGTATCATCAACCAGTATTGACTCAACCACATCAGGCGACAGTTGACCTCACATATGCCCAATGCAGTACAACTTTGAAACAGAAAGTCCCATGCTTCTAGCTACCTTAATAACAATCTTATAAGCACTTTCAGTTATAAAACTATCACTTCCGGTTTTGGAAAACACCTCGCCAATGTGGTAAAACTTTTGAACAGGAAGTACCTATGCCTCGAGTGAGTAAGTATGGTTTTATGCCGCTTTTAGCAATATTCCAGCAATATCATGGTGGGGGATACCAGAAACAACTTCACACATTGTACCCATGTCGGGAATAGAACCAGGGCCTTTAGTGTGACAAGTGAATGCTTTAACCACCTGGCTACTCCAGTGACCAGCTACATTAACAAAGTTATAAGCACTTCCACTTAAATAATATCACTCCTGATTTGGGACAACATGCCCAATGCTCTACAACTTTGATACAGAATAGGAAGTCCAATGCCACTAGCATCATATCGTTATAAGCACTTCCGGCTTGAAAAAAACAACTGTGGCGGAGGTCACATTCAAGCAAACACTGTAAGCCACTCCCCTTACAGAGGGCTGCTCAAACATTCCAAAATGCCATTGTAGTTCTTTGGGTAAAGGGGAAATGGTGTTTAACATTCAAGATGCTTGCACTTATATATAGCCAGCATCCATGCACAATTGTGTGGCAGATCCAGGGTCTTGACTAATCCTGCATCATATACACATACAGATTGAAAATGGATGCAGAACATATTTCTGGTGAAAGTCTTGGTATGATGCACCAACCCATTCTATTCACTGACCATTTAGGCAGTCACCATGGTAACACATAATTAAAATACATACACACATATTACTAAACAACGACACTAGTTCCACTGTCCAAAACAAAATCCATAATAGTAAAGATATTGAATAAGACAAAAAAAAATAGTTTTCTTGTATATATGACATATATACTATTAGCATGATTAGTGTTTAACATTTTAAAGAACTAAAATTGCATTCACTGATAAACCAACACTATGGTAAAATGCTGCACATATCCCAAAATCAAAGACCAAAGGAAAAGATGAGCATAAAATGAAGGCTTGCAAACAGAAAACAATGATGTTCTGTCATAATCTGACAATCTACCTGCAGCCTCCATATTGTCTTCTATCCACTTCTTGGTCCCCTGGTAGTTAAACTTGCCTCCACCAGACAGAAGAAACACAAGGTTGTATCTTTATTTGTCAAGGACCATACAAATAATAAATTGCAATAACATCTTAAACAAACTAGAGGCAGAAAAGCCCTGTTACTGCCATTTCCTCAAAGTTTAAAGTACTTCCAGAACAATCAAGACAATTCCTTAAGATCCACCAATTGCTTGAGCCTCAGGATTGTACAAGAAAACATGCAACAGTAACTGTGAGTGTGAGTGAGTATGGTCTTACGCCGCTTTTAGCAATATTCCAGCAATATCACGGCGGGGGACACCACAAATGGGCTTCACACATTGTACCCATGTCGGGAATCGAACCCGGGTCTTCGGCGTGACGAGTGAACGCTTTAACCACTAGGCTACCCGACCGCCCCGCAACAGTAACTGACAATACATGATACAGTGATGTTTCACAACCTCAAAGATGACTTTCACCTTTGATGGCAGTAAATGTGGTAGGAATTGTAAAAGCTACATTCAATTCTTATTGCCATGATTATGATTGACAGGCATATTCACATTGAACTGCACCACTACTTGGGATGTACCTTGCTCTATGAGAGTGAGTGAGGATGATTTAAGCCACTCTCAACAATATTCCAGAATATCACGGCGTTTGACACCATAAATAAGCTTCACAATATTGATGATAGGAATCGAACCTGGGTCTTCAATGTGACGAGCGAACGCTTTAACCATCAGGCTACCCCACCGCCTAAGGATTTTGATGGAAAGCGGATCTGATTGTAATGAACTTTCGAAGCAATGGTAACAATTCAGACTGTAAACAATTTCCATCAAAATGCCAAGGTGCGAAACAACTCTCAGGCAGGATGTCCATGAATAGGGAAAACACCATGGTACCATGACAACCAATCACTCTTCACAATAAGCTTCCTCCCAAATAAAACACACAAATAGTCCCATGCATCAAAGATCACAACAGGCAAGGATACTTGGCATGTGTTCTGGAGTTGGTGTACAGCTTTGCAAACAGTCTTGCCAGCTCCATCAACGCTATCACTCCACTTCCATTGGAGTCAGCTCCAAAGGCTAAAGCCTGCAACCAGACAAGTGAAAAATCACATGGGCATATGTACCATGTATAAAGTTATATTCTGACCATATTTTCTAGTGGCCTATGCGTTATCCCATGACAGAGTTATCTCCCTTCGTATTCCACACAATATCACTTTGGGTTTCGTTTAGACACTCAAGGTTTGTGTGTATCCTTGCATTAGTTACATTGTATGTAGTGTATGCATATAGATTCTATGAGACTGTGATGTAATTGTGCGACATAGTGGGGCAGATAGTTCTGAGTAACGGTTGAGAGAGAGATGGCATGTTAAGGGGGGCTGAAAAGATTTCTGTGTGCATGCTATTGTCAGTTGGGTCTGATAATATACGTTGAATAAATGTACAGACTGTTTCATTCTGTGTTCTGTGTAATTTCTACACATGTATACTTGCAAACAAGATAAACTGCCAAATCTTGAGCATAAATGATAGCTATTTAAAACTTTACTTCAATACTTTTTGCATTTATGGAAGCATAAATGTCAGAATCAGCATGGACACTGTAAATCAATGTAGCAAAAACATATTGGAGACAATTCTTCGAAATAAACACAGATTTCAGGGATTTCACCAACTTTACTATGTTAACGTTGCAATATTTTCTCTTTTATTGTGCATTATGACATATAAATGCACCAGTTTTACACGTTTAGATTTATTGGTGAATTCCTGTCTCAGAATCAAATGCAACAACAATAGCATGATGTCACCATAATGGTTTTAGTAACTCCATATATACTCGACAAAGAGTGGCAGGAATCTCTGAAGAACACTTACCGGCGCCACGCCAGTTGCATCATAATGTGCGACAATGACCACAGTGGGCAGCTGCTCCTCAATGCCCTTCCCTGACAAACGCCCCTGGAAATAGCAAGGCAAACTATTAGGCTTGAACATGGACATTCTTATACCATGTTTACTCCTACCCAGATTAAATGTTTGTTTGATGTTTATGCAGCAATATCCCGGCCTCTAAAACTTGAGTCGGGGCCAGACAATCCAGTAATTGATATTATGAGTAACAATCTAACCATCCGGGAACGAAGAGTCAATGACACGCAATTAACCAAGTCATAGAGGCTGACCACCCTATCCATTAAACCACAGCACTGGCTGCTGGGGTGCAATTCTGACCTGGAAGCCCCACAGGGTAGATAAAAAGCATTGAGGTGAGGTGTAATTGGGTTTAACGTCGCGTCCAAGATTATTGCACTTATATAGCGACGTGCATGCACGTGTATGTGTGTGTGTGGCTGCTTGTACTAGTCCGGACTGATGCCGATTTATAGTGCTAGCTCACTGAGATACCATGCCGCAGTTTAACATGAAAACCCCACTCAGACACAGTATACTGACTCCGAGCCGACCAGTCCTTGTTTTAGCCCCTTAATGCCAAGCGCCAGACAGGGTAACAACAAGTACAATCTTTTAACGTCTTTTTGTATGACGCGGCCCGGGATCGAACCCTGGACCTTCCGCTCTCCGGGCGGACGCTCTACCACAAGACCACGGAGGCGGTCTAAAAAGCATTGACAATCTTATCATTCAGTGTTATTTATTCTAGTGTTAACATAGTCATGATAGTGTACTGGTTGTAGAATCTTCCAAACTGCAAGTGTTCCCCACTGCAATTATTTTGTACCAACCAATTCAACATGACAATTGTCATTCAACATCCGTTGATCAGTAGTGCAATCGAGAGTCACATACCTGTATGTTAGTGACCTGGAAATCCGGCAAGGACTTGGACTGTGCTCCAGTGACAGACATCTGGAAACCATTTGCTGTAGCTGCTCCAAGCAGCGCTGAAACAACAGTCAGGATACATGACCAAGACAAAACAGTGACAAGGGCAGGGGACATCTGTTTTTAATTTTATATTCATAATATTAAATCCATCAAGTGCACCCAATTCCACAAAGTGTATGGTCATGGCACTACATTATAATAACTCTGATCAATGGATCAGTGTGCACTCAATTTTTATTCTCAACTCCCTGGGCAGTATACAACCCAGAGTGCTAGAAGGTTACAAGTCACATTACCATCCCACCCTACAAGGTACTCATTCACAGCTTGGTGACCAAGCTTATGTCAAACAAAGTCACCTGACAAGACACATGTGGTACATAAGCCACATATGATGCTTACAAAAGTTATTATTGAAGCATGTTAAACATTGAACATACACAAATAGAAGTGATGTAATATTAGTGAAACATATCTACGACTGCCAAACACATATGCTAAGTGACACCAGCTGTTAAACAGGCATGCAATAGTGTTGTGACTATTGTGAAATACATTAAGTTGAAAACAGTTAAAACTGAATCTTCCTTGGCTGTTAGCCAACCAAAAACAAGCCAAATCTGCAGCAATTCAAGGTACTATGACCTCATGATAATTATAACCACTGATACTACAGACAAAATCAGCTCTGAACAACAACCTAGCCTGCACTAAAAGAGTAACCTACCTTCCCATGCAGTTGGAGCCTGATCCCCTGAGTTCCCACGCCTGATGTCATCATATATTTCCCCTAGTCCAGGCGTCTCGTACGCAAAGTACACAGGAAGGACTGTTTCCTCTGATAACAAGTCCCTTTCTAAACCCTTCAGATGCTGAGTGAACAGAATTGTAAACCCTCAATTACACATGTAAAAAGACATTGTTAAAAGCAACAGTTGTTGTCATGCACAGACCTAAATGTTCTTAAATTGCAAGTAATAAACCACTGAAAGTTGTTTAAAGCAACAAGCATTTAGTCACAAAGCCAATTACTATTACCTTATTTGAGACATGTCAGCAACTATGTAAAACTGAGACACAACCAGACATACCAGTGATTGAATATACTCATAAATGTCAACTTCAAAATCACCATGATCACAGGCATTTTACATTATCACTCAGATCATGTTATTACTGCAACTAAAATGACTGACATATAGTTAATCATAGTTCAAGTGTAAGAGCAATACACATGAGGGAGTAGTGCACTTTACAAGGCATACTTTTTCAGATTTCAATTAGTGCCTCGTGTAAGATAAAACTCAAGTTGCCAGCTTGAAACACGCCATTTGCTCTGCAAAACTCAAAACTTGATAAAAATTGTTTCCTCAAATTTGATTGGATTAATTTGTTAAAAGAGATGGCTGACCCATACCCTGTGCCACAATTTACCCTAAGGATTGTAAAGGAATGTTTTATTGGCAAGTGGTGCCCAAGCCTAAGGATTGTGAAGGGGCGTTTGATCGGAAAGGCGATCCAAGGGCTAAGAATATAGTTGGGGATAACCTACCCTATCCCTCACACAACTAACCCTAAGGATCAAAGAGGCATGCAACATCTGGAGAGCGAGAGTCACAGTCGGCAGTCTGAGCCAGTTAGCATCTACAGTAAGCTGAACCTGGTAAACTGCATTGTTACCCACATAAGATAAGGTATGTGTAATTCTTTTTCTCCACATTGTTTCCAAATGACATACTTAGCATGAGTAGGGGCGGTGGGGTAGCCTAGTGGTTTAAGTGTTCGCTCATCAGGCCGAAGACCCGGGTTTGATTCCCCACATGGGTACAATGTATGAAGCCCATTTCTGGTGGACCCCGCCGTGATATTGCTGGAATATTGCTAAAAGTGACGTAAAACCTCACTCTTATAATGAATAAACCAGATTTTGAGAATCAAAGAATGTTTCATCTGTGCAGAATACAATGTTGAAGCAGCTCATAAGCATAACCCCTATGAACATATCACAAAAAGATAGGCCTACCACTTTCTCTTCTTCAGTGAGAGAGTTAAAATCTTCAGGCAAAAGTATGACCAACCCCCCAGCATTTTGTGTGAGCAGGTCACGGAACTTTGGCATAGTGACTTCACGCAAACGTGCAACCACACAGCGTCGGGTTAACATCTTGGCATCAATGGGACGGGCTTCCATGTTGATCAGAGAATTTTTGCTTCCTGGCGAAAAAGCATCAACATGATTAAAAGAGTAATTTTATCATAATTATCAATCAGCAGGTCACAAATTCCATGAACTGAACAAATAATTTCATCTGATTCCATTTTAGATCTTAGACCATACTCAGTAAATTATCAACTTTCAGAAACATGAATTACAAGCCATTATTGCATGATTATTGTTGAGTGCTCTCGAGTTCTAAAGTTCAAACATTTCCGAACATGACTACATGTGCATGGACTGTACGGAATGTGCTCTCTTGTGTTCCTCGAGGCCAATGGACGATGCTTTGGAAGAAGTTACAACAACCAAACATGGATTCTATCCAAAATGTTTGTTTTAAATGTTTATCCATTCTTTCGGGGCAAACAAACAATTAATTTCACAGGATGCAAATTTTGTATCCGCTACAAGTTGTACTGTACGCGTGGCATGGCGGATAAGATATAATTATCATATTGCGACCAAGGACAAAATACGTGTGTTATTACCGTAGGAAACTCCCTGTAGATCGTACTGCTGCATCCTGAACACCGAAAATTCCTGTGCTGCATTCGCTGGACTTACAGGTGATAAAATGATTAAAATTGGTACAAAAAACAGAAATGAAAGCGGGAAACTGCTCCTAAACATTTCTAGGACTTCTCCGGCTTCATCAAACCACATCTTGATGTCTAATAAAGCCAATAATAGGATTACAAGGACAAGATACCGGTACACACGCAACCTTTCTGGATTTTACGCATGGACCTCATGATACTACTTTCCTGTGACCTATATTATTGAATGTTCTATACTTGCCTACTATACCACTATTTTGAATAACTTCTTTTTGAGATACCAACACAAAGTATTATTATTAAATAATGTATATATAATTCATGATTTATCACCAACACCTAGAAAAATTGGAATGTTATTCATAATGGAGGAATCATATGAAATAAGTTGTGTAGAAAATAAGCCGCGATTGCGGGTTCTATAAAAGTAGTATTGGTGTTATCACAAAACGAAATAATGTCAGCTGTTCGAGCGTTCTATTTTGTAAGTTGGTGTAAATTCTCATCTAGCAAGGCATATTTATGTGCGAATAATGTCAGAAAATATATTCTAAATAAAGTCCCATATTGAATGATATAAGGGGAACGATTCAAATGATACAACACTTAATAAATGATAAATGTAATTATAATGATTATATATAGCTTTATATATATGTGTGTTAAAATTGGAACAATTTATACATATAGTTTAGTACACATGTACTAGAGAGAAAGATTAATATCGAAGTGAACAGCTTGCGCTGTTTCAAGTTCCTTATAAAACGCGTAGCAGTTGTGAAAGCGAAACACCAATTGCATATCTGACTCATTCAGAATAACGCCGGAACGAAATTAGTATAATCTTCCTATTTCCGCTTGTTTAGATATGTGTCCAGTATCCTACAATACAGAGAATACTATTAATAGCCCCTGCATTTTGGCCTCAGATTTAAACTGTGTCTGCATGGTGGATCACGCGAGATCGAGAAGCATAGGAAGTGTGTTGGCTTGACTATATGTCAATTGCTTGAGTTCTCACATCAGATGAGTGAGTGAGTTGGTTTTCACATCACTTCGAACATTATTGAGATTATGACCCGGTTTGGCAGCTTAATGTGTTAGGAAAGCACAACGTGGTGCAATGTTTGGACGCTTACCACTTCAGTAAAACCCCGAAAGGGGTGCGGATTTACTAAGCAAGTACCCAATCTCATTAAAATCAGATCTAAGTTCTCATTGCCGCTAAACAAGCGACAGCGAGAACTAAGATCTGATTTTAATGAGAATTGAGCAAGTACCATTAAGGTTTAATGGACAGACACTTAAAGTTGGGGTGAGGTGAACAGGGGCTTAACGTTCTGTTCAAAACTATTCCACTTATGTAGTGACGTGTGTGCGTGCGTGCGTGCGTGTGTGTGTGGATGCTTGTACTAACCGGGACTAATGTCGGTATTATATTGTTAACCAACTGAGATACCATGCGGAAGCCTACCAAGATACCCCACTCAGACACAGTATGCCGACTCTGAGCAGTCCAGTCCTAGTTTTATTCCCCTAATGTCGAGCGTCAGGCAGGGTAACAACAAGTGCCATCTTTTAACGGTTTTTGGTACGACGCAACCGGGGATCGAACCACCAACCGTCTGCTCTCCCGACAGACGCTATCCACTAGACCACGGAGACGGTCGACATGGTTACAGTTAAAGACACCTTTTTGTGTACAAATTTTCTGAAATGTCTATACTCATGATAATATTCGTTGTGGCTCCGTCGGTTTATCCTCCCACCATCAAGTACCTTATGTCATACAGAACCAAGTTCACTCATAGTTCTTTGATCTTTGTTCCATTAATTATAAGCGAAGGATGTTGCTTTTTTTCCATTACAAATTTGATGGATAAAAGCTTACATGTCAGTTTATCACACTTAATCACGCATGGGGATGGGAGAAGGCAGTTGACAAAGGACACATATTCCCTGTCACATATATACAGTTTATTAATTCAACTCTCACGCAGGTAATAACATGGAATACACTAATCCTTTTAATTTTAAATTTTAGGAGGATTAATTTAAGCCCAAGTATATATATACTACTCAACACTCGATAGGGATTTTCTGAGTGTCTAGGTGGGGCATAAATCTGTCGGGATGTCTGGGGTTGTCGTATAAATAGGATGCGATTTGGGCCGGACCTGACGCATGTTAAGCTTCATTTCCAAACAAACAAACAAACAAACAATGTTAGTATCTGTGTAAACCGGGTTAAGCCTATATCATATAGGCCCGTGGTTGTGCCATGCTGCTAACTCTCCTGTACGCTAAGGGCGTGTGGCTTCAAGTGTTCTGACAATAACTATTGATTGATATAAAAGCAAAGAAATATTTAACAATAAACTCTAACACCAGTTAAGCTGAGTTACCATGTGTTCAAAACCTGCACCCACTGTTCCGAAACGAAATTAAGATGTGAGAAGCCGTCAAAGGGTTACAGTCGTGCCTCGTTTATACGGACACTTGCGTCATTTCACAATTCGTCCGTATAAACGAATTTCCGTATAACTGAAACCAGCTTCTTACTGGAAGAGTTACTTCCCTTCAATTATGCAACTCATGACAGATGACAGAGCATGTATTATATCGTCTTCTCTATGACCACTCTCTCACCCTGCGTTCCATGCGACCATGCAGCATAGTACCTCTGCCACAGGCCAGCGCCATGTGGCGATTCATCACATATTACACAGTCAATTCAAGATATTGCATATGCTTATCATATCTTTCATTTTTGACGAGTCTGCACATTTAGAAAGTCATGTCGTAGAATGGTTAACTTTCATTGTGAAAAAATCCTAAAACGTGAAAAGCTTTTTCTCTTTGCGTAGTTATCCTATGTTTACATTGGTTGGGGTTATAGCGAAAACGGCACCTCAGCAAAACGTCACCGGGCGAAAACGGCACCTCGACTCCAGCGAAAACGGCACCTTATTTTTTTTTTCCTTGGTCAAATAAATGATATTAAACTTACATTGTAACTTGCAAACGCCAATAATTGTGAGATGTTAAAACAAGTTTACATTAGAAAATAGCCTCTACTCCAACTATAGGATGGAGATGGAGATCTCTCCCTGACCCAAGTACTCTCACAATGTTGGGTTATACATGGACCAATATTGTGAAGAGCATGATGATGATGATGTTGACGATGGACATGCCACAAAACTGCATATATGAACATATTTACTTATCTGTGAAAACGGGAAATACAATGTAAATACATCACATACATCAAATGACATGTAAATACATCAAATACCCTATATATTACTACAAAAATCGTTGTTATCGTTCTTAAAAAATAGAGGTGCCGTTTTCGCCCGACTCATAGTAGCCGTTTACGCCAAATGCGGTGCCGTTTTCGCCAGAGAAATCGGTGACGTTTTGCTGAGGTGCCGTTTTAGCCTGCACCCCATTGGTTGTACGGCTCCACGTGCTGTCATCGAAGCCCTACGGAGAGCTAGTAAACAGTCACTTTGATGTGTAAATATACATTGTCATGCTCCTCACTGTCATAGTTGTTGTAGCAACTATATATAATTATGCAAAACAATATGTAAAGCGCACCGAAAGACTGATTTCAGAATAAGCGCGTTTGTTTACAAACAATATAAAAGGCCGCCCACGTGATATGCAAATTAGCCTGTGGCAGTGGTGTTATATCGCCACTATATACTACGCCGTAGGTGCTTTATGACCTTCTGTTTTGTGGACACACAATGCCATTTTGAAAGTGGTCAAATGTAACATTCGAACGGGACGGGACTCAACCCAAAAACGTACGAGAATCTGTACTTTACTCAGAAAGTGATATTCCAAATATAACATTTGTTACTTCTGTTTTGTGTTGTGTGAACAGTCTGATAGTAACCACATTTTACAAATACTTATTCTTGACGAGGTCAGTTATTGATATGCGACAACAAGGATCCGAGAACCCGACGCCTGGTGTTGTCTGATCGGACCGAGGCTATCTATCAATCCATCCATCCGCACAAGCCTTAGGTAATGGCGTTATCTGATCACACCATGCATATTTGAAACTGGTTATCTGCGCTGAGTTCTCCGCAGGGAGGAGTGAGTGAGTATGGTTTTACGCCGCTTTTAGCAATATTCCGGCAATATCACGGCAGGGGGCACCAGAAATTGGCTTCACACATTGTACCCATGTTGGGAATTGAATCCGGGTCTTCGGCGTGACGAGCGAACGCTTTAACCACTAGGCTACCCGTCCAACCCCCGCAGGGAGGAACCTGAAAGCCGACATGGACATCCCATTGACAAATCGGCCCACAAAACTCATGCTTGTCATAAGAAGCGACTAACGGGATCGGGTGGACAGGCTCGCTGACTTGGTTGATGCATGTCATCGTATCCCAATTGCGTGGATCGATGATCATGGTGTCCATCACTGGACTGTCTGGTCCAGACTCGATTATCTACAGACCGCCGTCATATAGCTGGAATATTGCTGTGTGCAGCTTTAAACAACAAACAAACCTCACTACTACTGTGAGCGAGTGGGTGTGTGAGTGAGTAGGTGAGATAGTGAGTGTATAAGTTTATTGTGTTATATCACGACGTGTCAAGCTCATTTGGTGTCAAATCTACCATCACACAAACTGAACACACAAACACCGGATGGCGCTATGGACGACTTGGCGACTTGTGGCGCCTGCAATACTTGGATATCTGTGCCCATATCTGAACGAAATAAGCGTCATGTCTTAAAGTATCATTTTTATTATATGAAAAGATCATATTTTACATACATAAACATCACATATTTATATTTTAACAAGTATTATTTTACTCAGAACGACCGATAGGCAGGTACCACAATATTTGCAAAATATGGAAAATAATGGGAAATATCAATTTACGAGCAAAAGTAGATGTACACCGACCCTATGGGCAGGAACGGAAGAGACACACACTCGGTCAGTGATACCTACGTTATATACCAGCTTACTTTGGAATCAGCTGCAGCAGCCTCATGCCAGGTCATAAAGGAACCCCCTGTCCACCCCCCTCCCGTGGCCGAACCAAGGCTTGAGACGAAGTCACTTGGCACGGATTATCGTCAATATATTGAAGCAACAAAGTGTGAGAGGTGCACATCTCCTAAAGAAGGGCGAGAATGAGACGTATACATGTGATGGCTGCAGGGTAGTGCAACCTTGATGAGGTAATGGTTGACACCGATATATATGATATAGCCAATGACATTGTAGTCAAATTGTACATCTACCCAAGGCAAATGTCTGTGTTGATATGTAGAAGGAAACACACACAAAGAGCGCAGGGAGCACCGTTCAGCACTTTTAATAAACACTTTCTAGATTGATATATGGGTTGGAAACACACCACAGATGTATTAACCAATCTCCTTAAAATCAGATCTAAGTTCTGGCTGCCGCTTCGTTTAGCGATCTGATTTTAATGAGATTGATGTAATAACGTACTTGCAACTATTCCAATTTGATAACTGATCATTTGACTACAAATAGTGCTCCACACATTCAAGATTATTTTATTACTTGGTTTAGAGTTGTTACTCAAAGGCCTGCGGGTTGTTGGTCAAATTAATAATATAAATTAAATTGAAAATAGTATATGTATTAATGTGTCCTTAGTCTTTAAGTGTAATTACACCAGGCTGGAATTAAAACAAAAGGAAGAAATAGAAAAAAAGTCACAATTATTTTTTATGGTATAGTTCAAGAAGTCAAATCGCAATTGTATTTCCAATTCTGGTTTACCGATATCGTATAATTGCAATATGCATACAGAGGAAATTAAGTTAACCAACCATTTTAATTTCAGTCAACATTTATGAAATGTGGGATGAGGGGATCCTTCAAGCAAGTAATTAAAAATACCTAGAAATATCCACATAGACAGCTTTGGCACCCGTCTCAATTAGAAGTAATGCTTCATTGAATCCTCCCACAACAAACGGTTCAGCAATAATTGAGAAACAATATGTATAGATATGATCTGGACATACATCACCCTCCTACATCTGCACCATTCACTGTGATACCTTCGTCATCCACTGTTACACCGCCACCGGCGCAAGATAGGATTGACTACAAAGAGAACTCAGTAATACCCACTGGGTAAAGCCGCTCATGCATAGCTGGAGGGAATATTCGCCTCCCATAAGAAAGTACAAAACGGAATCACAGTAGAGAATATTGTCTGTATTACCTCTCCGGAAAATGGACTATCCATCAGAATTTTCCGTTAGAAATGTGTTTGTCCCGGTATTTGAACACGGAATATATAATTCATGTATACACAATGGGAACTGAAAGGTGTAACACCCACCAGCCAGGTAGACACCCCTTTGTCACAACATTTGGGCCATAGAAGAAGGCCTTGTTTCAAAAATCAATGAAAGTTAACCGAGGTACATTATTTTTTAGAAACATAAAAAAACTCTTGACTTTAAGGAAACAGCTATAACATTTTTTAGCATTGCAGTGTAATGGTTGCAGGTAATTGTAGCCATTGGTCCGGTTTAATTTTGAGCCAAGATAACAATCACAGTGAGTGAGTATGGTTTTACACTGCTCTTAGCAATATTCCAGCAATATCACGGCGGGGACACCAGAAATGGGCTTCACACATTGTACCCTTGAGGGGAATCGAACCCGAATATTCCCGACAAGCGAACGCTTTAACCACAAGGCTACCCCACCGCCCCTAATCACAACGACACTATAGCAGTACATTGGACACTTTACAACCTCGCAGTGTCCATTGATGAGTCGACGCAATGCGAGGGCTCAGATTGTTATCACCGTGATATGATATCGAGGGTCCCTGTGCTTGAGCGAAATTGTATCCTGGTAAAACGGTTGTTCTATGCATTGCTGAATATATAATTAATGTTTTTATACAATAAACTTCCTGAAGATATAAGTCCTTATTTCCGATAATTTCAGTTAAAACATTACTGCTGTTTCTTTACGGGTATTGTAGTACTGACGATGGTCGATCAGACACTTGCTGGTCATAGTCCGGTGACTGGGCCACACACTGTGTCTTTCCCGGGGTTCCGTATCTCTCAACCCGAAGGCCAGCTGATGGTTGACTCTGATCCTTATACTCGACTCTAACAGAGTCACGTGACTGAGAAGAGGGGCATTCTGGGAAGTAGTTGTACGGAAGGAGAGTGAAGCCCATATGAGAGCCAGCTGTAGGGGTGACAGGAAGGTCCTCGGTGTGTGGAATGTGATGGGCACCCATTGGGATCCAGAGCACGAGGTCCTAAAACAACATATACTCACATTTACATTTTGAATGGAATATCAATCACAGCATGACTCCAGACCAAACACAAATCAACCGCGTCCATTATCTTACATCAAAATTCGTTTTTTGTATGAGTGAGTGAGTTGGGTTTAACGCCGCTTTTAACAATATTCCAGTTATATTGCGTCGTGTCAGCGTAATGTGGGAGGAAAGCCCGAAGTGATGCAGGTCTCAGACGTTTACCACTTCGGTGAAACCCACGAGCACGGGTATGGTGCTGACAAACCTAGAAACATAATCGGGGCGAACCGGGATTCGAACCCACAATTATAGGTTTCCGGCGTGCCTAAGGGACGCAACTCTGCACAGCGAATCGCGGCGCCTTAGACGATTGGGCCACCCGTGCCCCCTTTTTTGTACGAAGAAAGTGTGGTCGAAACAGACCAACTTCACAAACTTAACTGTAACCTGAATATGACTACCTAAGTAACTTATTCACTATTTACCATTACTACAGGAAACCTAGACTAACATTATGTTGTCTTTATTTAAAAATATATATCTACAAAATATTAAATCCAAAGGGAGCCCAGAACAATGCTTAATTTCAGTCTTCCAAATCTAGACTTGAGTTGGATTACTTCCCTGGAGTCTGGGAGACAACCCACAGAAAACGGATCAAACAGTAACATATAATACGGTTGACTGTAACTTTAACGTGGTTGACTGTAGCTTTATTATGGTTGAATGAACTGCAAAAGTTATATCATGATCATGTTCATCAATGCTTTTGTGGCTGAGTTTGGTTAAAGCACTTTGAACAGTATTGCTGTGGAAGGAAAGCCCACACAGCGATGTGGGATTCAGGTGATTGCAACTTTGATAAAAACATTATGCACTTGTATAATACCATGCACAACCAAGTGCGACATCTTTGATGTCTGGGTCACCTATGGCCCTTCTATGCTTGAGCAAAGTAAGGCAGCCTATATGATTCTTTGATCGTTTTGTATCCCACCCGAGAAGCATCATAGCCAATTAGAACAATTATAATTGTGTTTCATAAATACAAAATAATGACTTCATCTGTGCATGAGCGTCTCACCTGGTCAACGATACTCTCATCATCAGCCAGAAATGACGTAAAGTTGACGGTAGGATCCAAGCTGTCGAACAAACCATACGGAGAACTTCCGTCTCGCTCATCCTCCTTGAACTGTGTGACCAGCAACTGGTGACGAGCCCAGGAGACGAGGATCTCATTCCCCTGATCCTCAGGCAGGAGCTGTTTGGCCATCCCACTCAGTTGAATCCTTGCGGGACAAAACGTCACGTACAACAGGCAATGTTTGAACATTCAACGTTTTCTTTAAAAAAAATGTTTTTTTTGCATGCGCATTGATTAAACTTTCTCTTTTATTCCCTAGATCAGCTTCTAAATGCAAGTACACGATAAAACAAATTATTTCTTCTATGGTGATCCTCACTGAATGATGTATTTCAATTTCTATGTGAATCATGTCTATTGCCAAAGGGATCTTAGGGCAGTTCATGGTGATAAGTTGATTATTAAAGTCACAAGTGTACATATGTGTAAAGGTCTGTACCTATTATACTTAACTAAGAAAGACAAACGTACCTGTATGCCTTTAGCTCTCCTTGGCTGCTGTTTCGTTGCTCATTGTGTATCACATGGTACATAGGGTTATCGAAGTTAAACTTGTAGGCAGCGGCCATCTCCGTCTCTTTCAGCCTCCTGTCAAATCGAATCTGGTTGTACCTTGAGCTTGGGTCATTTGTCGTCTGCTCGTTTCGGACTTCTTCTGCCGAGATGTCCAGGGTCTCATATCTGTTGCTGGTTCCATTAATGTCAATATCTGCCTTGAAGAGGAACATGTGGTGATGGATAGGTCCAAAGATGTTGTCTTGTAGTTTAAAGCCATATGGAGCCTCTTCTGGTGTGTGGAAAGCTGCGAAAATATACCCTGTGGACATCACGCGAACCTCCAGAGCTCCACTCTGATGAAATATGAAGTCAGTAACGTAATCATAGTTGTCTATCGTCAAAATACTCCGGAGAATCAGAACGTTGTCTGTCATTCCAGAGTAGAAAGCACCTTGAAATTTAGAATAGGAGAGATGGCGTCTGAGGGGTACACCACTATTCAACTCGAACAGACAGAAAGCCTTCTCCAGAACCACAGGTTCATCACTTGCGCCTTCGCCAATGTAGGCAGCATTAATGAATGTGCTTGTTTCGGGACAGTCAGCTCCTGGAACAAGAGACTGGGAGTGGGTGCCAAGCAAAACACCACTGTCGATGAAATCACCAGCTTGGACAGCTGGGTTATGGGCTCCATAGTAGACTGCTATTTCTTGCATTCCGATTTCATAGGCAATTCTTTCATCATTGAATCGGATATTGTATAGTTGTGGTCCAGACAGGGTGGACATTCTGAAGTCGAATTTCCACTGCATGTATTCAACACTGCGATGTTTCAAAGAGTATCGCTTACCATCTGGTTCGACCATTCTTGGAGCCCTTTTTGGCTCTCTGGGAACTGGTGCACCTCTTCTGTTCATTGAAGAGAACAGATTCCTGTCATCTCTGGGAAACGGTATTCTGGTTTTTGGTATGGATGTGGTATTGTACTGCAGGGCGAGATTATCAAGACTTGGATACTCCCTACCGGCGTAAAGGACTTTCTCGACACGGACAGATGAGTTAGCTGAATTAATATTAAAGAGAAATATGAGATCAAGGTTGTTGAGAGTAAAGTATTCCACAGAGTGGCTGGCGATGACCCACATCTTACGCACAGGCTGCTGCACGATCCGACTTCCAATTGGGACAGCATAAAAAGTAAGGCATGTATTCTCACAGGCGGTAAACGTTCCTCCGTAGCTTTCTCTCAAAAGAAGACTCAATGTGCTGTCAATCTCTCGAAACATATTGTCATAAAAAGAATTATATTCAACTTCTCCCAGAGGTCTGTAGGCATATGGAACGGGATTCTTACGGCGTGAGTTCGTATACAGCACATGTCTTGTAGGGTTAGGTAGGGGTCCAACTATGTATTCCTCTACAACGGGGGGACTTGCATCTCCCCTGAAGACAACTAGTCGAGCATTTCTGTCTGGCCTAGGACCTCTGCCAGCCATATATGCCAAAGCTTCTGCTTTCCTTGGTGGATGGAGGTCTGATGCGAAGATGTAGCTGTTCCTCACGGTAGCCGTTGATGGCCTGACAATGGTCATGTTTGTGAGTCCATACATGTAGTTCTGGATGGCCCTGAGTTCAATCACGGTCAAGTCATCGTACAACCCAGGATTCGCTGCTTCAGTTGTGTTAATGATGTTGCTGGTGCTGCTGGTGGTGCCGCTTGTGCTGCTGCTAGTTTGTCCACATACTGGGTAGGGTCCATTACCCTTGGAATCAGCACCATCTTTGAATTTCTGTCGGTTGTTGATTTCAAGTTCTCTTATCCACAGATAGAGGAGAATGAGAGATGAACAAACAAATACCCCTGTTAGTATTTTCCATCCACCGCCAGAGCCTACCCCCATTGTAAAGCCTGTGAAAGGAAAATGCAAATTTATGAAACCAGATGTTTACAGAAACTTTCAATGATATCAATGAGTTGCAACAATGTATTGTGGTTTTAGGTATGGGTAGATGCGCTATGCACATGTCAATATGTTAGATATTGGAACTTGGATATCATATCATTCACTTTTGACATACAGTTTTACATACACGTGTATGTTTGTGTCGCTTCATATGCATGTTCTTGTCCGGACGGAAGCCAGATTTGTAGTGCCAGTCCGCAGTGTACCATGAATACACCACTCAGACACAGTATACTGACTCCGAGCCAACCAGTCATTGTTTTAGCTTCTTAATGCCGAGTGCCAGACAGAGTAACAACAAGTACCATATTTTAACGTCTTTTAGTATGATGCGGCCGTGGATCGAACCACCGACCTTCCGCTCTCCTGACAGACGCTCTATCCACTCGACCACGGAGATCATAAATAAGTGTATGCATCTTTACAAAATGGATGCGCCTTAGAAACTGCCATTCCTCTTAACAACACGGATGTGCCTTAACAAAATGGATGCGCCTTAGCAACTGCCATTCCGCTTAACAACATGGATGCGCCTCAACAGCATAGATGCGCCTTAACAACTGCCATTCCGCTAAACAACATGGATGCGCCTTAACAACATGGATGCGCCTTAACAACACGGATTCGCCTTAGCAACATGGATGCGCCTTAACAACACGGATTCGCCTTAGCAACATGGATGCGCCTTAACAACACGGATTCGCCTTAGCAACACTGATTCGCCTTAGCAACATGGATACGCCTTAACAACATGGATGCGCCTTAACAACACGGATTCGCCTAAGCAACATGGATATGCCTTAACAACATAGATATGCCTTAACAACATGGATGCGCCTTAACAACACGGATTCGCCTTAGCAACATAGATATGCCTTAACAACATGGATGCGCCTTAACAACACGGATTCGCCTTAGCAACATGGATGCGCCTTAACAACATGGATTCGCCTTAGCAACAGGGATGCGCCTTAACAACATGGATGCGCCTTAACAACATGGGTGCGCCTTAACAACATGGGTGCGCCTTAACAACATGGATGCGCCTTAACAACATGGGTGCGCCTTAACAACATGGGTGCGCCGTAACAACATGGATGCGCCTTAACAACATGGATGCGCCTTAACAACATGAATGCGCCTTAACAACATGGATGCGCCTTAACAACATGAATGCGCCTTAACAACATGGATGCGCCTTAACAACATGAATGCGCCTTAACAACATGGATGCGCCTTAACAACATGAATGCGCCTTAACAACATGGATGCGCCTTAACAACATGGATGTGCCTTAACAACATGAATGCGCCTTAACAACATGGATGCGCCTTAACAACATGGATGCGCCTTAACAACATGAATGCGCCTTAACAACATGGGTGCGCCTTAACAACATGGATGTGCCTTAACAACATGAATGCGCCTTAACAACATGGATGCGCCTTAACAACATGGATGTGCCTTAACAACATGAATGCGCCTTCACAACATGGATGCGCCTTAACAACATGGATGTGCCTTAACAACATGAATGCGCCTTCACAACATGGATGTGCCTTAACAACATGAATGCGCCTTAACAACATGGATGTGCCTTAACAACATGGATGTGCCTTAACAACACGGATTCCCCTTTAAACATGGATGCGCCTGAACGTAATGGATCCATCATAACAACGGGGATGCAAAACAACATGATTCTCATTACCAATTTTGGAAGTGGGAAAAACTGTAAACGAAAATTTAAGAAGAATGATATTATATTGCATCGTCACTGTACTCTATTTAGTTTATTACAAAAATAGTAAAAAAATTAGATCACATATGGGCGAAGCATTGCACCGTTTCGTGATATAGAAATACACAATATGCAATGTTTTAGACACACAGATAACAGTTCATGGCATAGCGACCGGTTGGGCAGAATACGCCAATCTCTTCGCGCACACCTAGTATAATCACTAAATGATATTATTGATTTATAAACACATGCTTATAACATGGTTAGGGACGTATAACGGACTCCGGTTTAAGCAGATATTTCTCATACTTATAGAAATGGTTTTGTCGCTTTTATATACGACCAAAGATGAAACGAAACGGCGTTAAATGGTTTTATACTCGATCCCATTTTATGTCCCATCAAAAGAAATTCTTTTATCAAGGCGTTACAATTCATATCAACGGTGAACTGTCCATTCAAGTATACGCACAATGCTTGAAGTGTCTTCATGGTTGCTACCTTGTACCGGGTAGTATGAATGAAAATATACCCCAGTACAGAATGTAGCAGTCTCCAATTATTATAATATCATTAACATACTATTTCAATTGACCTTAAACAACCAACCAAACCAAGCGCAAAATGAAAAGAAAACAATTGAACCACTGGTTTTCAAACATTCGGAACAGTCCAGGGAAGAAGAAGAAAAATATAGCTCGGAGTTTATAGATTATATTTCATGGTGGAAACAGGGTCATTTGAGTTTCCTGTGTAACCAAAACCTAGTCTAGTAAAGGACGAGACATTTTGATAATTTTGTACTCTAACTAATGACAATTCTTTCAGATAACGTTGCCTTACACCTGGTGTCAATACTGATTTTCGGGGATCCATTTATATAATGTTCACCCCTATTTTACCTTTTCGCCCAATGGAATCTGTTTCGGCAGATAATAGAGGCTGATTATTCACTGGCGCTGACGTTTTATATTTACATCTATCGGGTGACGTATTCTTCCCTCGCTACATACTTATCGTTTTGAATAATTCCCACATATGGAGCCTGTTTCACTACAGAAATTGTGACTATCTATTCTACCAACTAGGGCCGTGTCATTATATGGCATTATGAAACCATATAGCGTTTTCCTGGACCACGTTTACATCAGCAGAATCTCACGAACCACTAAGATCCGATGTTATAAATGAAATGGAAACCGTGTAAAGTAGCATGTTTAAGTATTTATTTCGGCATCGTTCGCTATATTACTCACCTTGATCACAGAAACTTCCTCGTCAGTGCATACAGCGTGTCAGTGAACTGCTTGTCATAATCACAGCGCCCTTTACACGGCGAATGCCGTCTTTGTTGGTTTGTTGTGGTAACATAGGAGGACAGAAGGTATTTCTCGATCTGTTGTATGAGGACATTCAGTGTGGCTATGTACGTCCATACGTGAATGTGGTTGTGACATGATTGCCCGACTCACACTATTTGTATACAGGTCAACAAATATACAACGAACACAATATGATAGTTTTGTTGGTTTTATTAAGTACCTAAAAGCAAGGTTTTAAATATTTGTTTTCGCAGTCGAGGCAGCTCATTCTCTTCTTATTTTTCTCATTTATGAGTAAGCTATACATTCCTCATCAGAAATAAGTATAATTACCATAAAAGAATTCTGATCTCCTTTATGTATAGTATGTACTAACATGCAGGCAAAGGTCACTGTGATCACACACAGTCATTGATAACTGTTGATAACAATCGTGATGATATGGATATGGATCAATTACACTGTGAACAGACAATAGTTAATAATAATGCATAGATCAAAGATGACAGTGACGAACAGTTTATAGATGATAGTTATGAACAGATTATAGATGATAATGATGAACAGATTATAGATAATGATGATGAACGGATTATAGATGATAATGATAAACGGATTATAGATTATAATTGTGAACAGATTATAGATGATAATGGTGAACAGATTATAGATGATGATGATAAACAGATTATAGATGATGATGGTGATAAACAGATTATAGATGATGATGATGATGATGATGATGTACAGATCATAGATGATGATGATGATGATGATGATGATGATGAGCAGATTATAGATGATAATGATGAACAGATTACGGATGATAATGATAAACAGATGATGATGATGATGGTGATGACGATGATGATGATGAACAGATTATAGATGATAATGATGAACGGATTATAGATGATGAGTGAGTGAGTTTGGTTTTACGCCGCTTTTAGCAATATTCCAGCAATACCACGGCGGGGGACACCAGAAATGGGCTTCACACATATAGATGATGATGATGAACAGATTATTGATGATAATGATGAACAGATCATAGATGATGATGATGATGAACAGATTATAGATGATAATGGTGAACAGATTATAGATGATGATGAGGAACAGATTATAGATGATAATGATGAGCAGATCATAGATGATGATAAACAGATTATAGATGATGATGATGATGAACAGATTATAGATGATAATGGTGAACAGATTATAGATGATAATGAGGAACAGATTATAGATGATAATGATGAGTGGATTATAGATGATAATGATGAACAGAATATAGATGATGATGATGAGTGGATTATAGATGATAATGATGAACAGAATATAGATGATGATGATGATGAACAGATAATAGATGATAATGGTGAACAGATTATAGATGATGATGAGGAACAGATTATAGATGATAATGATCAACAGATTATAGATGATGATGATGATGATGTACAGATCATAGATGATGATGATGATGATGATGATGAGCAGATTATAGATGATAATGATGAACAGATTATGGATGATAATGATAAACAGATGATGATGATGATGGTGATGATGATGAACAGATTATAGATGATAATGATGAACGGATTATAGATGATGATGATGAACAGATTATAGATGATAATGATGAACAGATCATAGATGATGATGATGATCGATGATGATGATGATGATAAGTGAGTGTGAGTGAGTTGGGTTTAACGCCGCTTTTAACACTATTCCAGTCATATCACGGCGTGTCAGCGTAATGTGGGAGGAAAGCCCGAAGTGATGCAGGTCTCATACGGTTACCACTTCGGTGAAACACACGAGCACGGGTATGGTGCTGACAAACCTAGAAACATAATCGGGGCGAACCGGGATTCGAACCCACAATCATAGGTTTCTGGCGTGCCCAAGGGACGCAACTCTGCACAGCGAATTGCGGCGCGTTAGACGACTGGGCCCCCCGTGCGCCCCGATGATGATGATGATGATGATGATGATGATGATGATGATGATGATGATGAACAGAATATAGATGATGATGAACAGATTATAGATAATAATGATAAACAGATTATAGATGATGATGATGATGATGTACAGATCATAGATGATGATGATGATGATGATGATGATGATGATGATGATGAGCAGATAATAGATGATAATGATGAACAGATTACGGATGATAA
Source organism: Haliotis rufescens (assembly GCF_023055435.1). Lineage (NCBI taxonomy): Eukaryota > Metazoa > Mollusca > Gastropoda > Lepetellida > Haliotidae > Haliotis > Haliotis rufescens. Next base: position 74,825,611 of record NW_025963779.1, on the reverse strand, counting down.
TGATAAACAGATGATGATGATGATGGTGATGATGATGAACAGATTATAGATGATAATGATGAACAGATTATAGATGATGATGATGAACAGATTATAGATGATAATGATGAACAGATCATAGATGATGATGATGATGATCGATGATGATGATGATGATAAGTGAGTGTGAGTGAGTTGGGTTTAACGCCGCTTTTAACACTATTCCAGTCATATCACGGCGTGTCAGCTTAATGTGGGAGGAAAGCCCGAAGTGATGCAGGTCTCAGACGGTTACCACTTCGGTGAAACACACGAGCACGGGTATGGTGCTGACAAACCTAGAAACATAATCGGGGCGAACCGGGATTCGAACCCACAATCATAGGTTTCTGGCGTGCCCAAGGGACGCAACTCTGCACAGCGAATTGCGGCGCCTTAGACGACTGGGCCCCCCGTGCGCCCCGATGATGATGATGATGATGATGATGATGATGATGATGAACAGAATATAGATGATGATGAACAGATTATAGATAATAATGATAAACAGATTATAGATGATGATGATGATGATGATGATGATGAACAGATTAAAGATGATAATGGTGAACAGATTATAGATGATGATGGTGAACAGATTATAGATGATGATGATGATAAACAGATTATAGATGATAATGATAAGCAGATTATAGATGATGATGATGAACAGATTAAAGATGATAATGGTGAACAGATTATAGATGATAATGATGAACAGATTATAGATGATGATGATAAACGGATTATAGATGATAATGATAAGCAGATTATAGATGATGATGATGAACAGATTATACATGATGATGATGATGATGATAATTATGAACAGATTATAGATGATGATGATAATGATGATGATGAACAGATTATAGATGATGATGATGATGATGATGATGAACATATTATAGATGATGATGATGATGATGATGATGATGATGATGATGGTGATGATGATGATGATGATGTTGATGATGAACAGATTATAGATGATAATGATAAACAGATTATAGATGAGTCAGGTGTCCACGCATCCCACTCGACCTCACCATGGCAAGGGAAGAGATATTCTACTTTGAGTCAGGTGTCCACTCATACCACACCAAGTCAGGCGTCCACTCATACCACACCAAGTCAGGTGTCTACTCATACCACACCAAGTCAGGTGTCTACTCATACTACACCAAGTCAGGCGTCCACTCATACCACACCAAGTCAGGCGTCCACTCATACTACACCAAGTCAGGTGTCTACTCATACTACACCAAGTCAGGTATCTACTCATACCACACCAAGTCAGGTGTCTACTCATACCACACCAAGTCAGGTGTCTACTCATGCCACACCAAGTCAGGTGTCTACTCATACCACACCAAGTCAGGCGTCCACTCATACTACACCAAGTCAGGTGTCTACTCATACTACACCAAGTCAGGTGTCTACTCATACTACACCAAGTCAGGTATCTACTCATACCACACCAAGTCAGGTGTCTACTCATACCACACCAAGTCAGGTGTCTACTCATGCCACACCAAGTCAGGCGTCCACTCATACCACACCAAGTCAGGCGTCCACTCATACTACACCAAGTCAGGTGTCTACTCATACTACACCAAGTCAGGTATCTACTCATACCACACCAAGTCAGGTGTCTACTCATCCCACACCAAGTCAGGCGTCCACTCATACCACACCAAGTCAGGTGTCTACTCATACCACACCAAGTCAGGCGTCTACTCATACCACACCAAGTCAGGTGTCTACTCATACCACACCAAGTCAGGTGTCTACTCATACTACACCAAGTCAGGTGTCTACTCATACCACACCAAGTCAGGCGTCCACTCATACCACACCAAGTCAGGTGTCTACTCATACCACACCAAGTCAGGCGTCCACTCATACCACACCAAGTCAGGTGTCTACTCATACCATGCTAAGCCAGTGTTTCAAGGGTAATTAACAACGGATGCTGGACGGTTTCTAACTTTCTTGTCATAGTCTGGCGTTTGAGCAACGCACGTCATATTTCCAGGATTATCGTATCTTTCAAACTTTAGACCTTCCTGGTCTGGTTTTATCCTTGTATTCAACCCTTATCGAATCACGTGACTGAGAAGAGGGGCATTCTGGGAAGTAGTTGTACGGAAGGAGAGTAAAGCCCAAATGAGAGCCTGCTGTAGGGGTGACAGGTAGGTCCTCGCAGTGTGGAATGTGATGGGTACCCATTGGGATCCAAAGCACAAGGTCCTGCAAACAAACTCCATTTCCAGTTACCTCATGTAAAAATATTGACCTTGGAATTCATTAACTTTGACAAAATTTATGTTCCAGATATTTTGAACCGAAATTACACATAATACTTGATGTAAATTTGTATGTACGGGGCCTAGAAAACTCTGATAATTTAAGGCTCGAAGAGGTTTGCAACAGGTTTTACTAAAGTACAATTGTTCGACGGGCATGCTGAATGAGCTGTTAACAAAATGTATGGCTCCCCCGTTCAGACAAAATAAATTATGCGTTGAAGGAGAGACCGTGAAAATATTATGTTTCTAACATTAATCCCACATTCAAATGAAGATAAAGGGATTCATACATGACCTGAATCCGTCTTTGGGACAGAACTCAAAAGAAGTTAAGGACCACCCGATAAAATGCCCCGATTCTTTCATATTACTACATATAATATTTCATGGCATGACAGATTAACTGTGGTAATGTGAAAGAATCAGATGGTCCTTAACTTCTTTTGAGTAATATATATTTTATCTACATCCTCTCATCAACAGTCGTGAAAGGCTGTATATATCACAACAGACAAAAATGACGAGATTGATAAACATTCCAGGTGTATGAATACATACCGTGACATGAATCAGGTGATCGTTTAATTTATGCACATAACTTGACACGCCTACAAAGTCAGTAGTCAATCAGCGGAGAGTAGGATCAAAACAATGCTCATAGGACCTGTCAATTAAGGCAAGGGGCTAGAAGAACTGCAACAGTCAGACCGTAACGAACAGGAAGAAATATGTCAGGGAGAAAGCGGCTGTTTCAAATGACATGGTCAGTTATTAATTATTTTGTTTTGAAGTGAATTAGTGAGAACCATGTTTTTTTTACATAATTTATCAAAATATTGTTCAGCTGCCAGTTCGGATTTAATAATCATATACGTTAAAGCCTTTGATGATTCAAACATTTCAGAAGACCATATCATTGTAATTGTAAATTGTAAATACTGATCTTGTAATCTACTGGACAGAATCCATTTTAGTGAATGGACAGAATTAACACAATGTGAATGCCATATGTACATCAAACCAGTCTTATCAAAGATATATTCAGTTGACATAACCATTTATTCGTATTACCTTTAGTACTCTTATCATCTAGTAACAGTTTGTTCAAAACATGCGAGATTTTGGTTGCTTTTCCAACCGCGATACGGGCCCAAAATGACACCACACGTGCATATAAGTGGATATAAATTGATTTTCTGCCAAGTTCCCCGTATAGACTGAATAATTTGACATAAACTGTTTCCATAATTTAAAAACCTGTGTATACCATTATCTCCGAATATTTATGTCTATTGCACACATTAATAACTAGTGCGGCTAAGGACTTACCACATTTGTCATTACCCAGTAGGAATGTGGCCAGGTCAATGGGTGACAGAAGCCTGAAAAATGGATTTACAGTCAATACATCTTTCCATTAATTATATTATATGTCAGAATGAAATGGACACCTGATAGGAAAATGAAATTCGTCCTCAATTAAGTTACAGTCACAGAACCTACATATTCTATTCCCGAGGGGTGTTTTAGGGCGTGTAAATCTGCCAATTCCAATTTCCAAGGGCAGAGTACAACCAATTTAAGTAACATAAGATTCAGATACCAGTAGTAGCCTATTCCTATTCGGTTGCCCTCGCTCATTCCAAAGTTCAACATTCCAGTTCTGACAATCCAAGGATTTAATCTATAACGAATCTTGATTAAATTCAAATATAGACATATTATACAAATCTGACACCGGAAGATTAGGAGTATTAAACATATTGAAAACAGTGTTATTCCAAGATTTGGAAAAAGTATTACTCCGTATTCTTAACTATTCAGTATTATACAGCTTACGCAGAAATCTTACTATCTATTTTGTTTTGCCTTTTAAAGGGAGCCATCCAGCCCAATTCACCCCGAGTAGCCAAATTGGGAGTCTTGCTGCCAACACCTAGGAAAATCCTACATGCCTTATTTTGTACAGTACTGATACAACTGAATTGTCTCGTACCTTAACATTGCTGAGGCATTTGAGAGGCATTCTGATGAACCCACGAAGCTTGTTTGCCGCCTCGGCCATGTATATTCCCATGGAATTAATACGTTTGAACCATTTACATATAATAACACCGAGTGATCGGCTAGCAGATTTCGCAATCTCTTGGGGTGTATACCTTAAATCAGGATTTTCTTGCAACCAAACTCCTAAATACGTATAAGCTCTGCTATAGCCTAATAAACTATCGCCTAATAAAAAACACACGAAGACATTTTAATGCAATAAGGGCGGTTAAGTACAACATTAGTTTTCTTCACAATAATAGTCGCCATTGTTTACATCAACTGTCAAAACAGTCTAACATCCGCTGTAGAGATAACTCGTTCTCTGCTATCAATGCGATCCCGTTAGCCGCCTGTTACGACACGCATAGTCGCCTTTTAGGGCAAGCATGGTCTGCTGAAGACTTATTTTACCCCGGATTTTCACGGGTCGCAATAGGTCTGTGATTAGAACATTCCTTGTTCTACCCTTCTTGTGAACAGGAGTTACCAGAGCTTCCTTCCAGGTTGTAGTGAATTTTGAGGACAGGTGTGACATGTTAAAAAGTCTAGTTAGTGGTTTTGGTGTACGTTTAGCTGACTGTTTAAAGACCCTGTTACTTATACCATCAACCGCCTCAGCAGTATCGATTGAAAGTAAGATGTCCTGTACTTCTTCATAATTAAGGGTAATACTATCCAATATACACTTGAAACTTGAATTAATAATTAATATATCAGGATCACTGACAATAGATTGCTGCTAGAAGAAAAATCATTCACAGACGTTTTACATTATCATGGAATGTTTATATTTTCATGTTTTTCTTTTAAATGGTACTTAACAAGTTGCCACCACAATTTCGTCCCTTTGTCCCTCGGACATTTACCTATTTTTTCTGTCAAGTTTGTTGAATATAATTCTCGTTGGCGTGTATAGTCTGTACTCAAATGTATAGGAAACAACTATCAGATTCACTATTTAGCATATTACTGTTTCCAAATTGTAATTAATAAATATTTTCAATTCTATGTTTAAACACTAAACTGTATAATATTGGCATATGTATGAGATGTACACTATTTGCACCTACCATGCCATTTCAACAATACCATTCTTCAATTGTAAATTATTCATTCCATTATGGAATATTATATTTAACTATACATAGGGAAGAGGTGGCAACATGCTGAAGTGTTGCACTTGCGCCCAATCCCATTGTTTTTTTGGACAATGAAATATGTGTAAAGTAACCCACCGAAACTCAGCCATGGTTACAAATCGCTCAACACAATCAGCTTGGTCTGCTTCAAAACAATCTCATTAAAATCAGACCTCAGTTCTCGCTATACCGCTGAACAAAGATCTGAGGAGATCCCATTAGGGGTCACGTCAAAACGACCTTTCATCCGACTAATCAGAGCATCGCTTACCAGATTATGAAAGTGACAGTCGGAATGTAACTTCTAATCATGCAACCTCGAAAAATCTACTCCGAACGATAGTTACGGGTTTAACGACTGAATCCATACAATCTAAACCATCTACTAGCCATTCCAGAATCTTCTTTTGTTCAGGTTTCAAATTTGTTATCGAGAATTTGTCAAAATATGTTTCGAAGCGTAGTCGCCAATTTGAAATTAGTGCCGTAAAGCACGAGAAAGCTGCCTTCTGATTGGTCATTCCATTGGTCGGTCAAAGTTCGCGCAAGGTCGGTCTGACCTGACCCGTAATGGGATGTCCTCAGATCTTTGGTAAGCGGTAACGAAAAGTAAGATCTGATTTAAATGAGATTGGCTTCAAAACGACTCAAATTCTCACGAGATATGAAGAACCCGGAGAAGCCTGAACGCATGCTGAAAACTTTGTCATGTCCAGTTAATTCTTCAGATTTCTTTCGTGAGATATGCCTACTGTATTGGCTATATGACGTTTGGTGAGACTTCCATCATCCATAATCATATCATGTATTATGTGAACAATTCCTTGATGGTGGCAGGTCAAGCATCTTCGAGATCCTCTTGAACTCAGCTGCCCCCTCTTAGCTGTGGCAAAGAAGTAACACCAGACCCTAGAGCTATCGCAATGTCTGCATAGATGGTTGTTGGAGCCCTTTTAGTTGGAGATATTTGTTGACAGCCCGGAGCTAATTTTGCCAATTGGGCGAGTTGGCCGATTTGACGCCAGGTGGCGTGACCCCTCTATCGGTCCTTCCGTACTTCCGGCTGTGCTCAGTTCAACGAGTTGGAGCCAGGTAGACAACAATACTGAGGCCTTATCGGAACAATACCGCCTTTAAACTCGACTGAACGAAAACTTAAACCGGAAGTTCCGACAGTAGGACCGTCGGAGCACGCGCGACCCCTATCGGGAAGATAATTCAGCAACACGTCCCATTTTCAAATCAACAGAGAAAACATAGTCACTTTGCAGCTCGCAGAACTAATCTGCCCGGTTGTGTTCTAGTATTTGGTGTCCCTTGGGCACGCCAGAAACCTATAATTGTGGGTTCGAATCCCGGTTCGCTCCGATTATGTTTCTGGGTTTGTCAGCACCATACCCGTGCTCGTGGGTTTCACTGAAGTGGTAAACGTCTGAGACCTGCATCACTTCGGGCTTTCTTCCCACATTAAGCTGACACGCCGTGATATTACTGGAATACTGTTGAAAGCGGCGTTAAACCCAACTCACTCACTCACTCTAGTATTTGGTTCAAGTGAAGTCTGTAAGCATGGGCAGTATTGCACTAAATACATGGAAACTGTTGAGGGTGTACCGTACATCCTTCGTTGTTAGGCTCAGACCTTTTCAGCCCAAAACAACCTTAAATATAACTGCTCAATTCAATATTCAAGCTTGAAAAATATTGACTAATTTTCCATTTCAAACAAATTATCCTCGCAATATTTTATTGGTAGGATATTCAAAGAAGGTGAGTGACTTGGCTTCTTATTTTACTGCTTGGCCTGTCTGCTTTCCCCGTCTATGAGTGACCGATCATTTGTTACAGGGAACGGGTAAGAGGCAATCAGGGAAGGGGCACCGAAATATGACAGTCTCTTGGGGAAGGTTATACAAAATAATACACATATTTAGGGAGGGTCATGACAAAATTTATAATAAAATCTAAAGTGATTTTGCATTTTGTCTTTTCAAAGAGGGTCATGAAATGTACCAGGGCATTGGGAGGGTCATCCAAAACCTGAGAAGCGTTAGGGGAGGGTAATTATTTTCAGTACATTTGTGTATCAAAAACATGATCCAGCCACCCCTGTAATAAACGTCCGGTCCCTGATTATATATCTCGATTTGTCAGCACCATACCTGTGCTCGTGGGTTTCACCAAAGTGAAAACGTCTAAGATGTGCATCACTTCGGGCAAGCCCCTACATCAAACTGACTCGTCGTTATATCCCTGGAATACTTTTCCAAGCTGCGTTAACCCATTTACCTATTCTGATGGCGATTACATTGCTTCTTTAATATGTTTGGTTTCAAGAATACAAACTTGCTTTGTTCTACATGGCGAGTACAGAAAATATTTAGACGATCCGACGCCACATATATTGACGCATATGGAGTTGCGTCACGTGTCAGTTACTGTTTCCGATGCCAGTTTCGTCCCTTTATTACCCTTGATTTTTAGTATCATACGCGTGGTGATGGGTTTCATCAAAGTTTTGTTTGTTTGTTGTTTAACGTCGCACTCAGCAACATTCCAGCTATGTGACAGCGGTCTTTAAATAATCGAGTCTGGATGAGACAATCCAGTGATTGATATCATGAGCATCGATCCACGCAGTTCGGATAAGATGACGTGTGTCAACCAAGTCCGCGTGCCTGATCACCCGATCTCGTCAGTCGCCTCTTACGACAAGCAGTCGCCGTTTACGGCAAGCATGGGTTGTGAAGACCCAGTCTATCCCGGATCTTCACGGGTCTTCACGAAAGTAGTAGAAATGTCTATGACCCCAGTTACGTAGGGACTTTCCTACCACGTTACACTGACACGTCCGGGTATAACGGAAATAAACTGTGGGGCAAAAGAAAGTATATCGAGTTTGTTTTCATGTGATTGAAAACGGAAAGAACTGTCGTTAGATCTGAAGACTGGCGTAAGAAATGAATTTGCAAACACATGACACCTGCTATGTTTGAAGTGTAAGTTTTTGCCGAAAAAGTAAATTCATTGATTTTCAAAGATACGATATCAAAGCTACTCATCAGCAGTTATGTATTATACGAATAATATCCTTATTATTTATTTTTTTTAGATCAAATTATATCTTTAAGAAATCCATGAAGGAAGGATTGTTTGAGTGATGACTAAGCACCAGGAAAGTCCACTTTTTGAATAAATTCTCACTAACTTAAGATATTTTCAATTGAAAATCAAACATATGATAAAAATCAATTGAGAGGTGTTGTTTCTTTTGCCCCTGAGTGTAGTTTTAAAGTGGCATAAAACCCAACTCATTCACAACTCGCATTCACAACTTCTTGAACACATTATGAGGACACATGCTTTTATTCATGTAACTAGACATATATACAATGATATAAGTGCACCTCTGCATGGATAGAGGGCAATGACGATATATATATTCCCTAAGAGATATATTGTTAGTACAGAATTTGAATATATTTTATAGTTTAACACTGTAAGCATCGTATGGATAAGTAGACTCGGTAGATGCTTTCGAAACGCGATTCTTATAATATGAAACCGCCCGATGTCAATTTTCGAAAGTTATATTTATTCTATTCTCATATCGAGTATCACATTTCTAGTTTTAGTTCTGAAGGCATTACATGTACTTAAGAATCCCGTCTGATGCATGATTTCAACATGCAGTTGTGCTGGCTTCGGCTGTGTCCGTACCTGCAGCTTCACCTGCCCCCCTTGAAGACGCCCATCAGACCACCCCATCATGTCGCCCATCCGCTTTCCAAAATTGCCTATACCACCCATCGTATCGTCCGCCTGCTCCCCTCGGTTACTAGCCTTCTTTGCTAGGCCATCTACCATATTCACAGCCATTCCAAACATGCCTTGAAAAGAACCAAAAAGTCCTCTCTTGTGTCGTTTTGGGGTGACTTTCTCATCATCAGCACTCGTGTCGTCGTTTGTGCGATCATCCGATTCTTCCGTATTCTCAGTATCCTCGTCCCTAACATCCTCTTGTTAATCTGTTGAGTTCAAGAATACATGTTCTCATAATACATGCTGCCCAAGAGAGAGAGAGAGAGTTGCCACTTAGTTCCTTAAAATTGGTTTGGTATTTTTCCACAGCTTGATTTTGTTGGTTTCAGACGTCTCGTTTATTACTGATTGTGTTCAAAGGGTTAATACAAAAGCTGCACTTTCTTGCAAGACAGCATATTTCAGACCAACATGGAAGACCAGGAGCTCTATGAAAACTAGTATATTATCCCCTTATAACGGAACATGTTCATTAAATAAATTCTGCACATTAAGCAGATTCAAAGAATAACACCACTGCTTAGTCAAATAGTAACTGCGCACGGTTCTGTACTTAATGGTCAGCACGCCACACACGATTTATAGATACTAATGTTGAGCATGTCTGAGTTTTTAATATCATCCATTATGGGAAATATCACCAAAAATTGAACTGGTCCGCTGAACTACGTAAAATTGAGTACATTAAAATCATAACCCGGTTTTACATATACCTGATATATTGATTAATAATGAACCATGCATTGTATTGTAGGATGTATTGTTTATTTATTGAACCCACCGAACATTCCGACAAGACGCACTTTGTTTTGAAAAAAACAGCTATTTGTTGTCTTCATTCTTATACAGACCGCCCGGAGAGCGGAAGGTCCGGGGTTCGATCCCCGACCGCGTCATACCGAAAGACGTTAAAAGATGGTACTTGTTGTTACCCTGTCTGGCGCTCGGCATTCAGGGGCTAAAACAATGAGTGGTTGGCTCGGAGTCAGTATACTGTGTCTGAGTGGTGTGTTCGTGGTAAACTGCGGACTGGCACTGCAAATCTGGCTTTCGTCCGGCAAGAACATGCATATGAAGGCACACAAACATACACGTGTATGTAAAACTGTATGTCAATAGTTTCCTGTGTCTGAGTGAGGTATTCATGTTAAATTGCGGCATGGTATCTCAGTGAGCTAGCACTGTAAATCGGCATCAGTCCGGACTAGTACAAGCAGCCACACAAACACACACACGTACATGCACGTCGCTATATAAGTGCAATAATCTTGGACGCGACGTTAAAACCCATTTCACCTCACCTCACCTCATTCTTATACAAATCAATAATAAGCCACAGGTTATTCGGGAACCGGACCCAACCGGATCCAACCGGACCCAACCGGACCCAACCGGACCCAACCTGAACCAGGCGTTACTGCACTGTTGTTGTTTTGCATGGAGATAGATATACGTTGGGAAGGGAACGGTATTAATTTGTTATACTTACTGATTCGCCTCGCTTGTGTTTGTGGGATATTTACCAACAGCACTCCCAGCAACGCCATCCTAAACCAGGTGTTCATGGTGACTGAATGTACGACAAGGACTCGAGAAGGGCACGGATCGGATTCTGTCATTGAAATATATCCTTGAGTGAACTATGAATAAACCATCTGAAACTTATACGAAACGATCATTCGAAAACGTCACAAACTTTGATCACTATCTATATATACTCACACGCAAAAGAAACGCAAGTGGTTTTAAGCAAATAGGTAACAAACACGGAACCATAACTTGATACGAGTTTTAGCATGAAGTGAAGCCTTATGGTGTTATGTATATTTTTGGTTGCATTTTTGAAGCCCCGAGTAAAAACGCAACATAAAAAACGAATCGCCGAAACGCACCATTTCAATGAATATGTGGGTATCATGCACCCATTTCTCGCGAAATCGAAAATGCACGAACTGTCACAACTGTAGTGGGTATAAAACTGTGGCCGATTCGTGGACCTACCACTTCTTGGTCAACAATGCCACGCCTAACGCAAATTCAGAGAAACCAGGCTATCGGACGTTTGGAAGCTGGAGAGTCTGTCCAAGATGTTGCCCGTCATTTCAACGTTAACATAACCACAATTTACCGTCTCCTGCATCGATACAATGCTACACAGACCACAGATGACCTTCCTCGGAGCGGTCGTCCTAGGGTCACCACACCTCGACAAGATCGGCAGATTACTCGTCAACACCAGCGACATCCGTTCCTAACTGCAAGTGAAAGTGCTCGACAGACCATAGGAACACATAATCGACTCATTAGCCGGGACACTGTGATCCGACGTCTCCGTTCCAACAACCTCAGATGTCGCCGACCAGCACGTCGTCCTGTTCTCCAACCACGACATCGACAAGCACGACTTCAGTGGGCACAGGGTCATCGCAATTGGCGTCATCGTGAGTGGAGGCGTGTCATCTTCTCTGATGAAAGTCGCTTTTGTGTCTCCCATGCAGACGGAAGAGTCAGAATTTGGCGGCGTCGAGGTGATCTTTTCGCTGACAGAAACGTTGTGGAAAGGGATCCATGGGGTGGACCTAGCGTCATAATATGGGCAGGGATTGGACTTAATGCGAGACTTTGACCCATGTGCATTCTGAATGTTGGTCAAGGTCGGGGACACGGCGTTACTGCTCAGTGGTATATCGACCAAGTGATCAGACCCCACGTTGTTCCATTTTTTGCACAACATCAACAACACATTTTCCAGCAAGACAACGCTCGTCCCCATGTTGCCAGAGCTACCATGGCCTTTCTGCAACAACACAACATCTGTGTTCTACCGTGGCCAGCCCTCGGCCCTGATCTGAACCCCATCGAGCACTTGTGGGATGAGGTTCAAAGGCGTCTGCACAATGTGAGCCCAGTCCCTACAACTGCCGATGAACTACGCACAGCTGCTCTGGATGTGTGCAGGATGATCCCTAGGGCCTTCACAAATCGTGTGATCAACTCAATGTACAGGAGATGTGTGGCAGTGATCAATGCTAATGGTGGTCACACCAGGTATTGACTGACATTTAGGGTATTGACCCGAAACTGTGTAAGCCCTTAACATTTGAAAAAAAACAATTTGAAAATAAATAACATGTATACTGCATACTCGACTTGCGTTTCTTTTGCGTGTGAGTATAGATGGATTATTTCGCCTACAATTCAAAGAAGTTCCTTGTGATACACATGCTTACAATCCATTGGGGGAATTTGGATTTCATTCTAAAACTTAATGAGGCAGACAAGCACATTTTGATGGATGGCTTAGAAAAATATTCTTTTCACCACAATATATAGGATGAAACTGAAGCTGGTCAAATTACGTTAATGAGAATGAAGAATGCAATTCAATAACCAGCGAAGTTGACACTGTTGCAGAACACAACTAACCACTTTATGTTATAATGGTTTCCTACCTGGATACCTCTGGCTTCGCCTATTTCAAAAAGCACTTGCTTCAATCTCAGGAGTAGTTCAGACGGCCTGGCATCATAGGGCACAATTAACCAAATAATTTTCTTTTGAATGACTGATGGGTATTGTTGAGTATTCAGTGCATGGAAACTGTTACATTTGAAATCCCCAGGTATAAAATTTCCCTGTATCAAAACTGTGTTTTGAAATTTAAGGTAGTCTAACGGCAGATTAGCTACCTCTTATTGTACTTTGGAACCGAGCTCTTTACCATGACGACAAGAACGCTTGTAGTCTTTCGGAACGCCAAATTACGCATGGGCAAATAGGTCAGGTGTCCAAGAACATTTCGAAAAGAGTTCGTAATTAGTAACACACGTAAAAAGTTACTCAAATTCAAGATCAGTTATATATAGTCTTGACTGGTTGAAAATAATGGTTATGAAGTACACAGTTTAAAAAGAAAGAAAGGTCAAATATGTATAGCTTTTTTCATCGTGACAAATATTGCACTACTTGGACACAACCAAGTCGTCGACATGACAACTCCCACTAGAGCAGGGGTAACAGGTTGTAGAAATAGCGCCAAAGCATAGAACTTATATTTTTCTCTACAAACTGCCTCAAATAACAAATTGATTGTATTAGTCATCATATGAGCTGAGAGCAATTTTTGCCGACTGTGTGCAGGTGTGTCTGCGCGTGCGTGTGTTCGGGTCCACTGAGCAATTTCCAACATTTTGACGTCCGCTTGGGAATAATCTACTGGACAAAGTTGTTACCGTTAGAATCTTGTCGCTATCCAAAACATTGTTACGATTTACTTAAACAGATGGATAAACATAGTAAGCATACACTGCAAATCTTTGCTTATACTTTCAAATCATGTTATTTAGCAATTTGCCCCCCAAAATGCTTACAAAGAACAAATATAGAAAATACACGTGACAGGATATATGACGTAAAACAGCTATTATTAGCTGAAGCGTAAATTACACGTTCACGTACAACCAGAGAAGTAGCATGAAGAATTTACTCAAAAGACACAAAACTAATTAATGTACATACCTTACAAGCAATCCGGGATAAATGAAAACGTATGCATAAAATGACACGAAACTAAAGCACGTCACGACAATCACAAGGGCGTTCCTGATTGGTTTACGGCTGCATTATTTATCGTGTTTGTTGGCAACGAGTCAACATCTACATATACACCTGTGCAAAAGTTAAGCACCGACCACAATTGTATAAATGTATGATTGTAAAGCTTCTCCATTGCATGTATGAAATATCACTTAAGTGAGCATGGTGCATGTGGTGTTCATTTGCACCCACGCCTCAATAAAAAGATTGCTGAAAAGTATTTCACATTTTATTGACCTTGTAAAACATGTAACATTTTCAATTATTTTAATCCAATTTATGTATGGGTCCATGCGTAATGTTTTGGGTCCAATTTGCTGTCAGTAATGGAAAACATGTTGCCGAACCTTCTGAGAAACACGCTCTGTATCAGTAATAGGTTGTGTAAGCACCATCATCTTCCCGAGGCAAGAGAGTTAACTGACTTTAAAAGTCCAGTTTCCACCCTTGCCGAACTTGGTTGGAATTCCTGGGCTCGATCGTAGCACCACCAGTGGTTATTACGTTTTATGTCCCTTCTAAGCCTCTCCTATGGACCAATCAGATTCCATCACTTGCATTTGTTTCAAACAAAACGGTGGCGCTCAGTCAAGACGATATGGTCGATCATGAATGTCTATATTGTCATAAAACGGGTCTTACTTCGCGAGGTGCATCAAATCACGCGAGCGCCTTGATTAAAAACATGAAAAGGTTTGGAGAATATCTGCTGACAACGAGTTGGCAGTGCACATGCTTTGCAAATCTTGCAATCGACCGAAATCTGCACGACAGTTTACAAACCAAATTTCGATTTCATTGCGCGATTTTGATTGGACTATGCAAAGACTCGTTAGTCCAGCCAAAACGTAACTCCATAATACCAGCCTAGTTCGGCAAGGGTGGAAACTAGACTTTTATAGTCAGTTAACTCTCTCGCCTCGGGAAGACGAAGCACCATGTGATCTGATGACGTTTACAATTTTCGTTTACAAGCCAAACATAAGCCACTGAAAAGTTATTTTTTTGGTGGAAACACATGTCACCAAATACTTCGTCACACGTTTTTATACGTTAACATAATTCGTATGCTTCAAAATGTGGTGCACACCCATGCAACCCCAGTCTGGGTCCGCGTATATTTCTTGTTGCGGCCAATGTGAGTTGTTTCTTTGAGCGTTATCTTGCTCCGATGCTGATGACGTTGATTCTGATCTCAGTGACCTATATTTGTGGACCTTGATTTTACAGGTCCCGTATTACAGCTGGCACATATCTGACTGTCGCACCTAAATCAGTAACTGCATCTGCAGGGGGACCACCTGAGGTTCTTCCATTATCATTTTCCAAATAATTGCGACCTGTGAAGAACCGGGGTAGTACAGGTCTTCAGCAACCCATGCTTGCCGTGATAGGAGACTCTGCTTGTCGTAAGAGGCGACTAACGAGATCAGGTGGTCAGGCTCGCTGACTTGGTTGACACACGTCATCGTATCCCAATTGCGTGGATCCATGCTCATCCAATTGCATGGATCGATGCTCATGATGTCAATCACTGGATTGTCTGGTCGAGACTCGATTATTTACAGACCGCCGTCATATAGCTGGAATATTGCCCGAGTGCGACGTTAAACAACAAACAAACAAACAAAACTTTCATGAAACCCATCACTACGTGTATGGTACTGAAAATCAAGGGTAATATAGGGACGAGTCTGGCATCAGAAACAGTGACGGAAAAGTGACGCAACTCTACATGGCGAATTGCGGCGCCTTATAAGACCCGTGCCGTCAATACATGTGGCATAGGATCGTCTAAATACTTGTATCATAAAAGACTTGCCCTAACTTCCTTATCATCACCAACGGCTTTTATTTATTCATTTAAAAATTATTTTTTTTATTGTTCCCAGAGTTGGAGATTAGTACAGTATTCCGTCAAAAACATATTTCGGAAAGCATACACAATACACTCATTAAAAAATTAAAGGGTTGGAAAAAAACCCATTATCCTATTTCAAACCCAAAACGGTTGCAACACACAATCAGACTCAAACATGACATGTATCAACAGAGAGCTAAGAATCAAATACTGAGAATAATGGTGACCATTTTTTGTTAAAGTTATTTTTGTCATCCTTTTTTATAGCAATAAATTTCTCGATTGAGTATATGTTTTTAAATAGTTTTAAAAGTATATCTAATTTCGGTTTGATTCCTTTAATTCCACTCACATGAATATGCCTTTTCCCCATTTAAACTATATGATTGATTAAAGTATCAGAGTAGTTAGAACCAAACCAAATAAGATATTTTGTCAATTTTTGTTTTTGTGGAAGATAATTATTACGCCAAAGTTCAAGATCATTCCAAAATTGTTTAGTTTCATTACATTCCCAAAAGACATGGCTGATGTCTTCATTGACAGCATTACAAAAGCTACAAACACTGTTGTCCACAAGATTCTTTGTTAATAGTTCCTTCTTCGTTTAGATAATTCCATGTAGAAATCTGTTCCTGAAAATCTAAAAGTTTTACATCCTTCAGTTTACATCTATAAGCCGTAAATATCGTTTTCCAATTAAAATCACAGTGAAAAATTGATTGCCATTTATCACAAACTTTAAGATTATTTTCATTTGATATTAATTTAGCATAAAAGTTTCTAGCGCCTTTAACAGGCTTCATCAGATCACTTAAGCAACTGTTTATATACAAATTCTGTAAAATTATTTCTCTAGTTTTCTGGATTGTAGTTTTCCAGGATTCTGGTATATTGAAGATGACATATCTGTAGTCTTAAATTGTACCTTTTATCGGATATAGCTTATACTAAACTAAATAATGTGTCCAATACAACAATCTTCCTGTGTATGTCACTGTACTTGATCAGTCTATCACCACCACAAAGGAATTCATCCGTACCAAACTCCTTCAGAGGTAGGCTCACAACTTATCAATCGCCCCTCGCACATGTCATGTATAGGAAGATGTAAATACCAAACATGTACTCAATGAACTACACCTGGGTGTGTCCTTGCGAACATTGACCTCGCGGGATAGACTTTCTGTCCATTATTTAAGTATCAGCATTGTTTTGTGATTTATGTCATTGGTATACGCGGAGGAGAAAAAATATCATGTTAAGACGGTAACATTTTGTGTTTTTCCTTCAACCACTTTCCGATATATTCGTGTACAGTGACCCTGGCGTAACAACATATATCCAGATAAAATACGTCTCCTCAACTTAATGCGAGCAAGGCACACTCATGCTTTTCGCATTGTTTAGCTTACCGATTCCGAAAATTTATTTTGTTGTTTGTTTGTTTGTTTGTTTGTTGTTTTACACCCCACTCAGCAATATTCCAGCTATATGATGGCGGTCTGTAAATAATCGAGTCTCGACTAGACAATCCAGTGATTGACATCATGACCATCGATCCACGCATTATGGATCCATGGACAAGCATCAACCAAGTCAGCGTGCCTGACCACCCGAGTCTGTTAGTCGGCTCTTACGACAAGCATAGTCGCCTTTTACGGCACGCATGGGTTGCTGAAGACCTATTCTACCCCGGATCTGCACGGGTTCCTGGCATGAAAGGAACACGTCGTAGCAAGTCGTCCGTCATCGTGGTCAAATGATATTAGGAAGGAAGAAACTCAATGGACAATATAGGACACAAGCATTATTCCTAACTGTATAATGATTCAGTCATAAATGTTATTGCATCGAGTCGGCTCATTACACTGAATAACACCCGTGTAATCTATGTCACTTCGCCTATGGTATTTGTCCTCTAACAGACTCACCCATTTTGAGAACAATGAACCCAATAATTCAGAACAGTCCACATATGCTTCACAATACAATACACAATAAATTACCACAAACGCTGACTGGCAAAACCAATAAATGTGTGTTCAATAAATATGTCAAAAACAAAATATCACAGATAGTTCCAACCATAACTTATTCAGGTTTAGGGCTAGTCAATCTTTCAGCCTAATTTAAACATGGGTATTTAATACCCAGTCGATGTATAAATATCGTTCCTTTAAAAGTTCGTTTTGCCGCATCCCTTGATGAGAACGTAGGTTCCTTCCACGTGTCAAAATGGTAACTCTGATTGTCATCTTCTGTGTTCTGTTCACAGTGACCTCGGCTCAAGGTAAGTTTACACATAGCTAACTACTGTACAATAAGTGCAACTGTTTAAAGTTCTATCAGTAGACCACCATTGCTATACAGAGGCTGCGTCTGGTTACAACGTCATATTCCAAAACGGGGCCTTCGTCCAACAGCTTCCCAGCATGCGAAAACGCAACCTATGTTCTGCATCACTGGCTACTGACACCACTGTACGTGTTTAAGCGGCGTTTTGAGGAACGAAGTTACTGTATAAAAAGCCACACAAAGACGCGCTGCTTTGTTTCTTGTTGTTTGGTGTTTAACGCCGCACTCAGTAATATTCCAGCTTTATGACGGCGGTCTTTAAATAATCGAGTCTTGACCAGACAATCCAGTGATTGACATTATGAGCATCGATCCATCCAATTGGGAAGGATGACATGCATCAGCCATGTCTGCGAGTCTGACCACCCGATCCCGTTAGTCACCTCTTACGACAAGCATAGTCACTTTTTACGGCAAGCATGGGTTGTTGAAGACCTATGCTACCCCGGATCTTCACGGTATTCTATCTATATCATGATGTGTCAGATCTAATAGGTTTCAACACTTTGGTGAAACCCACGAGTGTGGATAGCACAGAATCACGTGTGTACTGTTTCATAGACGGACATGAGTGTGGATGACAGTGAATCACGTGTGTACTGTTTCCTAGACGGACATGAGTGTGGATGACAGTGAATCACGTGTGAACTGTTTCATAGACGGACATGAATGTGGGTGACAGTGAATCACGTGTGTACTGTTTCATAGACGGACATGAGTGTGGGTGACAGTGAATCACGCGTGTAATGTTTCATAGACGGTTCTGTGTGTGGGTGACAGTGAATCACGCGTGTACAGTTTCATAGACGGACATGAGTGTGGGTGACAGTGAATCACGTGTGTACTGTTTCATAGACGGACATGAGTGTGGATGACAGTGAATCACGTGTGTACTGTTTCCTAGACGGACGTGAGTGTGGATGACAGTAAATCACGCGTGAACTGTTTCCTAGACGGACATGAGTGTGCATGACAGTGAATTACGTGTGTACCGTTTCATAGACGGTTCTGTGTCTGGGTGACAGTGAATCAAGTGTGTACTGTTTCATAGACGGACATGAGTGTGGGTGACAGTGAATCACATGTGTACTGTTTCATAGACGGGTGTGAGTGTGGGTGACAGTGAATCAAGTCTGTACTGTTTCATAGACGGTTCTGTGTGTGGGTGACAGTGAATCACGTGTGTACTGTTTCCTAGACGGTTCTGTGTGTGGGTGACAGTGAATCACGTGTGTTCTGTTTCCTAGACGGTTCTGTGTATGGGTGACAGTGAATCACGTGTGTATTGTTTCCAAGACGGACGTGAGTGTGCATGACAATGGATCACGTGTGTAATGTTTCATAGACGGGTGTGAGTGTGGATGACAGTGAATCACGCGTGAACTGTTTCATAGACGGGTGTGAGTGTGCATGACAGTGAATAACGTGTGTAATGTTTCATATACGGGTGTGAGTGTGGATGACAGTGAATCACGCGTGAACTGTTTCATAGACGGGTGTGAGTGTGGATGGCAGTGAATCACCCGTGAACTGTTTCCTAGACTGACGTGAGTGTGCATGACAGTGAATCAAGCGTGTACTGTTTCATAGACGGACATGAGTGTGGGTGACAGTGAATCACGTGTGTAATGTTTCATAGACGGGTGTGAGTGTGGATGACAGTGAATCACGCGTGAACTGTTTCATAGACGGGTGTGAGTGTGGATGACAGTGAATCACGTGTGTAATCTTTCATAGACGGACGTGAGTTTGCATGACAGTGAATCAAGCGTGTACTGTTTCATAGACGGGTGTGAGTGTGGATGACAGTGAATCAAGCGTGTACTGTTTCATAGACGGACGTGAGTGTGGGTGATAGTGAATCACGTGTGTACTGTTTCATAGACGGACGTGAGTGTGGGTGACAGTGAATCACGTGTGTACTGTTTCATAGACGGGTGTGAGTGTGGATGACAGTGAATCACGTGTGTACTGTTTCTTAGACGGACGTGAGTGTGGGTGACAGTGAATCAGGTGTGTATTGTTTTCTAGACGGACGTGAGTGTGGGTGACAGTGAATCACGTGTGTACTGTTTCATAGACGGGTGTGAGTGTGGATGACAGTGAATCACGTGTGTACTGTTTCTTAGACGGACGTGAGTGTGGGTGACAGTGAATCAGGTGTGTATTGTTTTCTAGACGGACGTGAGTGTGGGTGACAGTGAATCACGTGTGAACTGTTTCCGAGACGGACATGAGTGTGGGTTACAGTGATTTACGTGTGTACTGTTTCCTAGACGGACGTGAGTGTGCATGACAGTGAATCACGTGTGTACTGTTTCCTTGACGGACGTAAGTTTGCATGACACTGAATCACGTGTGTACTGTTTCTTAGACGGACGTGAGTGTGGATGACAGTGAATCACGTGTGTACTGTTTCATGGACGGACATGAGTGTGGATGACAGTGAATCACGCGTGTACTGTTTCCTAGACGGACATGAGTGAGGATGACAGTAAATCACGTGTGTACTGTTTCCTAGACGGACGTGAGTGTGGATGACAGTGAATCACGTGTGTACTGTTTCCTAGACGGACATGAGTGTTGATGACAGTGAATCACGTGTGTACTGTTTCCTAGACGGACGTGAGTGTGGATGACAGTGAATCACGTGTGAACTGTTTCCTAGACGGACTTGAGTGTGGGTTACAATGATTTACGTGTGAACTGTTTCCTAGACGGACGTGAGTGTGGGTTACAGTGATTTACGTGTGTACTGTTTCCTAGACGGACGTGAGTGTGGATGACAGTGAATCACGTGTGTACTGTTTCTTAGACGGACGTGAGTGTGGATGACAGTGAATCACGTGTGTACTGTTTCTTAGACGGACATAAGTGTGCATGACAGTGAATCACGTGTGTACTGTTTCCTAGACGGACGTGAGTGTGGATGACAGTGAATGACGTATGTACTGTTTCCTAGACGGACGTAAGTGTGCATGACAGTGAATCACGTGTGTACTGTTTCTTAGACGGACGTGAGTGTGGATGACAGTGAATCACGTGTGTACGGTTTGCTAGACGGACATGAGTGTGGGTGACAGTGAATCACGTGTGTACTGTTTCCTAGACTGACGTGAGTGTGCATGACAGTGAATCAAGCGTGTACTGTTTCATAGACGGACGTGAGTGTGGGTGACAGTGAATCACGTGTGTACTGTTTCTTAGACGGACGTGAGTGGGGATGACAGTGAATCATGTGTGTACTGTTTCATATACGGACGTGAGTGAGGGTGACAGTGAATCATGTATGTACTGTTTCATATACGGGTGTGAGTGTGGATGACACTGAATCACGTGTGTACTGTTTCATAGACGGACGTGAGTGTGGATGACAGTGTATTACGTGTGTACTGTTTCCTAGACGGACGTGAGTGTGGGTGACAGTGAATCACGTGTGTACTGTTTCATAGACGGACGTGAGTTTGCATGACAGTGAATCACGTGTGTACTGTTTCATATATTGGTGTGAGTGTGGATGACACTGAATCACGTGTGTACTGTTTCACAGACAGACATGAGTGTGGGTGACAGTGAATCACGTGTGTACTGTTTCATAGACGGACATGAGTGTGGGTGACAGTGTATTACGTGTGTACTGTTTCCTAGACGGACGTGAGTGTGGGTGACAGTGAATCACGTGTGTACTGTTTCTTAGACGGACGTGAGTGTGGGTGACAGTGAATCAGGTGTGTATTGTTTTCTAGACGGACGTGAGTGTGGGTGACAGTGAATCACGTGTGAACTGTTTCCGAGACGGACATGAGTGTGGGTTACAGTGATTTACGTGTGTACTGTTTCCTAGACGGACGTGAGTGTGGATGACAGTGAATCACGTGTGTACTGTTTCCTTGACGGACGTAAGTTTGCATGACAGTGAATCACGTGTGTACTGTTTCTTAGACGGACGTGAGTGTGGATGACAGTGAATCACGTGTGTACTGTTTCATGGACGGACATGAGTGTGGATGACAGTGAATCACGCGTGTACTGTTTCATTGACGGACATGAGTGAGGATGACAGTAAATCACGTGTGTACTGTTTCCTAGACGGACGTGAGTGTGGATGACAGTGAATCACGTGTGTACTGTTTCCTCGACGGACATATGAGTGTGGGTGACAATGAATCACGTGTGTACTGTTTCCTAGACGGACATATGAGTGTGGATGACAGTGAATCACGTGTGAAATGTTTCCTAGACGGACATATGAGTGTGGATGACAGTGAATCACGTGTGTACTGTTTCCTAGACGGACGTGAGTGTGGATGACAGTGAATCACGTTTGTACTGTTTCCTTGACGGACGTGAGTGTGGATGACAGTGAATCACGTGTGTACTGTTTCATAGACAGACATGAGTGTGGGTGACAGTGAATCACGTGTGTACTGTTTCCTCGACGGACGTGAGTGTGGGTGACAGTGAATCACGTGTGTACTGTTTCATAGACAGACATGAGTGTGGGTGACAGTGAATCACGTGTGTACTGTTTCCTCGACGGACGTGAGTGTGGGTGACAGTGAATCACGTGTGTACTGTTTCATAGACGGTTCTGAGTGCGGATGACAGTGACGGTCCGGGTTTTATTTTTATGGGTATAATTTGTTGAGCCCATTTTTAATGTCCCCCGCCGTGATATTGCTGGAATATTGCTAAAAGCGGCGAAAACAATACTCACTCACCTACTACTCCTTCATCAGGTGAAGGAGTAAGTATATACTCCGAAAGGTTGAGTTAGTCATAAATAGAGAAGTTGACATCCATAAATTCTCTTCCTTAAAGTGTCAAGTATATAACCTTCTGGTTTTATATAACTGGCGCCATAGGTTAAACATACATGTGGCGCCAGTTTTATAACCTATGATGAAAAGCATATATAACCACAGTGTCGATTGGACAGCAACCACGGTGCCTCATGTGTGTATGTTATAGAGAGCTGCGAGGGAAGGTGTGGCCAGGCGCTGGACCCTACCCTCCCGTGTCAGTGCAACAGTCAATGCATCACCTTTGGCGACTGTTGTGACGATTACCAGTCGGTGTGTGTTGCTGGTATGTATACATTGCTCATGAGTTCATAACTATCGTTCGGTTCACATCAAACACACGACCATTGTACCGGTCCTTGATAACAATTCAGCTACGAACATTTTAAAGACCATACCCCATTAAATACTCCACATTGTTTTCTTTGGTGGTGGGGTAGCCTTGTTGTTATAGCTTTCGCTCGGCACATCGAAGGCCCGGGTTTAATTTCCAACATAGGTACTATGTGTGAAGCCCATTTTTGGTGTCCCCACCGTGATATTGCTGGAGTATTGCTAAAAGCGGCGTAAAAGCGTAGTCACTCAGTCATTGCCTTCTACCCTTCAAGCGACATGTTCCGGTCGATGTAACGCCGGGGTGGACAACTCTAAACCCTGCCAGTGTAACTCGGCGTGTGTCAGCTACGGCGACTGCTGCCCTGACTACGACAGTCTCTGTGCAGGAGGTACGTATTTATCCCCGGATATACCTACCTACATACTGTGGGTGTAGCCCTGACTACGACAGTCTGTCTGCAGGGGGTACGTATCTACACTCGGATGTATCTACTTACACACTGATTATGTAGCCCTAACAACAACAGTTTTAAATTTTAAATGCTTTTACAATTTGGTAAAAAAGTTTCAAATATCTGATACTCCGACGAATTAAAGGGATACTTATCTATTTTTAAATTCATCCCATTTGACATACGAATAGTATTATCTAGTTACGAACATTTCCAGGGTAGGCATTTAACATTTAATAATATGTTAAAGGCGATGCTTCGTTTATATATTTATTTTGAAACATGCCCTTCTACTAGATACATTGACACGTAAATCAAAACAGAACTCCTTATTCGCGTCCATTGCAGGTGATGCAGGGGGTGAGACCCTGTCCAGTGTTGCGGATCAGCTATGGAATCTCGACGTGAACCGCGTCTCCGTCACAGACTACAACGTCAACTACCAGGGACAGGTCAGCTCCGGCAACACCGGCGACAGTGCAGCCGAACCGTAAGTGTTCAAGACCCACTGATCAGTGTCTCCGTCAATTACAGCTGAATGGGTTGGGCGGATCAGTGTCTTCCTAACAGCTGAATTGTCTCCTCTGTCACAGCTGTATTGATGGATGGATCAGTGTCTCCGTCAGTCACAGCTGTATTGGTTGGATGGATCAGTGTCTCCGTCAGTCACAGCTGAACGGGTAGATCAATGTCTCCGTCAGTTACAGCTGAATGGGCGGGTAGATCAGTATCTCTGTCAGTCACAGCTGAACGGGTGGATCAATGTCTCCGTCAGTTACAGCTGAATGGGCGGGCGGATAGGTATCTCCGTCAGTTACAGCTCAATGGGCGGGTGGATGAGTGTCTCCGTCGGTTACAGCTGTATTCAAATTTGATATTAACGTTCAAAAAGTGACAAAAGTATGGATATGATGGGTCGCTCAAACGCAGCTGGACAAACGACCATGGTACAAAGTCCCGAATGAATTCCATGAAAATCTAAATAAATTCACTTGCGTTTCCGTGTGCCTTTTCTTACAAACGGCACCCTAATACGTGGATCCAACATTGTTGTATCGATACTAGCGCCATGCCAAGTCTTACAAAGATTCAGAGAAACCAGGCTTCAGGACGACCGCGTGCTGGCCAGACTGCACGAATGGATGCCAGTGCTCTTAATGTTCACGCGAGAACCACCCACAGATTACAGTGACGACACCAGGGTCCCGTTCCAAAAAGCGATCTTGGTGCTATGATTGTCGTACGCCTGTGTTAAAGTATTGGAGTTACGATCATCTTTGCGCTAAGATCGGTTTGTGGAACGGGGCCCAGGTCACCAACAGCATGCACTCGTCCTAAAGCCTGGTTTCTCTGATTCTTCGTAAGTCTTGTTTTGGTTATTCGACAGTCATGTATTTGATACGGGTTTCATAGTTGTGTTTTTTACCTTAAATTTTCAGACTACTAATGTTTTAATATTGTTATGGTCAAATCCAATATATAAAGGGCATACCTTCTTTTGCCCGACAGTTTATATTCTTACTCTCAATAAACTAAACTATTTGCTTGTTGTCCCTTTCCACTCAGGTTCTTCTCGTATGTGAATGAGGCCATCTTTACCTCCCGTCCTACATTTGCCCTCCTACTCCCCCTATTGGACAACTACAACCCAAACATCGGCCAATCAGAGTCGCTGACCAGCGCGCAGTGGGCGGAGATAAACAGCTTCCTTGACGCTGTCCTCGCCACTTCAGTGATGCAAAAGGCCTACAACTATTTGCTTAATGAAGGTTACTTTATTTTCTACACATATGGCAATATAACTTAACGTAAGAGTTGATTTTAACGCCACATTCAGCGATATTCCAGTTATACCGATAGAAGATACTTGAGCAACGTCCCACGCCGTCTTGTACAAAGACATGCAATCAACCAGTGCAAGTCAAAGAGTACTCCGGGGTTAGTTTCAAGGACGTCATTTTATGCTGGCGTTAGCTATATCACAGCAATCGTAAGATTGGTAAATCCAACAGTCCATTGGCTTATAGATGCTAGTATTGCTTTATGTAATGTGATCATGTGTAGTTATCCGGAAGTGTGTGAGTGGCGGATGCTGCCGGAAGAGCAGGACACGCATTCCCTTTCCGCGAACGCCTGGGGTCGTCACTGATTTTCAGTGTTCCATTCATACAATTTTCATCACTATTACTTTTACGCCTGATAGAATCTGTTTCGCGAGATAATCGAGACTGACATTAGCGTTGACGTTTTATAGTTTATGACTTCGTGTATTTCCTTTGGTGACAAGCCTTTTATGTTCAGGTACTTAATCCCAGCTTGTTTCTTCGCAGTTTCCCTCACGTGTTAAATTGTCTAGTTGACTCTTCAAATACAGATGCAGTTATCAGTCTGTATACTTGATGTCCCATGTATGTTTTCCGAGAGAGACAATGTTCTTACCACACTTTTTGAAACCTCATATTCAACTGTTAAGAAATGGGCTTCTGAATTGAAGTGAGACAAAAGTTGGACAGAAGACTACTCAAGGTTTGGTCATCCTAAAGATGACACGTCTGAAACTCAAGAAGAGGATGTCCACCCCACGGTCATGGCTGACCGACGTATTAATGCAGTATATCGCTGACACTATTGGGTCAGTACAGTTGATCTCAACACACTCCAAATGAGCAGCGAGCAAGCTGTCCGCAAGATGGGTACCCAGAATGTTCACACCAGACGCGAATTGCAACCAAGGATGAGACTGGTCTATGTTCCTGAAAGCCATCTTAGCGCTTTAACTATCGTAGGTCTAGGTTACAGTATGAGAATAACCATTGTCTTAGTGCTAAGATTCCTTTGAGGAATGAGGCCATTGATTTCGCGTTCTTATGGATTTTTTGTTGTTGAAATATTGAATTGAAAATAACATCGGCTTACCATGTTGAACTGTCATGTTGTACCTCTGGATTTACTAACGGTCGTAAACACTTTCAACAGGTAAGACAACTGGAGAGGCGGACTTCCGGGACGTCCTGAATGAGCTATGGTTTAACCTATATCAGCGCTCCAGCTCGGGGCCGACTGACAGTTCCGGGTTTGAACACGTGATGGTTGGGGAGTACAAGAATGGGGTGAGCGGGTTCCACAGCTGGGTTCAATACTACCAGGAGGAGAAGGCGAACAACATCGACTACCAGGGATACGTGTCAAGGGCTAATGTACGTAGACTGCCAGTGATACGTGTCACGGGCTATTGTACGTAGATTTCAATGGATACCTTTCACGGGCTAATGTGCGTAGACTGCCAGTGATACGTGTCACGGGCTAATGTACGTAGACTGCCAGTGATACGTGTCACGGGCTAATGTACGTAGACTGCCAGTGATACGTGTCACGGGCTAATGTACGTAGACTGCCAGTGATACGTGTCACGGGCTAATGTACGTAGACTGCCAGTGATACGTGTCACGGGCTAATGTACGTAGACTGCCAGGAGGAGAAGGCGAACAACATCGACTACCAGGGATACGTGTCAAGGGCTAATGTACGTAGACTGCCAGTGATACGTGTCACGGGCTAATGTACGTAGACTGCCAGTGATACGTGTCACGGGCTAATGTACGTAGACTGCCAGTGATACGTGTCACGGGCTAATGTACGTAGACTGCCAGTGATACGTGTCACGGGCTAATGTACGTAGACTGCCAGTGATACGTGTCACGGGCTAATGTACGTAGACTGCCAGGAGGAGAAGGCGAACAACATCGACTACCAGGGATACGTGTCAAGGGCTAATGTACGTAGACTGCCAGTGATACGTGTCACGGGCTAATGTACGTAGACTGCCAGTGATACGTGTCACGGGCTAATGTACGTAGACTGCCAGTGATACGTGTCACGGGCTAATGTACGTAGACTGCCAGTGATACGTGTCACGGGCTAATGTACGTAGACTGCCAGTGATACGTGTCAAGGGCTAATGTACGTAGACTGCCAGTGATACGTGTCACGGGCTAATGTACGTAGACTGCCAGGAGGAGAAGGCGAACAACATCGACTACCAGGGATACGTGTCAAGGGCTAATGTACGTAGACTGCCAGTGATACGTGTCACGGGCTAATGTACGTAGACTGCCAGTGATACGTGTCACGGGCTAATGTACGTAGACTGCCAGTGATACGTGTCACGGGCTAATGTACGTAGACTGCCAGTGATACGTGTCACGGGCTAATGTACGTAGACTGCCAGGAGGAGAAGGCGAACAACATCGACTACCAGGGATACGTGTCAAGGGCTAATGTACGTAGACTGCCAGTGATACGTGTCAAGGGCTAATGTACGTAGACTGCCAGTGATACGTGTCACGGGCTAATGTACGTAGACTGCCAGTGTTACGTGTCACGGGCTAATGTACGTAGACTGCCAGTGATACGTGTCACGGGCTAATGTACGTAGACTGCCAGGAGGAGAAGGCGAACAACATCGACTACCAGGGATACGTGTCAAGGGCTAATGTACGTAGACTGCCAGTGATACGTGTCACGGGCTATTGTACGTAGATTTCAATGGATACCTTTCACGGGCTAATGTGCGTAGACTGCCAGTGATACGTGTCAAGGGCTAATGTACGTAGACTGCCAGTGATACGTGTCACGGGCTAATGTACGTAGACTGCCAGTGATACGTGTCACGGGCTAATGTACGTAGACTGCCAGTGATACGTGTCACGGGCTATTGTACGTAGACTGCCAGTGATACGTGTCACGGGCTAATGTACGTAGACTGCCAGTGATACGTGTCACGGGCTAATGTACGTAGACTGCCAGTGATACGTGTCACGGGCTAATGTACGTAGACTGCCAGTGATACGTGTCACGGGCTAATGTACGTAGACTGCCAGGAGGAGAAGGCGAACAACATCGACTACCAGGGATACGTGTCAAGGGCTAATGTACGTAGACTGCCAGTGATACGTGTCACGGGCTAATGTACGTAGACTGCCAGTGATACGTGTCACGGGCTAATGTACGTAGACTGCCAGTGATACGTGTCACGGGCTAATGTACGTAGACTGCCAGTGATACGTGTCAAGGGCTAATGTACGTAGACTGCCAGTGATACGTGTCACGGGCTAATGTACGTAGACTGCCAGTGATACGTGTCAAGGGCTAATGTACGTAGACTGCCAGTGATACGTGTCAAGGGCTAATGTACGTAGACTGCCAGTGATACGTGTCACGGGCTAATGTACGTAGACTGCCAGTGATACGTGTCACGGGCTAATGTACGTAGACTGCCAGTGATACGTGTCACGGGCTAATGTACGTAGACTGCCAGTGATACGTGTCACGGGCTAATGTACGTAGACTGCCAGGAGGAGAAGGCGAACAACATCGACTACCAGGGATACGTGTCAAGGGCTAATGTACGTAGACTGCCAGTGATACGTGTCACGGGCTAATGTACGTAGACTGCCAGTGATACGTGTCACGGGCTAATGTACGTAGACTGCCAGTGATACGTGTCAAGGGCTAATGTACGTAGACTGCCAGTGATACGTGTCACGGGCTAATGTACGTAGACTGCCAGTGATACGTGTCACGGGCTAATGTACGTAGACTGCCAGGAGGAGAAGGCGAACAACATCGACTACCAGGGATACGTGTCAAGGGCTAATGTACGTAGACTGCCAGTGATACGTGTCAAGGGCTAATGTACGTAGACTGCCAGTGATACGTGTCACGGGCTATTGTACATAGACTGCCAGTGATACGTGTCACGGGCTATTGTACGTAGACTGCCAGTGATACGTGTCACGGGCTATTGTACGTAGACTGCCAGTGATACGTGTCACGGGCTATTGTACGTAGATTTCAATGGATACCTTTCACGGGCTAATGTGCGTAGACTGCCAGTGATACGTGTCACGGGCTAATGTACGTAGACTGCCAGTGATACGTGTCACGGGCTATTGTACGTAGATTTCAATGGATACCTTTCACGGGCTAATGTGCGTAGACTGCCAGTGATACGTGTCACGGGCTAATGTACGTAGACTGCCAGTGATACGTGTCACGGGCTATTGTACGTAGATTTCAATGGATACCTTTCACGGGCTAATGTGCGTAGACTGCCAGTGATACGTGTCACGATCTAATGTACGTATACTACAAGGGATACGTATCGCGGTCTAATGTACGTAGACAATATGGGATACGTGTCACGGTCTAATGTACGTAGACAACCTGGGATATGTGTCACGGTCTAATGTATGTAGACAACCTGGGATACGTATCACGGTCTAATGTACGTATACTACAAGGGATACGTATCGCGGTCTAATGTACGTAGACAACCTGGGATACGTATCACGGTCTAAGGTACGTAGACAACCTGGGATACGTGTCACGGTCTAATGTACGTAGACAAACTGGAATACGTGTCACAGTCTAATGTACGTAGACAACCTAGGATACGTATCACGGCCTAATGTACGTAGACAACCTGGGATACGTGTCACGGTCTAATGTACGTAGACAACCTGGGATACGTGTCACGGTCTAATGTACGTAGACAACCTGGGATGTGTGTCACGGTCTAATGTACGTCGACAACCTGGGATACGTGTCACGGTCTAATGTACGTAGACAACCTGGGATGTGTGTCACGGTCTAATGTACGTAGACAACCTGGGATACGTGTCATGGTCTAATGTACGTAGACAACCTGGGATGTGTGTCACGGTCTAATGTACGTAGACAACCTGGGATACGTATCACGGTCTAATGTACGTATACTACAAGGGATACGTATCGCGGTCTAATGTACGTAGACAACCTGGGATAAGTATCACGGTCTAAGGTACGTAGACAACCTGGGATGTGTGTCACGGTCTAATGTACGTAGACAACCTGGGATACGTGTCATGGTCTAATGTACGTAGACAACCTGGGATGTGTGTCACGGTCTAATGTACGTAGACAACCTGGGATGTGTGTCACGGTCTAATGTACGTAGACAACCTGGGATACGTGTCACGGGCTAAGGTACGTCGACAACCTGGGATACGTGTCACGGTCTAATGTACATAGACAACCTGGGATACGTATCAAGGTCTAATGTACGTAGACAACCTGGGATGTGTGTCACGGTCTAATGTTCGTCGACAACCTGGGATACGTGTCACGGTCTAATGTACGTAGACAACCTGGGATGTGTGTCACGGTCTAATGTACGTAGACAACCTGGGATACGTATCACGGTCTAATGTACGTAGACAACCTGGGATACGTATCAAAGTCTAATGTACGTAGACAACCTGGGATACGTGTCACGGGCTAATGTACGTCGACAACCTTGGATACGTATCAAGGTCTAATGTACGTAGACAACCTGGGATGTGTGTCACGGTCTAATGTACGTAGACAACCTGGGATACGTGTCACGGGCTAAGGTACGTCGACAACCTGGGATACGTGTCACGGTCTAATGTACATAGACAACCTGGGATACGTATCAAGGTCTAATGTACGTAGACAACCTGGGATGTGTGTCACGGTCTAATGTTCGTCGACAACCTGGGATACGTGTCACGGTCTAATGTACGTAGACAACCTGGGATGTGTGTCACGGTCTAATGTACGTAGACAACCTGGGATACGTATCACGGTCTAATGTACGTAGACAACCTGGGATACGTATCAAAGTCTAATGTACGTAGACAACCTGGGATACGTGTCACGGGCTAATGTACGTCGACAACCTTGGATACGTATCAAGGTCTAATGTACGTAGACAACCTGGGATGTGTGTCACGGTCTAATGTACGTAGACAACCTGGGATACGTGTCACGGGCTAAGGTACGTCGACAACCTGGGATACGTGTCACGGTCTAATGTACATAGACAACCTGGGATACGTATCAAGGTCTAATGTACGTAGACAACCTGGGATGTGTGTCACGGTCTAATGTTCGTCGACAACCTGGGATACGTGTCACGGTCTAATGTACGTAGACAACCTGGGATGTGTGTCACGGTCTAATGTACGTAGACAACCTGGGATACGTATCACGGTCTAATGTACGTAGACAACCTGGGATACGTATCAAAGTCTAATGTACGTAGACAACCTGGGATACGTGTCACGGTCTAATGTACGTAGACAACCTGGGATACGTGTCCAGGGCAAATGTACGTAGACTACCTTGGATATGTGTTGATTAAACTCCAAATTTCTTTTCGATCGGGAATATTTAGATACTAGAAACGTAGACAACCTGGGATGTGTGTCACGGGCTAATGTACGTCGACAACCTTGGATACGTGTCACGGTCTAATGTACGTAGACAACCTGGGATGTGTGTCACGGTCTAATGTACGTCGACAACCTGGGATACGTGTCACGGTCTAATGTACGTAGACAACCTGGGATGTGTGTCACGGGCTAATGTACGTCGACAACCTTGGATACGTGTCACGGTCTAATGTACGTAGACAACCTGGGATGTGTGTCACGGTCTAATGTTCGTCGACAACCTGGGATACGTGTCACGGTCTAATGTACGTAGACAACCTGGGATGTGTGTCACGGTCTAATGTACGTAGACAACCTGGGATACGTATCACGGTCTAATGTACGTAGACAACCTGGGATACGTATCAAAGTCTAATGTACGTAGACAACCTGGGATACGTGTCACGGTCTAATGTACGTAGACAACCTGGGATACGTGTCCAGGGCAAATGTACGTAGACTACCTTGGATATGTGTTGATTAAACTCCAAATTTCTTTTCGATCGGGAATATTTAGATACTAGAAACGTAGACAACCTGGGATGTGTGTCACGGGCTAATGTACGTCGACAACCTTGGATACGTGTCACGGGCTAATGTACGTCGACAACCTGGGATGTGTGTCACGGGCTAATGTACGTCGACAACCTTGGATACGTGTCACGGTCTAATGTACGTAGACAACCTGGGATGTGTGTCACGGTCTAATGTACGTCGACAACCTGGGATACGTGTCACGGTCTAATGTACGTAGACAACCTGGGATGTGTGTCACGGGCTAATGTACGTCGACAACCTTGGATACGTGTCACGGTCTAATGTACGTAGACAACCTGGGATGTGTGTCACGGTCTAATGTTCGTCGACAACCTGGGATACGTGTCACGGTCTAATGTACGTAGACAACCTGGGATGTGTGTCACGGTCTAATGTACGTAGACAACCTGGGATACGTATCACGGTCTAATGTACGTAGACAACCTGGGATACGTATCAAAGTCTAATGTACGTAGACAACCTGGGATACGTGTCACGGTCTAATGTACGTAGACAACCTGGGATACGTGTCCAGGGCAAATGTACGTAGACTACCTTGGATATGTGTTGATTAAACTCCAAATTTCTTTTCGATCGGGAATATTTAGATACTAGAAACGTAGACAACCTGGGATGTGTGTCACGGGCTAATGTACGTCGACAACCTTGGATACGTGTCACGGTCTAATGTACGTAGACAACCTGGGATACGTATCACGGGCTAATGTACGTAGACAACCTGGGATGTGTGTCACGGTCTAATGTACGTCGACAACCTGGGATACGTGTCACGGGCTAATGTACGTAGACAACCTGGGATGTGTGTCACGGGCTAATGTACGTCGACAACCTTGGATACGTGTCACGGTCTAATGTACGTAGACAACCTGGGATGTGTGTCACGGTCTAATGTTCGTCGACAACCTGGGATACGTGTCACGGTCTAATGTACGTAGACAACCTGGGATGTGTGTCACGGTCTAATGTACGTAGACAACCTGGGATACGTATCACGGTCTAATGTACGTAGACAACCTGGGATACGTATCAAAGTCTAATGTACGTAGACAACCTGGGATACGTGTCACGGTCTAATGTACGTAGACAACCTGGGATACGTGTCCAGGGCAAATGTACGTAGACTACCTTGGATATGTGTTGATTAAACTCCAAATTTCTTTTCGATCGGGAATATTTAGATACTAGAAACGTAGACAACCTGGGATGTGTGTCACGGGCTAATGTACGTCGACAACCTGGGATGTGTGTCACGGGCTAATGTACGTCGACAACCTTGGATACGTGTCACGGTCTAATGTACGTAGACAACCTGGGATGTGTGTCACGGTCTAATGTACGTCGACAACCTGGGATACGTGTCACGGTCTAATGTACGTAGACAACCTGGGATGTGTGTCACGGGCTAATGTACGTCGACAACCTGGGATACGTGTCACGGTCTAATGTACGTAGACAACCTGGGATGTGTGTCACGGTCTAATGTTCGTCGACAACCTGGGATACGTGTCACGGTCTAATGTACGTAGACAACCTGGGATGTGTGTCACGGTCTAATGTACGTAGACAACCTGGGATACGTATCACGGTCTAATGTACGTAGACAACCTGGGATACGTATCAAAGTCTAATGTACGTAGACAACCTGGGATACGTGTCACGGGCTAATGTACGTCGACAACCTGGGATGTGTGTCACGGGCTAATGTACGTCGACAACCTTGGATACGTGTCACGGTCTAATGTACGTAGACAACCTGGGATGTGTGTCACGGTCTAATGTACGTCGACAACCTGGGATACGTGTCACGGTCTAATGTACGTAGACAACCTGGGATGTGTGTCACGGGCTAATGTACGTCGACAACCTGGGATACGTGTCACGGTCTAATGTACGTAGACAACCTGGGATGTGTGTCACGGTCTAATGTTCGTCGACAACCTGGGATACGTGTCACGGTCTAATGTACGTAGACAACCTGGGATGTGTGTCACGGTCTAATGTACGTAGACAACCTGGGATACGTATCACGGTCTAATGTACGTAGACAACCTGGGATACGTATCAAAGTCTAATGTACGTAGACAACCTGGGATACGTGTCACGGTCTAATGTACGTAGACAACCTGGGATACGTGTCCAGGGCAAATGTACGTAGACTACCTTGGATATGTGTTGATTAAACTCCAAATTTCTTTTCGATCGGGAATATTTAGATACTAGAAACGTAGACAACCTGGGATGTGTGTCACGGGCTAATGTACGTCGACAACCTTGGATACGTGTCACGGTCTAATGTACGTAGACAACCTGGGATGTGTGTCACGGTCTAATGTACGTCGACAACCTGGGATACGTGTCACGGTCTAATGTACGTAGACAACCTGGGATGTGTGTCCAGGGCAAATGTACGTAGACTACCTTGGATACGTGTCACGGTCTAATGTACGTAGACAACCTGGGATGTGTGTCACGGGCTAATGTACGTCGACAACCTTGGATACGTGTCACGGTCTAATGTACGTAGACAACCTGGGATGTGTGTCACGGTCTAATGTACGTCGACAACCTGGGATACGTGTCACGGTCTAATGTACGTAGACAACCTGGGATGTGTGTCACGGGCTAATGTACGTCGACAACCTGGGATACGTGTCACGGTCTAATGTACGTAGACAACCTGGGATGTGTGTCACGGGCTAATGTACGTCGACAACCTGGGATACGTGTCACGGTCTAATGTACGTAGACAACCTGGGATGTGTGTCACGGTCTAATGTACGTCGACAACCTGGGATACGTGTCACGGTCTAATGTACGTAGACAACCTGGGATGTGTGTCCAGGGCAAATGTACGTAGACTACCTTGGATATGTGTTGATTAAACTCCAAATTTCTTTTCGATCGGGAATATTTAGATACTAGAAACGTAGACAACCTGGGATGTGTGTCACGGGCTAATGTACGTCGACAACCTTGGATACGTGTCACGGTCTAATGTACGTAGACAACCTGGGATGTGTGTCACGGGCTAATGTACGTCGACAACCTTGGATACGTGTCACGGTCTAATGTACGTAGACAACCTGGGATGTGTGTCACGGTCTAATGTACGTCGACAACCTGGGATACGTGTCACGGTCTAATGTACGTAGACAACCTGGGATGTGTGTCACGGGCTAATGTACGTCGACAACCTTGGATACGTGTCACGGTCTAATGTACGTAGACAACCTGGGATGTGTGTCACGGTCTAATGTTCGTCGACAACCTGGGATACGTGTCACGGTCTAATGTACGTAGACAACCTGGGATGTGTGTCACGGTCTAATGTACGTAGACAACCTGGGATACGTATCACGGTCTAATGTACGTAGACAACCTGGGATACGTATCAAAGTCTAATGTACGTAGACAACCTGGGATACGTGTCCAGGGCAAATGTACGTAGACTACCTTGGATATGTGTTGATTAAACTCCAAATTTCTTTTCGATCGGGAATATTTAGATACTAGAAACGTAGACAACCTGGGATGTGTGTCACGGGCTAATGTACGTCGACAACCTTGGATACGTGTCACGGTCTAATGTACGTAGACAACCTGGGATGTGTGTCACGGTCTAATGTTCGTCGACAACCTGGGATACGTGTCACGGTCTAATGTACGTAGACAACCTGGGATGTGTGTCACGGTCTAATGTACGTAGACAACCTGGGATACGTATCACGGTCTAATGTACGTCGACAACCTGGGATACGTATCAAAGTCTAATGTACGTAGACAACCTGGGATACGTGTCCAGGGCAAATGTACGTAGACTACCTTGGATACGTATCAAGGTCTAATGTACGTAGACAACCTGGGATACGTGTCCAGGGCAAATGTACGTAGACTACCTTGGATATGTGTTGATTAAACTCCAAATTTCTTTTCGATCGGGAATATTTAGATACTAGAAACGTAGACAACCTGGGATGTGTGTCACGGGCTAATGTACGTCGACAACCTTGGATACGTGTCACGGTCTAATGTACGTAGACAACCTGGGATGTGTGTCACGGTCTAATGTACGTAGACAACCTGGGTAACGTCTCTAGGGCTATTGTACGTAGACAACCTGGGATACGTATCACGGTCTAATGTACGTAGACAACCTGGGATACGTATCACGGTCTAATGTACGTAGACAACCTGGGATACGTATCACGGTCTAATGTACGTAGACAACCTGGGATGTGTGTCACGGGCTAATGTACGTCGACAACCTTGGATACGTGTCACGGTCTAATGTACGTAGACAACCTGGGATGTGTGTCACGGGCTAATGTACGTCGACAACCTTGGATACGTGTCACGGTCTAATGTACGTAGACAACCTGGGATGTGTGTCACGGGCTAATGTACGTCGACAACCTTGGATACGTGTCACGGTCTAATGTACGTAGACAACCTGGGATGTGTGTCACGGGCTAATGTACGTCGACAACCTTGGATACGTGTCACGGTCTAATGTACGTAGACAACCTGGGATGTGTGTCACGGTCTAATGTACGTAGACAACCTGGGTAACGTCTCTAGGGCTATTGTACGTAGACAACCTGGGATACGTATCACGGTCTAATGTACGTAGACAACCTGGGATACGTATCAAAGTCTAATGTACGTAGACAACCTGGGATACGTGTCCAGGGCAAATGTACGTAGACTACCTTGGATACGTATCAAGGTCTAATGTACGTAGACAACCTGGGATGTGTGTCACGGTCTAATGTACGTAGACAACCTGGGTAACGTCTCTAGGGCTATTGTACGTAGACAACCTGGGATACGTATCACGGGCTAATGTACGTCGACAACCTTGGATACGTGTCACGGTCTAATGTACGTAGACAACCTGGGATGTGTGTCACGGTCTAATGTACGTAGACAACCTGGGTAACGTCTCTAGGGCTATTGTACGTAGACAACCTGGGATACGTATCACGGTCTAATGTACGTAGACAACCTGGGATACGTATCACGGTCTAATGTACGTAGACAACCTGGGATACGTATCAAGGTCTAATGTACGTAGACAACCTGGGATACGTATCACGGTCTAATG
Organism: Haliotis rufescens; assembly: GCF_023055435.1. NCBI lineage: Eukaryota > Metazoa > Mollusca > Gastropoda > Lepetellida > Haliotidae > Haliotis > Haliotis rufescens. The sequence continues at coordinate 74,787,928 of NW_025963779.1, read as the reverse complement.
TACGTAGACAACCTGGGATACGTATCAAGGTCTAATGTACGTAGACAACCTGGGATACGTGTCCAGGGAAAATGTACGTAGACTACCTTGGATATGTGTTGATTAAACTCCAAATTTCTTTTCGATCGGGAATATTTAGATACTAGAAATATTCTTAAAAGTTGTAGCTACTTTAATCTGAGATCTGAGATCTTGAAATGCGCTGTAACTTCTACAGTGCACATAGGGAGACTGTTCGAGCGGGATAGTCCGTAGCCCAATTTCAGACATACAGAAAAACTTATGTTGAATGATGAACGAAAGAGTGGATACGGTAACAGCAGATAACTGCCAGGCATACGTGTCCCTTGCTGTTATCGATATCTACCACGCTGATCACCTTCATGGAACGAGCGGTGGGGTAGCCCAGTGGTAAACGTGTTCACTCGTCACGTCGAGCAGCCTGGTTCTAATCCACATATGGGTAGATTTTGTGCACCCTTTTCAGATGTCCCACACCGTGTTAGTGGTGGAATACTGTAAAATGCGGCGTAAAACCATTCTCGCTCACCTTCCTTGTGACATTTATTTTGAACATGTTGTTCAATAAAGAAAGTAATTTGTCTTTCAGCCTGAAATTGTAGGAGCGCAGTTCACCTGGAACGGGCAGAGAAAAGCTAAGGGGAGCTTCTTTGTGGCGACGAGTCCCGAGTTCGACATGGCGATATACTCAATCTGTGCCTTGGTGCGCCCTAATGCTGTCTGCTCCTTCAACATGGACGGCCACTCCATCAGGATACAGACGTGGGATGTCGCTCACAAGTCGGGGTCACAGATCGCCTCGGCTTACCCCCTGTAGATTGGCTGTCAGGAGACCGGTGACACAGACCCTCACATCAACTTCCGATCAAATCAGACTGATGATCACAAAGCCTTAATAACTACATATTCTCAATAAATTCAGAGAGGCCCTTGTGCTGTCTTGACAGCCGCTGGTTCTCGTTATCCTGGTGTCAAACAATAAATGACATAACATTGGTGTTATGGAATAAATCATAAGCATGCATTTACAAACATTGCAACTTTTCTTCACATAATTTAATTTGCATGTTACGTTTATCTCACATATGCTGATTCTCATTAAGCCTTCACAATTAGCCTGTATGAACAATAACGGGAAGTGACTCGTTATTACTGACTTTTTCTGATGTTGAAATGTGTCTTGTGTGTGATTATGGTCTTTTGCCCGCGTAAGCTCAGACGTCCATACAGTTTGACTCGCACTCTATGAGGTGAGGTGAAATTGGGTTTAACGTCGCGTCCAAGATTATTGCACTTATATTGCGACGTGCACGCACGTGTGTGTGTGTGTTTGTGTGGCTGCTTGTACTAGTCCGGACTGATGCCGATTTATAGTGCTAGCACACTGAGATACCATGCCGCAGTTTAACACGAATACCCCACTCAGACACAGTATACTGACTCCGACCCGACCAGTCCTTGCTCTAACCCCTTAATGCCGAGCGCCATACAGGGTAACAACAAGTACCATCTCTTAGCGTCTTTTGGGATGACGCGGCCGGGGATCGAACCCCGGACCTTGCGCTCTCCGGGCGGACGCTCTACCACTAGGCCACGGAGGCGGTCTCTCGCTCTATGAAGGTTCATACTCCAATGAACTCACGCATATGTAAAAGTCAATTCTTGATTATTCGTAGCCACGAATGTAAGACTTGTTCAGATTCAAAGCTTATGAACGGTTCAACATAGTCCAAAACACAACAAACAAGCATTGCTATAATAAATAACTATTATCTTTAATGCATAGAGTACAGCATCCTCGTTTATCAAGAGTAGGTATTTGAACACTGTAGTAACCATAGCATTCAGTCATAAAGATACTGCCACCTAAAGTGAAACACGTATCTAAGGCATATATCCTTCAGTGGTAGTACACCAACCCATTTAAAGTCATCTTCCCGAGGCAAAAGCGTCCACTAGCCTTATTATCAAAGTCTTGTTTCCGCCTTTGGCCCATCAAGCCCACATTCCTGTGTTAAATATGATTGGACTATCGTTCATATCGATAGTCCAATCAGAGAACGTTTCACAAAATCAACATCCATGACTGGTACACCTTCGTATGAAAGTGATTTACCGCTGTTGAAACGGATATGTCTTTTGCCTCCAACGATAGCATACGTTTTTGTGTCAGGGATAAAACTGCGAATGTTTTCGTCATCTCATCGACTTGGTTGTTGCCTATGGAAGACGCCATCTTTCTGAAACTATACACGAGATAAGAACAGCGATCTGATTGGATATCGCGCTTTCATTACAAGGGGCACAACTCATTATATACGCGAGGTGGCGCCAGGGTCTTGCCAAGAAAAGTGGTCTTGATATTGGCTAGTGGACACGCTTGCCTCGGGAAGATGATCTAAAATCGACCTGAACAGTTTCTCGGTGACTCAGGAACACAGATCCACATAACCTTGATAAACGAGATGATAGTATATGATGTCCTACAGTGATAATAAAACAATGTACATCACAGCAATAGTTCCCGTATGTACAAAAAAATCAACGAAGTATAAAGAATATTTACATAACATTATGAATACACGCAGTACTCTCAGCTCTCTCAAAGAAAGTCACGTACAGACTGCGTGTGATCTAGTACTGAGCGGAAGTGTTAAAAACCCTCGTTTGGTGAGAAGAGAAAAACAGTGTAGAGAGCAATACAAAAGGAATCACAGCATAGCCTTGTCAAAGACACGAAGTAGACAGGCCCCTACTCAGCCCATCTTGGCTGGTGAAGCAAGTATTTGGACCTGAATTGGCCTTACTGATCTGAATTCAGACACTTAACAAAACCTGTCCCTCTATCTATATGATGTCACAAGCATCACTTAATTTCTATTTGTATCTTATTGTCAAATGCCACATGCCTAAGTTTCTGTTTAAAAATGTGACAGTATGTCATCACATTGTCTGTCATACAGACCTGAAACAAATATATTCTGTAAATCCTTGAAAGTCTACAACAGTTTGCAAGTCTAGATTACTGCAGATTCTGAAAACGAACAAAGTCTCTGGACTCCTTTTTAATAGATTTTATTAAGATAAGCTAACAACTGTTTGTTTTTTCAGTAAAACAATTTTTCAGAGACAATATGTTTTTTTTTCTAGTCAGCACACTGTTGAGCTGTATGGGATTAACTCTCTTTTGTAGTTTTGTAGAGAAATTGAAAAAAACTAGCCGAACTCCATAAAATATACTTAAAACAATACATATCACATATCAAAACTCTACAAAGTTGATCACATTAGTTTGAAAATATAATTGAACATTACTATACCATACTTTACTCCGACCCTGCCCTAACTTTGAAATATTTGCCCTGGTATTTAAGGTAACTGACAAATAAATGTGCAGTTTGATTATCGTTTAACCACACAATCAGCAATATTCCTGCTATATGACAGCGGTGTGTAAATAATCATTTTCAAACCATACAATTCGTTGATAGATCTTGTGAACAATGATCCATACTGTCAATATACTGTGACATGTCATCAATCAAGTCACCGAGCCTGACCACCTATTCCATTTTCTCACCTCTTATGGAATAGGTTAGACGAGTTCTAACAGGGAATCCCCACATGAGTGTGCAGTTTGTAATATCTGTGTATTCTGCATGTACCTACAGATCTTGGAGCCTTCTAAGTAAACATCAACAAGGAGAGGAGCTACTTTGCAAATTAATTATGGCAGCTGATCACAGTGAGTGAGTTTGGTGTAACGCCGCTTTAACAGTATTCCAGTTATATCACGACGTGTCAGCTTAATGTGGGAGGAAAGCCTGAAGTGATGCAGGTCTCAGACGTTTACCACTTCGGTGAAACCCACGAGCATGGGTATGGTGCTGACAAACCTAGAAACATAATCGGGGCGAACCGGGATTTGAACCCACAATCATAGGTTTCTGGAGTGCCCTGGGACGCAACTCTGCACAGCGAATCGTGGCGCCTTAGACGACTGGCCACCCGTGCCCCAAGGTGATCACAGATAAGTCCATCCTTTCAGTTATGGGTCATGATGACGTTCTGTTTGGCTTCCCTTTCTGTGCACAAAGTCAGCCTAGCAGCCTAGCGTGTTTTACCAGGTCGACCAAATTCTTTGTGGGCCAAACATTATTATGTAATTGTAAGTGCCTCATGGGTACCAGTTGACGACTTGTCTTCAAATCCATATGTACATGTAATATTTTAAGATTACCGAAGGTTATGAACAGTCAAGTCATACCCCACTGCTATCATTATTGCAGAAATATCATACTGGCAAAACCAAGAAATATTTTGACTGCATAGGTCAATATGCCTTCCTCCAACTGCTAAAATTTACCTGCAGATCTCAACGCATTGCCAAACTTCTCTAAGGCACAATGTCACTCCTGTGGGCTGATTACACTGAATCACACTACACATTAGGTGTCTCCACACAGGGAAGGCTGACATTATCAACATATTGCAGGATGCATAGACAATGATATTCACCACTGACAACATCAACAGTTCACCTTGCTCGACAGTGGGCTCAAACTCATGGCCTGAAGACACTGTAGATTAACATTTCCCATGTTTAAGTTTACACATGTATCTGCCAAATAATTAAACTCCATGTGGTGAACTTGAGCATATAAAATGTTGAAATCATTTAAACAACAACATTGTTTAATTCATTTAACAGACAGAGCTCAAGATAAGCTGCATATCTGTGTAAAATATGCAAACTAAATCACTATGCTACAATTAAAGTTGAGTTGCTTGCATGAAGAAATTTGATCAGTCATGACATGGCATAACAACTCAGGATTCAAACACTAATGATGTAGCGCCATGATCATTCACTTGGTGAATTGAATTTGGCGCATTAAGAGTGAGTGAGTGAGTTGGGTTTAACGCCGCTTTTAACAATATTCCAGTTATATCGCGGCGTGTCAGCTTAATGTGGGAGGAAAGCCTGAAGTGATGCAGGTCTAAGAGGTTTACCACTTCGGTGAAACCCACGAGCACGGGTATGGTGCTGACAAACCTAGAAACATAATCGGGGCGAACCGGGATTCGAACCCACAATCATAGGTTTCTGGCGTACCCAAGGGACGCAACTCTGCACAGCGAATCGCGGCGCCTAAGACGACTGGGCCACCCGTGCCCCCGGCGCATTAAGAATGAACTTATTATTATTATTATTATTATTATTATTAAGTGACCATAAAACAAATACCGTATTCGACATAATAAGCGCCCATGTCGCTCTCCAAATTAGAAATAGGGGGCTCTTATTAGAATATAATTATGGTGAAAGAGTTGGAAGATCGTAAATTTCGTGGTTTATGCTGACAGCCTGAAATGATATGAAAGAAAAGTCTGTGCGTTTTGTATATTTTTCCAGAATTTAATTTCCCGTAATTAAGGGTGCATATAACACACGAGTGCGTATTATACACAAACAAATAAGTCTTGTGTACATTGATCAATCGGAAGGGTGCTAACTGGGATTGTTTACTAAGCAATATAGTGGCAAATATCGCTGTGGGCACTTATTAGAGCGGGGTGCTTATTACGTCGAATACGGTAGTATGATTACAGAAGCAAAGACACTTATGCGCAAACTGCTTGCATCCATGAAAACACTTTCTATGCTATTTTGCTGTAGCATAAGTAACTGTCTCAATGGCTACCCTGCTTGCAGTTTTAACCGTTTATTTTCCATATATGGCCACAGCGTAAGATATTAAATCAGCTTCCTACACATCATTTTGATTTATTTTTGAGATAATTATTTTCTACAATAATTAATGTGATGTTTTTACATATCTGTATTCATATCATAATAAAGGCCATAATGAACTTCATATGACAAAGAAGAAGATACTTAGAAATGAGGTGAAATGGGCCTTGCAGTCGTGGTCAAGATTATTGCACTTAAACAGCGACATGTAGACAATAATGAACGCTATATGATAACAAAGAAGGAAATGGCCATGCGTTTGTATCTACAAACTGAATCTATCCAGAAAGCACTGGATATTATGCACACTTCTAGCATCTTTCCTACATCTTCACGTCAATTCTATTACATTCACAATAGACTTATGCTTCAGTGTAAAAGAATACAAAGTTGTGGGTTTTCGTGGCTTGTTGAAGATTTTCTCGCACATTTGTGTAGGAAACATATGACATGTATAGTGCTAGAAACAAGCACCTGCCCGTAGGCCCGTAGCAGGTAGATCTCTTGTTTGGCCTGTAGTTTTAAAGTTGTATAGGTTCTTATGGCCTATCTATTTGTCACAATAAGCTGCAGTTTTCTTAAATGAGGGCCTGAAGAGTTTAGGGCCTGCAGCTTCTAAGGTCTGTGGGTTCTGATGGCAGCCAGGCAAGTTTTTCTATTCAAACACTGGTTGTATATCAATCATATCAACACTTACTGGAATTCATCTGACCCCTGCTTCAATGACCTAGTCCATGGCTTCAACTACTGAACATGACTTGTCATTCACTCTGTGCCTGCTCCTGTCATAGACTAGGTATTTCACCTGACTCTCTTGGATGAAGTAGCAACCACAAAGATGACATTCCTGCGACATTGTGCACTGACTGCACTTAGCTTATGTTAGCACAACAATAGTCCGGTAGGGGAACATTTCAGTACACGCTTTAGCCTATTGATGAAATGAGATTCGTGGTCAGCGAGAATTGAATATTGTTTTGCACCACAGTCAGGAATATTGCAGCTGTATCAACCTAATTTGCCCTTCAGTTTTTAAACTCATGTCATTTCCTGACTTGTCTGTCAAACTGATTAGGTAGAAACTGATTACAGGTCAAAACACTCTAAGACTTTCATTTCAACATATATGTCATAGTGTTGTAACATACTTGATAATTTATGCCTCCTAATTAAATCAACATTTAATTCAAGCATTAGATGTTAAAACTTATTTGCCCATTGAACACACAAGCACAACTTAACATGCCTTCCTTGACCTTGACCTTGACCTTGACAGAAGCAATCAAAATCTAATCCTACCCAGACCCTGCTACGTAGGACTCCAGTTATTGTGATCTTAAACTGTATTTATACAGGATTCAAATGGCCATGTTTCTCACTGATCCAAGACAAATGCAAGTTTGTAACTTTTTTCTCCAATAGTAATGTAGTACTATTGATAAAATATTTGTGGACTGGTTACATTAAAATTGTGATGTTTACCCTTGACATGCTTCAATAAAAGTGACCTTGACCTTTAATGGCAAACAATCATATGCCAGAAAAAATCCGAATAAAGAACTAGGTGATTAATGTAAAGATTAATGTATTGTGAACATGTTTGCGAAAATGGACAGTCAATTGACTCACAACCCCATTTCTGATAGCTGTCATAGCGGCCATTTTGAATGGCCAAAAGAATATTAGTAAAATACCCCCAACCACATCCCGTGACTTCCATCACAGCAGCTGATGTCCCACCTGTAGGAGAAACAAGTACACAAATACCAGAAAAAGACGATACAAAAACACCAGATACTCCCGAGTGGTCTGCTACACAGCTGTCCTAGCTGCCTTTACCTGTTCCCTCACACCGAGCACTGGCGGATCCAGGAGATCCAGAGGGGAGATGCTGTGGGACGCACGTACCCCATTTTTCAGACACCTCACATGTTAACTGCACTCTCGACGACTTAAGTACAGTGAGCATACACCCACCCTATCCCCTTTTCAAAATCCTGTAATCCTGTACGCCTCTGCCGAGATATTCATGGCTGAAAGTTGTCCTCCTTATTTACATTACAATGAGCCATACATCAGACATTCTTCACTCCCTTCTCCATATGAACTGCTATACTGTGGCCGGAGTCGTGTGCTGGACGCTCGCACACCTGAAACAGATTTCTGGACTTCACCACACGAAGTTGACGAGATACCCAACAGTGGCGGCATGGCCATACCAATCATCATTGTATTTGTTTAATTTCAATAAAATGCATTTCATTAAATTGACCTTATCTGACATGGCCTGACATGATTTCCCTTGTTTTCTGAAGTTTTTGTTGGTTAAATTTTGGTAGGTGATATGTGAGAAAAAAATTAAATAACTAAAAAAAATTTCAGGTTAGGCTAAAAAAATAATAGTCACTGCCCGCATCATCATAAAGTCCGCTGCATGTTTAATTTTTATTTCCATTTCCCCCAAAATAAAAAAAATCCAAAGACTTAAAAACAATGTGATCCCATATAGCACACAGTTACTTCCCTTTATATGTGGACTGCTTTCAAGCGCATCTTGTGCTATTGTCATTGCGGCAATAGGAGTTTGTATGCTTGTTTATGTAGAGAGGCCCCTTCCCAGGTTGATGGTACACAACTGTTTATTTGGTTACATACTAGTTTGAACAAGCAAAAAAACAAACAAACACCCGCCCTCTCGCACTATATTTTGAAAAGTCATTGCCAGAGAACAAATTCTTTTTTACCCAATTGTAAATAGACTGCAGTTTATTCTATAATATAAGAAAGCTCCACGATAAATCGCAAAGAACAATGAATGAAGCATGTCAAAGTGGTGGTCTTAACTGTTCTGTGCAAACATATGATGACAATGTATGAATTATCTTCCAGCAGTATACTTTTTATCAATTTGATATGCAATGCACATATCAAGACAACAGTCTTTCACTTTAGTGAACGAGTGTGTTTTACACCGTTTTGAAAAGCATTTAATTTGTATCAGCAGGTGTCAGCTAAATGTGGAAAGCCTGAAGTGATGCGAGTACTCGACATTTACCATTTTGGTGAAAGACACAGGTATGGTGATGACAAACAAAAGATGATTCAGTGGATCATTCAAGCCTTACCTCCTTGAGAAAACTGTGCCAGGCTTCATAGTAGCCCGGACTCATCCAGGTCTCGTTGTGAGACCCCCCTGGGAACCGACTGATTCTCTTCAGAGGGCTGCTTGAACTCTGACAAACACATCACAGACACATAGACATATGACATGTTAAGAGATGAGAAGTTTCTTTCAATCATCCAATGTTTCAAATTGTTCTGTAAACAGATTTTTCGACGACTCAATTCCCACATTACTTCATGAGCATCGATCCACGCAATTGGGATACTATGACATGCATCTACCAAGTCAGCGAGTCTGACCACTTGATCCCGTTAGTCGCCTCTTACGACAAGCATATTCGCCTTTTACTAATGAATAAGTAGTCATTTTACATCATATTTTCCCAGATGACTAGCGACGGTGTCTAACCCGGGTAATATTTCATGCTAGTGAGTGAGTATGGTTTTACGCCGCTTTTAGCAATATTCCAGCAATATCATGGCGGAGGACACCAGATATGGGCTTCACACAATGTACCCATGTCAGGAATCGAGCCCAGGTCTTTGGCTTGACAAGCAAACGCTTTAACCACTAGGCTTCCTGACTGTCCCTATTTGCTGTTAAATTCCACACTCAGCCATTGGCAAGGTACATGATGGTAGCTTGTAAATAATCATGTATCAGTACTAGCACTGGGAGCAGTACTAATCTGGAAGTTGAAATACATTTTTGTTCTCGCGACCACCTACATTGAATTTTAGGCCAGAATGTTTGTCAACTAACTAATAAGAATTAATAGTCTGAAGTGATGGACATAGCATCTGCTCCTACCTCGAACAGATCCGTCATCATCCGTGGCGGAATCAGCTGGTCTCCGAGCCCAGAGAGGAAAAGGATAGGAAGACATAATTTGTCAAGCCGCTTCTTGGACGGGTACTGAAACAGTGTATAACATGGTACAACAAGATACATGATACAAAGAGGCTTTGAGAGCAGTCAATACAACATCACTAATTACTTGCTCACCTCTACAGTAAAACATACATCAAACACATAGTAGGGACATCACTCATAAACAAAAGAGCAGAATAAAACATTGCCAAATACAATCCTGCTAACAAAATATATCTCAGGGACCAAGATAATATTGTTAAACCATTGGGTATTTACTCATGTGTTATCATTCACATTGGGTATTTACTCATGTTATCATTCATGTTTGGTATATACTCATTTTATCAATCACATTGGGTATTTCCTCGTGTTATCATTCAGATTTGGTATTTACTCATGTTATCATTCACATTGGGTATTTTCTCATGTTATCATTCACATTGGGTATTTACTCATGTTATCATTCACATTGGGTATTTACTCATTTTATCATTCACATTGGGTTTTTTGTCGTGTTATCATTCACATTGGGTATTTACTCATGTGTTATCACTTACTTTGGGTATTTTCTCATGTTATCATTCATGTTTGGTATTTACTCATTTTATCATTCACATTGGGGATTTACTCATGTGTTAGCACTTACTTTGGGTATTTACTCGTGTTATCATTCACATTGGGTATTTACTCATGTTATCACTCACATTGGGTATTTACTCATGTTATTCACATTGAGTATTTACTCATGTTATCATTCATATTGGGTATTTACTCATGTTATCATTCAAATTGGGTATTTACTCATGTTATCATTCACACTGGGTATTTACTCATGTTATCATTCACATTGGTTATTTACTCATGTTATCATTCACATTGGTTATTTACTCATGTTATCATTCACAGTGGGTATATACTCATGTTATCATTCACATTGGTTATTTACTCATGTTATCATTTACATTGGGTATTTACTCATGTTATCATTCACATTGGGTATTTACTCATGTTATCACTCACATTGGGTATTTACTCATGTTATCATTCACATTGGGTATTTACTCATGTTATCACTCACATTGGGTATTTAATCCTGTGTTATAATTCACATTGGGTATTTACTCATGTGTTATAATTCACATTGGGTATTTACTCATGTGTTATAATTCACATTGGGTATTTACTCATGTGTTATAATTCACATTGGGTATTTACTCATGTGTTATCACTCACACTGGGTCTTACTCGTGTTATCATTCACATTAGGTATTGACAGGTTTCTTTGGGTATTCAATACATACTGAACTAATTAAGTTAGGGATCATGAATAATATTGGGCATATTTTTATGAAACTGCATGCTCAGTCTTCACTACAAAAGAATATCCCCCAAAATATTTATGATCTGACTTTTTTGGTTCAGTATATATTCTTAAACCAGAGGACATTTTTAAAATTATGCTGTTTCAGGTAACTTCTCATTTTCTTGTGTTCATATGCTGCCCTAAGTATGTCACATGTTGAAGAAGTTTACAATAGCGATACGTCAGTTACAATAATTGACACATTGCCCTTCTGTGCATTCTTCACTGCAGGAAAACTTATGTATAGGTGATGCTTGCATTTGATCAGTAAATATAAGATAGCTATGCAATAAATCACAAAGAACAATGAAGTGTGGTTTATTTCACATGTTCTATCATGACGTCATTTCTGGAGATTTGAATATGTGCTCGTAACTTGATGATGTTCTATCATGGCGTCATTTCTGGAGATTCGATTATATGCGCTTGCAACTTGATGACGTCATATATTGGACGACGTTATTTTTTACTAGTGTCCAGTAAGTTGTTGCCCATACGTGTAGCTGGGTAACACAGATAACGCGATTGCCGAACAATCACATCTTAAAGCAATGGAGATATGACAATCAGTATTGAGAGAAAAGGTACAGGTAATCAACGTAAGGATTGTGAAAATATGCGGGAAATACCAACTGTACATAAATTGACTTGTCCGACATTGTGAGTACATTTCTATTGAGGGAGTCATCCTTATTTAATTATGGGTAACTATTTTTAAAGCGTGCACATTTTATCAGTATCCTTTAAGAGACTGTACATAATGTTGATATCCTTTTTCTTATCTTATATAAGAAATAAATGACTCGTGGTCGTTGTTTATTGTTCAATAAAACACTGCAGGGAGAATAAACAACTGGATGGATGCAACCCTCATGGCTTACTCTCCCCGCAGTTTTTTATTGTATGATAAACAACGACCACGAGTCATTTATTTCTTAAATAAAGATGTGAAAAGATATTCTGGTATGCAAGCTGAAAAGGCTACACTGGATAATTACGCAGTGTGTGGTAATACTTTGGGGTTTTGAAAGTTTTCATGTGTTTTTGCATGCAAGCAACTCAACATTGTGTTATGCTGATCTATTTGGAGTATTTTAGGCAAATACACAGCTTATCTTGACCTCTGATATCTTCCGACCCATGAAGATCCAGGGTAGAATAGGTCTTCAGCAACCCATGCTTGCTGTAAAAGGCGACTATGCTGGTCATAAAAGGTGACTAACACGATCGGGTGGTCAGGCTCGATGACTTGGTTGATGCAGTCATCGATCCCAATTGCGTGGATCGATGTTCATGATATCAATCACTGAATTGTCTGGTCCAGACTGGATTATTTACAGACCTTCGTCATATAGCTGGAATATTGCTGAGTGCGGTGTGAAACAACCAACCAATCTGACATCTTCCATGATGTCATGCACATTGAACCTTAACAATTATCATTTCACCTTTACCAGTTTACATGAACACTTGGTATCATCAATATTTGATAGTGATTCATAAACACATGCGTAAATTACAGTCAGAAATTCGGAATCATACAATCGATTCTCCTTTTAATAGAAATTTCTTTTGATTATGGAAATGTTTTTGTTGCTTATATTTATACAGTGAAAGCCATGTTCAACGAATGAAGAACCCCAAAGTAAAACAGGAACACCATTACCATGACAACAAAACACAATAGCAACAACAGAATTATACTGGTAAAGTCGGTCAAAAACATTCCCTAGTAATATGAAAAACTGGATTGATCATTTAACAGGTCAATTTATTCACCCTTTCTTTTAGCATTTCTCTTTATCTTAAGGCACTCACCTGATTTTTGAAACACCATGATGGCAAATAATCCAAAATTTTGAAATTAAATAAAACTCTTGCTATATCTGGCAGTGAGGTGAAGGTATTCTCCACTATCAGGCCAGCAACACAGCTGCTGTAGGATGGCTTGGAAACAAGGTTTATTGCAACAGCTCCGCCTAAGGAACGTCCAAATATGAATATTTTCCGTTTATTTATATCGCTCCTGTTGAGGATGAAGTCGACTGCTGCCTCTGCATCATCATACATTCCTGAAGAGATAGTAAGACGATGATGACAAGAGAGTTAACAATGATGACAAGATAGTGAGACGATGATGACAAGAGAGTTAACAATGATGACAAGATAGTGAGACGATGATGACAAGAGAGTTAACAATGATGACAAGATAGTGAGATGATGATGACAAGAGAGTTAACAATGATGACAAGATAGTGAGACAATGATGCTGATAGAGTTACACAATGATGCCAAGAGAGTTACACAATGATGCTGATAGAGTTACACAATGATGCCAAGAGAGTTACACAATGATGCTGATAGAGTTACACAATGATGCCAAGAGAGTTACACAATGATGCTGATAGAGTTACACAATGATGCCAAGAGAGTTACACAATGATGCTGATAGAGTTACACAATGATGCCAAGAGAGTTACACAATGATGCTGATAGAGTTACACAATGATGCCAAGAGAGTTACACAATGATGCTGATAGAGTTACACAATGATGCCAAGAGAGTTACACAATGATGCTGATAGAGTTACACAATGATGCCAAGAGAGTTACACAATGATGCTGATAGAGTTACACAATGATGCCAAGAGAGTTACACAATGATGCCAAGAGAGTTACACAATGATGCCAAGAGAGTTACACAATGATGCCAAGAGAGTTACACAACGACAAGATAGTGAGACAATGATGCCAAGAGAGTTACACAATGATGCCAAGAGAGTTACACAATGATGCCAAGAGAGTTACACAACGACAAGATAGTGAGACAATGATGCCAAGAGAGTTACACAATGATGCCAAGAGAGTTACACAATGATGCCAAGAGAGTTACACAACGACAAGATAGTGAGACAATGATGCCAAGAGAGTTACACAATGATGCCAAGAGAGTTACACAATGATGCCAAGAGAGTTACACAATGACAAGATAGTGAGACAATGATGCCAAGAGAGTTACATAATGATGCCAAGAGAGTTACACAATGACAAGATAGTGAGACAATGATGCCAAGAGAGTTACACAATGATGACAAGATAGTGAGACAATAATGCAAGAGAGTTACACAATGAAGACGAGAGAGTTACACAATGATGCTGATAGAGTTACACAATGATGCCAAGAGAGTTACACAATGATGCTGATAGAGTTACACAATGATGCTGATAGAGTTACACAATGATGCCAAGAGAGTTACACAATGATGCTGATAGAGTTACACAATGATGCCAAGAGAGTTACACAATGATGCTGATAGAGTTACACAATGATGCCAAGAGAGTTACACAATGATGCCAAGAGAGTTACACAATGACAAGATAGTGAGACAATGATGCCAAGAGAGTTACACAATGATGCCAAGAGAGTTACACAATGATGCCAAGAGAGTTACACAATGATGCCAAGAGAGTTACACAATGATGCCAAGAGAGTTACACAATGATGCCAAGAGAGTTACACAACGACAAGATAGTGAGACAATGATGCCAAGAGAGTTACACAATGATGCCAAGAGAGTTACACAATGATGCCAAGAGAGTTACACAACGACAAGATAGTGAGACAATGATGCCAAGAGAGTTACACAATGATGCCAAGAGAGTTACACAATGATGCCAAGAGAGTTACACAATGACAAGATAGTGAGACAATGATGCCAAGAGAGTTACATAATGATGCCAAGAGAGTTACACAATGACAAGATAGTGAGACAATGATGCCAAGAGAGTTACACAATGATGACAAGATAGTGAGACAATAATGCAAGAGAGTTACACAATGAAGACGAGAGAGTTACACAATGATGCTGATAGAGTTACACAATGATGCCAAGAGAGTTACACAATGATGCTGATAGAGTTACACAATGATGCTGATAGAGTTACACAATGATGCCAAGAGAGTTACACAATGATGCTGATAGAGTTACACAATGATGCCAAGAGAGTTACACAATGATGCTGATAGAGTTACACAATGATGCCAAGAGAGTTACACAATGATGCCAAGAGAGTTACACAATGACAAGATAGTGAGACAATGATGCCAAGAGAGTTACACAATGATGCCAAGAGAGTTACACAATGATGCTGATAGAGTTACACAATGATGCCAAGAGAGTTACACAATGATGCCAAGAGAGTTACACAATGATGCTGATAGAGTTACACAATGATGCCAAGAGAGTTACACAATGACAAGATAGTGAGACAATGATGCCAAGAGAGTTACACAATGATGACAAGATAGTGAGACAATAATGCAAGAGAGTTACACAATGATGCCAAGAGAGTTACACAAAGAAGCTGAGATAGTGGAGGTTGACAACAAGAGTGTTACACAATGATGACGAGAGAGTTACACAATGATGCCAAGAGAGTTACACAAAGAGGCTGAGATAGTGGAGGTTGACAACAAGAGTGTTACACAATGATGACGAGAGAGTTACACAATGATGCCAAGAGAGTTACACAAAGAGGCTGAGATAGTGGAGGTTGACAACAAGAGTGTTACACAATGATGACGAGATAGTGAGATGATTTTATCAGAAATTTTGTTGTTTGTCTTTGGCATGTTGAGCTAAACAAGGGTCCCCTCATTTCCTTTCACAACAATAACTTATCTACGCTAAATCTACAGCCACATTTTACACTACACTGCATGAAGGACGATAGGCCTGTTCAGAAAGGAAGTTATGACAGCGATCAAATGTATGTTGGTGCTATGATCGGTTATCAGTACAATTGAGTCTGGTGTTGACCTGATGACAGGTTCTACCTACCATGTTCAGAGGGTGATCCATCACTTTTTCCATATCCCCGATACTCCACCATAACAACATTGCATTTACAAGCTGAATACAGACCAAGGATGTTCATCAACCTGAAACCCACAACAATAGATTATCTTCACTCAATCCATCACAACAGTAGATTATCTTCACTCATTCCATCACAATAGATTATCTTCACTCAATCCATCACAACAGTAGATTATCTTCACTCATTCCATCACAACAGTAGACTATCTTCACTCATTCCATCAAAATAGACTATCTTCACTCATTCAATGATTCTATGATTCATAATCAACCAAGTAACCAAGCCTGACCACTCAATGCATTAGTCTCCTTTCACTACAAGGACAGGTACTGTCACTTATTCTAACACAGAATCTCCACAGGGTTTGCCGACCAATGAATAAATACTGGGCACCATTCAACAAAGCGATCTTAGCACTAAGACGACCGTAAGTCCCACACTTTAACATAGACTTATGACAATCGCAGCGCTCTGATCGCTTTGTGGAACGGACCCCAGGACAGGCAAATGAGTGGGGTATGATGACAATCAGGCAAGTAAACATTTCTAAAACTCTAATTTAGCTTATGAATGGCAAGAATACTCTTCATCAATAAATGTGCTACAATCACCTATGTCCAATATTCCCTGCATTTCCATGGAAGAAAACAACAGTTGGCACATCAAGGTGGGATTGCTTCACCAGCACCACGTTGATCTGTGTGCCGTCTCGGGTCTTCACAAAATGATTCTCATATGGTAGATGGAGTATCCCAGGCAGCTCGACGTACATCCGGGAGTGGGGAGGCTGGTCCGGGTGGTACAGAAGCATGTCCTGAGCATTGTAGAACAACCCTGAAATCAACAGTAGGAAGAAATGTACAGTTCGACGTACATCCGGGAGTGGGGAGGCTGGTCCAGGTGGTACAGAAGCATGTCCTGAGCATTGTAGAACAACCCTGAAATCAACAGTAGGAAGAAATGTACAGCTCAACGTACATCCGGGAGTGGGGAGGCTGGTCCAGGTGGTACAGAAGCATGTCCTGAGCATTGTAGAACAACCCTGAAATCAACAGTAGGAAGAAATGTACAGTTCGACGTACATCCGGGAGTGGGGAGGCTGGTCCAGGTGGTACAGAAGCATGTCCTGAGCATTGTAGAACAACCCTGAAATCAACAGTAGGAAGAAATGTACAGTTCGACGTACATCCGGGAGTGGGGAGGCTGGTCCAGGTGGTACAGAAGCATGTCCTGAGCATTGTAGAACAACCCTGAAATAAACAGTAGGAAGAAATGTACAGCTCGACGTACATCCGGGAGTGGGGAGGCTGGTCCAGGTGGTACAGAAGCATGTCCTGAGCATTGTAGAACAACCCTGAAATCAACAGTAGGAAGAAATGTACAGCTCAACGTACATCCGGGAGTGGGGAGGCTGGTCCGGGTGGTACAGAAGCATGTCCTGAGCATTGTAGAACAACCCTGAAATCAACAGTAGGAAGAAATGTACAGTTCAACGTACATCCGGGAGTGGGGAGGCTGGTCCAGGTGGTACAGAAGCATGTCCTGAGCATTGTAGAACAACCCTGAAATCAACAGTAGGAAGAAACGTACAGCTCGACGTAAATCTAGGAGTGGGGAGGCTGGTCCGGATGGAACAGAAGCATGTCCTGAGCATTGTAGAACAACCGCTAAATCAACAGTAGGAAGAAATGTACAGCTCAACGTACATCCTTGAGTGGGGAGGCTGGTCCGGGTGGAACAGAAGCATTTCCTGAGCATTGTAGAACAACCGCTTAATCAACAGTAGGAAGAAATGTACAGCTCAACGTACATCCGGGAGTGGGGAGGCTGGTCCGGGTGGAACACAAGCATTTCCTGAGCATTATGTGACAATCTACATTTACAGACATGATTTAGGACAGACCTTTTTTACCGATTTTTTGCCTAAAATTGGGCAAAAAAAAATTAAAAAGAAAAAGTTAAATACAGCTTGTTTTGGGAAAAGATGTAACCATGGTAACTGGGATGGTGCACAGATACCAGATTTACAAGAATGGCAAGGCTAAAATGATCCACTGATGTTTCTCTCAACGGTACAACACATACCAGCATCCATGCTTATTTAAAATGCATCGTCAGTGATCATTTCATAACTTGTTTTAACTTTAGATGGTTGACAAACCAATCTCATCAAAATCAGATCTTAGTTCTCGCTACCGCTAAACAAAGATCTCAAGACATCTCATTATGGGTCACGTCAGAATGACCTTTCATCCAACCAATCAGAGCATCGCTTACCAGATCAGGAAAGCAATAGTCGGTATGCATTTTCTAATCATGCAGCCTCAAAATGGTTAACATGGGGAATTCCGAACAACAGATGGGATAAATAGCCCTTGGAAAGTACTGCCAAACAATCTTATCAATCTATTAGACATTCCAGAATGTTCTTCTGTTCAGTATTCAAAATTTGAATCAATATTTTTCAAAGGTAGTCTGAGTGGAAGTCGCCAGTTTGAAACTAGTGGCGTTAAGTTCAAGAAAGCTGCTTTCTAATTGGCTGATGTCAACTTCTTTTTAGTCATTTAAGTGGTTGGTCAAAGTTCAAGAAAGGCCATTTTGATGTGACCCATAATGGAATGTCCTCTGATCTTTGTTTAGCAGTAGCGAGCACTAAGATCTGATTTTAATGTACTAGACCGAACAAAATGTTACTAGACTCAGTCTTTGGACTAGTATCTAAAGTTTCAGAGTGAGTATATAAAGCTGCATGGTTAGAAACTGAAGTAACATTTAAGTGTTATCAAGTACATAACAGCAAATCATGAAATGGCTACCTGCTTGGACGAGGTGAAATGGGATTTAACATCTATTTTGAGTTATGTCACTTAAATAGCGATGTGCACCCATTCATGTCTATTTGTAGCGGCACTTATCCTGACTATCGGTAATACTGATTTTATACTGCTATCCCACTGAGTAACCATGCCACAGTTTAACACAGTTACCTTACTCAGACAAAGTATACTGACTCCATGTCGACCAATCATTAACATCTATTCGTATGACATGCCAGGGATGAAACCACTGACCTTCTGCTCTCCGGGCAGACACTCTATCCACTAGAGCATGGCCACAGAGGAAGTCTCCTGGATGGACTAGATGAGGTGTGAATACACAGGTTACATATTTGGACCTTTTCACTGACTGAGAAATGTAAAATATATAAAACAGAGCACTTCCAAATTTGTTTACTTAGCAAGAAAGGCATTGGCATGATCATGCTTATGATAACATTATCAATATTTATCATGTTTATTAATAAAGATTAACCATTACAAAAGCACTGCCTCTCAAAGTGAGGAGACTTTCTCATTTTGCTTTCATGTTAGGACGATAAGACACAGCGTTATTAGAGACCTGGCTGGTATAAGGGACCCAGAGTGCATTAGAAGAGTTCATATAGATGTGATCGATCGGCAGCCATTTTTTATGAATCGATATATAGGCATGTATTCATACGTTTTTTTTGTGAAAAGGCTTAATATATTTGAAAGTGGTTTCCGTAGCAAAATGGAAACCTCTTTTTAACCAGTCAGAAACTAGCATTCATCAATGTCATGGTAGAATCAGATACAATTGCTTGACTTTGTGTGAAGAGTGCTGTTTTAGGATTGGATGTGATACCCCAGTGTAATGCTCACCCATCACTGATCTTGCTTGACCCTATCATGTTACTATCTTTAGGGTTTCATATGATCATTATGATGCATGACATACGTTTGGGCCAAAAAATACTTCAATATGCATCATTGATGCAACTCATAAGAAAATGTATTATTATTGTTATTGATCAGGGATTTTGTGCAACATATTACAGTCAAGAGATCACAATGTCAAAGTGAATAATATGCAGACAATATGATATTCAAAACATCAGTCTGTATGGCAGTAGTTATACAAATTAGGATTCAGGACCGGTAACTCGGGTACTCAAGTCAGGTGGGTACTGTGTGACCCGGGTACCCACAGGACAACCTGGACCTGTGGTTAGTCACGTGATTATATTGACTAATGGCAAAAATTATATAGAACTCTATGGTTATACACTATAAGTGACAATTGTTCACATTTCTTTCTATGCACACGTTCCTTCTGACTTTATATGTTTGCATAAAGATAAAACTTCAGTCAACTTCAGTGTATGCATGACCAGATCGGTTTATACGTCTATCTAAATATACTTTGACAGGAGTACGGTGAAACGTTTCCCAATCAGACATTTTGTCCCCATCTCTTGAGACCTACAGCGGGTACCTGGGTAGGGTCGGGTAATAGGGCGTGGGTACCCGCGTAGTAAATTTGGACTCGTCCCAGCCCTAATACATATTGCATTTTTCATACACTCTGGTATCATATATTGTAAAGAGTGGATGTTGATCAGAAACGGGACATAGGGGCTAAGGATAGAATTGGGGGTAACATACCCTACCCCTAATACTACGGATCGAGCAAAATCAATGAAACAAGAACCACAACCGGCAGCTTAGTCGAAATTCGTGATGGGATCTGACAGTTAAGACATGACCGGCATATGTAGGTACCTACATGTGTGCCCTGTCATCTTCAGTCTGGCCAGTGTATTTTCTCACAATGACAAAGCATTGAATTGTAATAGCGCATCCTATAGCTGCTACCTAAGGGGCTACATGGACGAGAAGCATATTGTATCAATACTGTCAAACCGTAGTGTAAAATCCCTACAAAACACAGAAAAGAAACAATCCTGTTTACCTAAAAGTGCTATGACAAGAAGAAATGACGCCAGCATTCCCCCTTCAAACCAAAACACCAGAAGGATAATTAGAAGCGCTGTACTGCAGAGCTTCCAAAATCTGGTCATCACAGCCAAAACAAGTCGGCTTATCAACTCGATCATGGCAAACCCTGCTCCAACTCGTCTCTTCTTCGTCTCCGCCATTTCCTCGGTTTCTTTTTTATCTAACTCGGAGTCACTCATAGCCCAAATTAACCATTGGTAAATCAGTATAGTTATAGGATTTGTGCAACAGATATGGAGCAAAATGTATACATTCGGAAACAAACGCTAGGAGGCAGACATGTTGAATTGGAAATGTAAAGCTGTCTCTTTGAGTGCGTACGAAACTAGGCATATCGAAAGACATCAAGTTTCGTTTAATTGTTATGAAATTGAAAAAAGTTATTTAATTATTTATCAGTACGAACTCATAGCTTTTCATTTTCTGTTAAACGTGTTGGTTTCGTAAATAGGGCACGGCGGTGCACTTGCAATAATGTACTGTAAGTATACTATCCGGCCGGACGTTATAATATCAGACATACGCGGATCGAGAGAGGGGTGAAGGGATGCAGCATTTTCCATGCATGCCTTAGACTATGTCATAATCAATTTATGATTACGTTTCATCTTTAATTTCAAGATTCTTTTAAGGCATGTGATGTTGGATATAGTGTGCATGTCAGAAAACTCAACAGACTAACACCGAAACCTGCATTGTCACTCGAAAATGTTTGTATTTTTTCAAAAAGGTGTTTCATTTTTAATTTCAAGATTCTTTTAAGGCATGTGATGTTGGATATAGTGTGCATGTCAGAAAACTCAACAGACTAACACCGAAACCTGCATTGTCACTCGAAAATGTTTGTATTTTTTCAAAAAGGTGTTTCATTTTTAATTTCAAGATTCTTTTAAGGCATGTGATGTTGGATATAGTGTGCATGTCAGAAAACTCAACAGACTAACACCGAAACCTGCATTGTCACTCGAAAATGTTTGTATTTTTTCAAAAAGGTGTAAAAGATTTAGCCAACCCCGAGATAGTAAAGAGGAGCCAAGTGCTAACAGAGTATAGACGGGGGAACTAGAAATATGTCAAATTTATCATAGATTGTTTCTTTGTGTTTGGTAAACTGCAATATAAATTTGTCTATTTCCCACTGTCACATATTCTTTTTGTCCCCAAACGGATACATCGTAATGAAAAAAATGGCAGAAACATTTTGCACCGTCGTTATCTAACCCTTGTGCTCACCGTGTTTTCAGAACTTTGGAATAAAAACATTTTGGGGGGTGAAGAATCTGTTTCTGAAATAAAAGCGACAAAACCCTTTTCATATTCATAACAAATTTCTACCAAAAAACACAGAGTCGATTGTACGATTTCGACTCTATCATGGGTATGTGTTTATGGATCACTATCAAATAGTGTTCGCGAAAAGGGGAGCGTATCCTGCCGCATCTATGGCATCCGTCACAATATTATATAGGTGAGGTGAGGTGAAATGGGGTTTAAAGTCGCGTCCAAGATTATTGCACTTATATAGCGACGTGCATGTACGTATGTGTGTTTGTGTTGCTGCTTGTACTAGTCCGGACCGATGCCGATTTATAGTGCTAGCTCACTGAGATACCATGCCGCAGTTTAACATGAATACCCCACTCAGACACAGTATACTGACTCCGAGCCGACCAGTCCTTGTTTTAGCCACTTCATGCCTAGCGCCAGACAGGGTAACAACAAGTACCATCTTTTAACGTCTTTTTGGTATGACGCGGCCGGGGATCGAACCCCGGACCTTTCCCTCTCCGGGCGGACGCTCTACCACTAGACCACGGAGGCTGTCCAATATTATATAGACCAGACACATGTAGTACATGATACAGACAGTAATGTTGATGCACATGCGACAGGCTGCCCAGAATAGATCTCTATGTGAAGTAGAAACTGAGAAATTTTCAACTGTCCAACTTCATATAAATTTTTATCAATAATCTGATGCAGGTGCATGTTATATGGTGCAGGTGCGAAATCACATAGTTGGAAAACCTGACTCATGTCATACCTCTATAAAAGGTAAGATATGACAGCTTGCACTTAGGCTAGGTTAGACTTTTAAGTCGATTAAGTCTTTGATAGGCATTTGGAAGAACATGAATACAGAACACTTTTATGGATAACTTCTTTTTATTCTTTGTAACGACGTTTTAGGGATACTTCTTGCCCCTCGAATACTGAGTTTGTTAGTTACAATTTCGGCTGACCTGTCCCTCTTTGGTACTCATATGTGTGTGTGAGTAGGGTACACATATCTATGGTGAGTTTTAGTTTTGATAAACTTTCTCTTTTGTTTTGATAGGATTTCTATTTTCGTATTGATATGAATTCATATTATATTTTTTTGAAATTTATAGATTTTCTTTGGCAGCTCTGTTTATATACGTTATACTGACCGTCTCTCAGAAATAGAGTTACTTTGCCCTTCGCTATTGCATCTTTTGGCTTCAGGAGATCTACGACAGATAGCGGATCTAACTGCAATTCTTGTTTTAACCGAGCCCGGGCTGGGGCATGATCTTGACATTCCAGTAACAAGTAGTATTCACGTTGATTGCTAGATGGGTATACCTTGTCACAGTGCTTCTTGTGACCGAGTGTGAGGTGTGAGATGACTATTTCATCATTTCATTTCATTTGAGTGTGAGTATGGCTTTTAGTACATTGCAGTTTGAATTCTGAATAACCATCTGCCGATCTAACTTCCGTTCCATTGGGCTTGCAATTTTGGGGCTATGGAGGCGATACAACCGATGGCAGCCATTGTGGGATGATGAAATCAAATCATTTGCTCTCTGCTTGAAGTTTTGGACAACCGCCAAAAAGTGCCCACGTCAGATATTCTGTCTTGTCAGCTAATAACAGAGTTGAGAATTTTACAATCTCGGTTCGAACGAGCAAAACATGCGCATGTGTATTTTGTTCGGTTTTCATTTGTTCATACGGATGTTTACTAATTTCCCAAACTGTGACTGTCAATGGGCCGCGTGGACTGAATAAAGAACAGTGTTAGTTGACATGGGACCGGTGAAGATCCGGGATAGAATAGGTCTTCAGCAACCTATGCTTGTCGTAAGAGGCGACTAACGGGATCGGGTGGTCAGACTCGCTGACTTGGTTGATGCATGTCATCGTGTTCCAATTGCGTAGATCGATGCTCATGATGTAAACCACTGGATTGTCTGGTCCAGACTCAATTATTTACAGACCGCCGTCATATCGCTGGAATATTGCTGAGTGCGACGTTAAACAGCAAACAAACAAACAAACAAATCGTTTTCGGGGAATTGATAAAAGTAGTTTTCTCTGAGTTTAAAGGTTGTTGTGTGTTTTCTTATTTCAAAAGCGATATAAATGTTTACTTGAATTATACATGTTTCAATTTAAAACATACTTACATTGCTGTCCCTTGAAGCAGCGTTTAATGGGTTAATTCTAAAGACGTTTTATTTGCATAGATCACAAATAATTATGTATTAGCAGCAAACTTAACTTCAACCGTTACTTTGCAAAATACCTCAATTTGAATGGTCGGTCAGCGGTTTCAAATCACAAAATATATCTCTATTTGAATAAAAGCGTCAAAACCATTTCCATAATGACAAGAAACCTCTTCTACAGAGTCTATTGTACGATTTTATATATATCACAATCACGTGTTTATGAATCACTGTGAAATAGTGATGATACCAGGTGTCCGCGAAAGGTAAACGTATCCTGATCAATCGGTGGCACCCGTCACAATACGTGCAGAGGCAAGTCAATTGTTCACCTGAAAATATGGCGGATATACCGCTTAAACATTCCACAGAAGCGCATATTGTGTTTTTGCTGTGTGCTGCGCTAACGTACTAGCCTAACTGTTATTCACTGACAGGTTGCCTCGCTGTGTTATTCACTTACTC
The DNA here is from genome assembly GCF_023055435.1 of Haliotis rufescens. Lineage (NCBI taxonomy): Eukaryota > Metazoa > Mollusca > Gastropoda > Lepetellida > Haliotidae > Haliotis > Haliotis rufescens. The sequence continues at coordinate 74,763,151 of NW_025963779.1, read as the reverse complement.
ACTGATTGTGGATTTTTACTCGCTGACTACGTTATTCACTTAATTACTCACTTGTGTTACTCACTCATTGCTTCACTTATTTTGTTACTCATCTACTCCTTGACTACGTTATTCTTGTACTCACTGAGTATGTTAATCACGTACTAACTGCCGTACTGACTGTGTTATTCACTTACTGCCTCACTGAATGTGGTATTCACTGCCTCACGGACTGTGTTATTCAAGTACACATTGCCTTACTGAATGTAATATTCATTTACTGCCTCACTAAATGTGCTATTCATTTACTGCCTCACTGAATGTATTATTCATTTACTGCCTCACTAAATGTGCTATTCATTTACTGCCTCACTAAATGTGCTATTCATTTACTGCCTCACTGAATGTGCTATTAACTTACACTCTGCCTTACTTAATGTGTTATTCACTTACACTCTGTTGCCTGTGTTATTCACTGCCTCATTGAATGTGTTTTTCACTTACTGCCTCACTGAATGTGTTTTTCACTTACACACTGCCTCAATGAATGTGCCATTTACTTACTGCCTTACTGAATGTGTTATTAACTTACTGCCTTACTGAATGTGTTATTCTCTTACTGCCTTACTGAATGTGTTATTCACTTACTGCCTTACTGAATGTGTTATTCACTTACTGCCTTACTGAATGTGCTATTCACTTACTGCCTCACTGAATGTGTTATTCACCTACACACTGCCTCATTGAATGTGTTATTAACTTACTGCCTCACTAAATGTGTTATTTACACACTGCCTCACTGAATGTGTTATTTACACACTGCCTCACTGAATGTGTTATTCACTTACTGCCTCACTAAATGTGTAATTTACACACTGCCTCACTGAATGTGTTATTTACACACTGTCTCACTGAATGTGTTATTTACACACTGCCTCACTGAATGTGTTATTCACTTACTGCCTCACTGAATGTGTTATTTACACACTGCCTCACTGAATGTGTTATTCACTTACTGCCTAACTAAATGTGCTACTCACTTACTGCCTTACTGAATGTGTTATTCACTTACTGCCTTACTGAATGTGCTATTCACTTACTGCCTTACTGAATGTGTTATTCACTTACTGCCTTACTGAATGTGTTATTCACTTACTGCCTCACTGAATGTGTTATTCATTTACTGCCTCACTGAATGTGTTTTTTACACACTGCCTCACTGAATGTGTTATTTACACACTGCCTCACTGAATGTGTTATTTACACACTGCCTCACTGAATGTGTTATTCACTTACTGCCTCACTGAATGTGTTATTTACACACTGCCTCACTGAATGTGTTATTCACTTACTGCCTCACTGAATGTGCTACTCACCTACTGCCTTACTGAATGTGTTATTCACTTACTGCCTTACTGAATGTGTTATTCACTTACTGCCTTACTGAATGTGCTATTCACTTACTGCCTCACTGAATGTGTTATTCACCTACACACTGCCTCATTGAATGTGTTATTAACTTACTGCCTCACTAAATGTGTTATTTACACACTGCCTCACTGAATGTGTTATTTACACACTGCCTCACTGAATGTGTTATTCACTTACTGCCTCACTAAATGTGTTATTTACACACTGCCTCACTGAATGTGTTATTTACACACTGCCTCACTGAATGTGTTATTCACTTACTGCCTTACTGAATGTGTTATTTACACACTGCCTCACTGAATGTGTTATTCACTTACTGCCTCACTGAATGTGCTACTCACTTACTGCCTTACTGAATGTGTTATTCACTTACTGCCTCACTGAATGTGTTATTCATTTACTGCCTCACTGAATGTGTTGTTCATTTACTGCCTCACTGAATGTGTTATTTACTAACTGCCTCAATGAATGTGCTATTCACTTACTGCCTTACTGAATGTGTTATTTACTTACTGCCTCACTGAATGTGTTATTTACTTACTGCCTCACTAAATGTGTTATTTACACACTGCCTCACTGAATGTGTTATTTACACACTGCCTCACTGAATGTGTTATTCACTTACTGCCTCACTAAATGTGTTATTTACTTACTGCCTCACTGAATGTGTTATTCACTTACTGCCTCACTGAATGTGTTTTTTACTTACACACTGCCTCAATGAATGTGCCATTTACTTACTGCCTTACTGAATGTGCTATTCACTTACTGCCTTGCTGAATGTGTTATTCTCTTACTGCCTTACTGAATGTGTTATTCACTTACTGCCTTACTGAATGTGTTATTCACTTACTGCCTTACTGAATGTGTTATTCACTTACTGCCTCACTGAATGTGTTATTCACCTACACACTGCCTCATTGAATGTATTATTCACTTACTGCCTCACTGAATGTGTTATTAACGTACTGCCTCACTAAATGTGTTATTTACACACTGCCTCACTGAATGTGTTATTTACACACTGCCTCAGTGAACATGTTATTCACTTACTCATTGCCTCAGTGAACGTGTTATTCACTTACATACTGCCTTACTGAATGTGTTATTCACTTACATACTGCCTTACTGAACGTGTTATTCACTTACTCATTGCCTCACTGAATGTGTTATTCACTTACACACTGCCTTACTGAATGTGTTATTCACTTACTCATCGCCTCAGTGAACGTGTTATTCACTTACATACTGCCTCACTGAATGTGTTTTTCACTTACACATTGCCTCAGTGAACGTGTTATTCACTTACTCATTGCCTTACTCACTGTGTTATTTACGAATTGCCTCAGTGTTTGTGTTTTTCACTGACCAACTCACTAACCACGTAAGTAGAGTTGAGTAATCGGTGTCAGTGTTGCGGGACTCTCAAAGAGTCGGGGTTTGTGCCACAACTGACCATAAATCCCCCTACAGTTGCAAACCAAACTTTACCGAAGACAACCTCAAACCCTTGTATTTCATGAGGATATTCAAGGCGGAAAAAATTACCCAGTGTAAACATAGCAATCTAGGTCATGAGTTTGGGAAATTTGTTACGATGAAGTAAATAGTAAGTAAAAGGCAAAAATAATTGTATCAATATCAGTAACTGATGATATCTTCTCTATGCATTCATTATGCAACTATATTCGGACTCTTTTCTTTTCAGAAATACTTTCGTGTTCTTCGGCGCTGCGATCCGCTTCGCAGAGTTACGCCCCTACGTGAGAGAGTGAGTGAGTATGGGTTTACGCCGCTTTTAGCAATATTCCAGCATTTATCACGGCGGGGGACACCAGAAATGGGCTTAACACATTGTACCCATGTGGGGAATCGAACCCGGGTTTTCGGCGTGACGAACGAACGCTTTAACCACAAGGCTTTCCCCACCGTCACACATCTCTAATTAAAAACACAAACAGCAGAATTGTACCTTCAGTGCTTTATAGGATCATGACGAATTTTGGTTTGAAAAAGCCTTATAGTTTGAGTGATTCTCACCCGTTCATATGCACGTTTTACCCTTTAAACCTCATGGCGAATTCATGATGATCAACATATTAGAGTGATTTATCCGGATTTAGCCATGTTGTGGTTGATATATGAACTTTATGATCTCTCGGCAGTTGACGTTAACGTTGAAGTCAGTGATGCACCACCACCGTTATCTACAGCCGATATAATGCTGGACTTGTCAGCGTTCAAGTTGTTCACAGTTGTAATTTCTGTATGGTTTAAGCTATCTTTTTGTGCTTTGGCCTAGAATGATGGCAATCTGACGTGAAGATGTGTACTTCAACCCTATCTATCTATCTATCTATCTATCTATCTTTCTATTGAGAGAGAGAGAGAGAGAGAGAGAGAGAGAGAGAGAGAGAGAGAGAGGGAGTGAGAGAGAGAGAAAAAAACCTACTGAAACGTCGCCTCAATTCTGATAAAGAAGTCATTTTTTTAGATACTGTTTATTCCATTTCCAAGTAAATCTTTATCAAGTGAGCAAAAAAATAAATTAAAATTAAAAGAATCAAGGTTGGAGACATAATAAAAATAAACTTGTGATGGAAGGTCCACATGTTTGAAGTAGACATTAATTAAACTTAATATGGATAAAATATTCCATGAACATTTCACTGGGCCAAAATCGAACAGTATATTTTGTGAATAAATATAAAATAAAGAAGTTGTTTATCTATAAGAACTTCTTCTTGTTCACTGATACATTGATATACAGTCATTTCGAATGAATGAGTTGTGGTGACTTTTTCAGTCTTATATGACAATATATTTTGAGAAAGCCTCAGTTGTGATAGAAAATGCAACGGTAAAGTCGAGCAACTGAACACATTATCTCAACCCATTTAGGTACAAATTGTGTTTCACAACTACTATTATACACTAAATGTTCCTTCGTTTGGTATTTCTTGTCCCCGTTAGAAAGGTGGTGGCAGCAAAATGAAGTTGCCACGCGGTGATGGGATCAGGGCATATATATCACAGATGATGCAAGATGTGTGATTGTCTCCATCCAGATCGCCGGGACTGACGTATTCCAAGCTTCATCGGCAACAAACGTACATCACCCTAGTTCTGTCGTCAGAAGTGTCCACATGGCACGTCGGCGTTCCGCTGTCATCTATGTAAGAACAGAATTCGTACATGCAAGTATCGACCCTGAAACTGTTGAATCATTTCATAGTACCAGATAAAAAGCATCACGGCTTGCTTCACCATCCATTCTGTTCTCATTGTGTCCACAGACAAAAACATGTATATTGCTGGTGACTCCAAGCTAGTAGCAGGGGCATACCAGTTGCTATGAAGAACAATTACATAAAATATTTCCATAAAACATAAGAATACTCAGAATATGTAATACGGTTTTTGATACAAATCTAAAGAAATGTTAAATGTGACTTGCAATGGAAACGTGTATCTTGGCATTTTATATGCCCCACCAGAAGGACCACCTTTGTAATCAGATGAAACATGTCCCCGGTGACACCAGGGGATTTCATGTCAACTCTCAGCAGACAGTAACAATAGTATACATTTAATTGGGGATCTCAAAGCAAGAACACGATTTTTACCAAACTTTATAGAAACAAACTCAAGGTTTATCGATCAAGGTATCATTCCCATTGACCTGTTGGATTATATGAATGATGTTGACAAAATACGCAGCATAGATATTCCACTTGAAAGGTCGGGATATGAGCAAGCCAACTTCTCACGATCGGTTGGTGAAACAACACACAAAGGTGTAAGCGTGGTGGACTGTGCTTTAGCAGGAACTAGTTTCGTCCTTCAACAGCAGATTTTGAAATCCACGATTTAGAGCCTTTGAAGGCATCCATTATCCTGTTGCTGTAATATTGTTAACTTTTTGATAAATCCCAAGGGGCAATCGCAAGGGCCAAGCTCATTTGAGGATACAAGCTCAGGACTTAGGACGAGGAATAGGACGCTTGCCACTGAATACGTCCGCGCTATGTCCATTAGTAAAGATGCTATACAATAAATTGAATCAGACCTGCAACATTTTAATTACTGTGACCAGTTTTATGTTACCAGAAAGGTAAATGACAAAGTAAGTAATGTGCTTCTTGCATCCGCGGGTAACGTATTTTGATAGGTTACTAAATGTAACACAGCCTGCGATGTGAAGGCGTATGAAGTCCTGGTTTGGTAAACAATGTAATATCTCTTGTAGAAGGTACTTTAAAGAAAATGAATTTTCAAATATCAGCAAACTTGCCAGAATAAATAACGCATAATGAATGTTAGTAAATGCTTTAAACATTTTCGTGTAAAATACTCAAAATACTGGTTTGTCCATATCCGTGCTCGTGGGTTTCACCGAAGTGGTAAACGTCTGAGACCTGTATCACTTCGGATTTTCCTCCTTCATTAAGCTGACACGCCGTGATATAACTGTAATACTGTTAAAAGCGGCGTTAAACCAAACTCACTCACTCACTCCTGCCCATCTGTTCCCACACTTCCCAAATTGGAACTCTCTAGACTTATGATCCATCCGTTCTCTCTGTGCCACATATACATACAACCCTGGTTATCAATGTAAAGGTTCTGCCTGCACTATACTCACTACTTTCATCACGTGAATGATCCCACTTGATGCTACCTTGTCACTGACCTTCAATATAGGAGCCTCGCTGTTTGTTCCATGCATTGTATCCTGCACAGCCAGTGAGTGTGGAGCCTGATGGACAAGTTGTCTTCATGAGGTTCCCGACAGGTCGAGGACTGAGTGTGTGCACGCTGCAGGAGAGACCCGGAGCCTGGCAGCAGGTGGCGTAGGAATACACCCCTACAACACGAACACGTTGGGGAACATTGTGGTAGAAATCCTTTGTTGACATGTTACCTATCGCCCCTGTTAATCGTTAATTAACACAGCACGATGAACACTTTTCAACTTCCACAACGCAAACACCAGAGTGTGCTGTACATTAACGTCTGCAGTCCTACATCACCGACAGTGTACAAGCTAAGTTATCATTGCGCTACAGTGTGTATGTTACCTGTGACAGAAAACGACCCTGTCGTTGCTCGGCAGAAGCTGTTGTCCATGTTAGTTCCGTCCAGACGGCCGTTCACTTGGTACGAGCTGCAGCCTTAGAAAGGAAGACACGAGACCAAGTCAAATAGTATATCGCCTCCAGATTTGCTGGTCAATGTAAATGCACGATTCACACCAAGACATTCACCTGACAATAAAGACATCTAACATGTCAGATGCTATCATTTTACACAGCTTACCTAATACCTGGAAGGATTGAAAGCATGTGGTTGAAACTGAATCCCCGTCCTTGTTTCCTGAAGGCCCATCTTTGAGGTACTCGCACTGGAGCCCGTCCTTCTTGCAGCATCTTGCCGAGGCATGGAGCGGAGAGGCTTTAGCTGCCCAGGAACAGACACAGACATTATCACACTTGTCATGACAGATGAGCTCCGGGGAGACGAGTGAACCACACGAAACAGTTAATACAGGACACATGTTGTAAAAAGGCGACAATGACGATAAGGATCATCGCACATTTGGTATTGATTCCATTTTATTAGAAGGTTTAATGAACGTACTTCCCCGTGAAGATCCGGGTTAGAACTGGTCTTCAGCATCCCATGCTTGTGGTAAGAACGGGATCAGGTGGTCAGGCTGACTGATTTGGTTGATGCATATCATCGTATCCTAGTTGCGTAGATAGACGCTCTTAATGTCAATCACTGGATTGTATTTATAGACCACAGTCATATAGATGGACTATAGAAGATGGAAGCGTTAATCAACAAACAAAGAAACAAATGAACTTACTTGTTTGTGTTGAGTCGATTTGGCAGAAAAGCTTCTTGTCAATCAATACAACTTTCACGCCATTGTTTTTCCCACTTGTTGACTGTAATCAATCAGAATAATTTGAAAAAGAATTGATATTGTCACTGCTTTATTCAGTTCTCCTTTGTATTCGCTCAACTTTGTAACTATTAGGGCTGTTGTGAATTTATGTTTTTGTCTGATTTAATGACAGAACAAATTGACCACAAAGGCGTCTTACGGGCGGAAACCCGCGAAGCCAATACAGCACGGGGTACGGGTGGCCCAGTCGTCGATCTCGCCTCGATTCGCTGTGTATCCCTTGAGCACGCCAGAAACCTATGATATTGAGTTCGAATCCGGGGTAGAATAGGTCTTCACCAACCCCTGCTTGACGTAAAAGGCGACTATGCTTATCGCCAAAGGCGACTAACGGGATTGGATTGTCAGACTCACTGACTTGGTTGATGCATGTCATTGTATCCCAATTGCGTGGATCGATGCTCATGATTTAAATCGCTGGATTGTCTGGTCCAGACTCGATTATTTACAGACCGACGTCATATAACTGATATATTGTTGAGTGCGGCGTTAAACAACAAACAAATACATAACGCGATCCCCTACAACAACAACAGGGATTGCGACGGACATTTAACCTGCCTCTGCGTACAATCTCAATGAGGCAGGTCACAGCAATTTCCTCAGCTGTGACGTCAGTGGTGTAAGCACGCAGATATTGGGCAACGCGACGTCGCAATGAACGTTTGTCGCCGCAAATCTGCACTCTCAATTCGTCCATGGGCAGGAGTTTGTTCAATTGTTTGTTTGTTCGATGTTAACGCCGCTGCTATATTCCAGCAGTCGCCTGTCTGTAAATAATGGAGTTAATCAAACAAGACAATTCAGCCTTCTACCGAGTGAGTGAGTTAAAGTATGTTCTCAGCCTCACCAGCGTTCCACCAATCGTGACAGTACATTGATATGTCCAGTCGACATCATAGCGATGAGCTCGACAGTAGAAGAAAAGACTGAGTGTTTTACCGCAGTTTTAGCAGAGCAGCCTGTCAGCATCTCATCGTCCTCACAGGACACCGACACTTCACTGCCTGCCGAGGACACCCTGTCTGTACAAGTCAACGTCGCCGGCCCTGCAGACAGCGTCTTCGTCGCGATCCAGTTGGGGATGACTGCAGATGTGTTCATTAACCAAAGAAACAGGTCAACAAGATCATGTGAAGCAAATGTGTCACTTAAAATCAGACATGGTGTTAAACATGCATAGTGACATAGGTATGTTTCATTCACAAAAGGGGGCACGGGTGGTCCAGTCGTCTAAGGCGCCGCGATTCGCTGTGCAGAGTTGCGTCCTTTGGCACACTAGAAACCTATGATTGTGGGTTCGAATCCCGGTTGTTTCTAGGTTTGTCAGCACCATACCCGTGCTCGTGGTTTTCACCAAAGTTGTAAACATCTGAGACCTGCATGACTTCGGGCGTTCCTCCCACATTAAGCAGACACGACGTGATATAACTGGAATACTGTTAAAAGCGGCGTTAAACACAACTCACTCACTCACTCTCTCATTCACACCATCAGGACCAAGATGTATGCTGTAAGGCCTACAATATTGCAGCATTTGTTCACGATATGCACGAAGAAGATTGATGTACCTTGGCAGTCCAGAGACGTCGATGACCATTGTCCATTCTCCAGACAGATGATTGTGTCGTTCCCGCCATGATTTCTGAACCCTGCATCACACGTGAACGTCACCGACGTGTTGAACGTGGTTGCTACAACGACGCTAGGATCTGCATTGCTCCTATCGACGGGGGTCTTGCAATCCACGACTACGAAGATAATTCAGTGAGGTTTGATATAATTGAAATTACTATTGTTCTTCAACAAAAACAGAAACAGAAACCTTTAATCGAATACCAAATACCAGAGAAGGAAAGAGTTCGTTCTGTTAAAGCTCTTGTTTATCGGGATTTGTCATCACAAATTCTATTGCATGTCCAAACATGTCTCCAGGACCAAACTCACTGGATCCACAACTGAAGTTTCAGAGTATTATGTTAAAGTAATTTGGCGTGCCACAAATTAAACATCATGATTAAAACATAAAATCTTTTCCAGTGCAAGTATGGGCCTTTGTGCCTTTGTCTGGGGCTCTGTATTTTTTTTGGAAACGTCAACCTTATAGATGCCTACATCACCAATACTCACGCTGACAGACTTGGGTTGGAGTCGACCAGATGGCGGTGTCCTGGCAGACGCTGTCACCAGTCCCCGTTGTCGAGGTGTAGCCGACATTGCAGCTGTACATGACGTTGCTGTTGAAGTCGGTGCTTGTCACTTGACCCACAGACTGATTATGGAGAGCTGGTGGCATTCCACAGTCAACAGCTAGACGCGTTTGATGGCAGTATGCAAAGCAAATATGTTAATTAACGATTTTGTTTTAGAAAAAGACGGGATTCCTTCAAATATATCGGCATTAAGGGAAGCTTGCTGACGGACAAGATCTAAATTTAGTTCAAATTCAGATACGATATTTATTGATATAATGTTTTATTATACACCTGTGGATAAGAAATCCATTCGAGATAACTTGTATCAAACATATGTGTAAGATCGAATTCCAGGTCCGTGATTGGCTCTTTGTTGTTCCATGGTGATGAAGGTCATATTTTGACGGACAACTTTCCAAATTGTAATTCACTCGTGCTACCGTCGATTTCACCAATGTCTGTGTCGAAACGTTATAGTTTTAGAGTGTTGATAATTTCCCTTGGTCTTTTCTAGTTTGCATTATCATCATCGCCTTGATTATCTATAGATATGGCGGAAACTTTTATTGTGGAGGGACACACTAGGTATGGGTAGTGAGCAGTAGGCACACGCGACCATTGTGTTATGTATTTATGCGCCACTGTCACCTTGAGTGTAGAGAAAATATGAATCAACTCGTTGTAAGATAAATGGTATTTGACAACCACGAGTGTAGTAATCTCTACATATCATTGCAGGCAGAGAAATATGTCGCCATTGTATTTTATGTGTCTAAAACCTCCGCCTTTCTGTAACATGAGACATTTTCATGTATTGAAACAAAAAATGTGCACATACTGGGAACGTACTTTATGTGTAATGTTTTTTTTCTAGTTACCTCTACAGGATTCATAAGTCATAAGTCTCATCGATTCTCACTCATTCATTTTATAATAGCAAGATTTGCAAGCATTTGCACATGGAATTTGTCACGAATATCAAGTTTAATTGGTGTATTGTAATACCAACAAAAAATTAATCAAAGTCCAGTGGACGATGTGCATATAGACATAGAGTATAAAATTTAATAAATTATGAAAAATACCCAACGAGAATTAAAGATATTTTTAATCAGTTCGGCTGTCGCAGAATGTTATAAGAAGCAGATATCCCAGTCACCACATAATGATACAACAGGGGACTGCGTGTTTCCAGGGTAACCCACTGGGATGATATGTGTTTTATTCTTCTTGTTTTTTGTGAAACATTAACGGCCTTGACATGCGACAATGTGTAGTTTACACCTACCTAAAGGTAATGCAACATTAACCCTGAGCATATAACTTCATGTACAGACACAATATATTGTGCCTATTGCTATTTGAGGCAGTGTTGTGAACTGGCACGCCTTACTTTCAAAATGCACGATGCAGAGTACCACAAAGGCTAAAAAGTACAAAAGATAGAAACTTTATCATAGTTTCAAATCACTCTAGTTTTAAAAACCTCGCAAGATAGCTGCATGTCGTACAATAAATTGAAAAGGTCAAAATCTAAACGAGATCAACAATTAAAATGACAAGTCTTTGGAAGGCATTTAGAAGTGATACATATAAGGACGAGAATTTATGGATGTCACCTTCAATATTATGAAGAACACACCGTTTCGGAGTGTATGCTTACTCGTTTATCAGGTGAATGAATGATATGAAGCAGAGAGCATATATATATATGAACATGTAAGAACACCAAAAATAATACGATAACAAAGGTGGAAACTCAACAAGGGAAGCCAACACATAATTGTCGCCGAGAGGTGATAAGGAACAGAACATGGAAGCCAACACTTTACAGTAATTAACGCTGAGATTTATGGGCAACTTGAAACAAACCAGGACATGTACTCCGAAACGTTGTGTTCATCATTATAAAGAAGTTGACATCCGTAAATTCTCTCCTTATTTAAAATGAGAGTCATATAACATCCGATATTGGCATGATAGTTGCCCGAATTGAGGTAGGGTAGCAAAACAAGCTTTCAAGGTAATGGACAAATTAAAAGGCACACACATCAAAACTCCCTCAAGTTCAATGACACCTGACATTAATAGCGTCTATTACAAACCCCCTGCTTTAAAACACGCAAAAACTCAGCCCCACAGGAAAAGTCAGTCGTCTGATGACGTCAAGTTCCGTACTATTCGGGCTGTATGGGGTCTGGCCTTGTCATGTTGATAAAGGACACCACGTGGCAGCTGTTGTCGAAATGCTTAGACAATCGGACGAAAAATGTCATCCATGTCACGCTGGGCTGTCAATTTTGGCCAACGTTTTGGCCAAATGGCCTTGTTTTGACTTTGCCGATCCGAGCAGAAGTCCTTTTCATATGCATATTGAAACAGATCAGCAATCGGAGGAGTACAATTGGTGCACATTGGTGTACGTGCCGCTTGCCTAAATGTCTTACCAATGCCGTATCAATGAGAAAGTCCAGCATGTCACATATTATTTTCTCAGTAAACATCAGATGGCATTTGCTTTCATTTTTGACAAATTGACCTGAACCTCTGAAGATAGATGTCACTGTATCTGTAAATAAAGGGACATAACCCTTTCCATATCCAACAGACATCTCTAGCAGAGTCGATTGTACAATACCGTCTATATCATGAGCATGTTTTTATGACTCACTATCAAATAGTACATGATACCAGGTGTTCGCGAAAAGGTGAGCGTATCCTGTTCCACTGATGGCACCCGGTAGCATTATTTCTAGACAAGTTAGCTATATAAATGATTTCATCGTATAGAAACATGTTGTGCTATATGCAATATCAGTATTTGATTTTTGTTATCGAAAACATGTTTATATTCCACTAATCTGAATAAAATTGATCCTGGCTCCATATGTTTGTATCTACATTAAATAAAATAAACATCTTTTCAATTCGCAATTAAACCTTTCTTTTTAAACCTTAATTAACGTTTATCGGAATAGTTTGAGACAAATTCCATATGCTTCAGTCGGATAACGGCCCACATTGGTTGTATACTGTATACAGCTGGTTGTCATGCTTAACTATGGCATACAATGAAAGTATTGATATTCCTTACTCAGTTTACAGTGTTGGCATCATGAATGATTTATAGTTCGAAGTCGTCATTTTGTCTCAAAGCACGCTGCACCTTCGCTTCCAGTCTTTTACAGACGCGGTATTGAAAACAAACGAACTTTTATATGAAATTATTGGCGATTCTCATAAATAAATACACTTTGATTCTTCTTGGATATATTCGAAGGAAAGTATAATCTCTTAAAGTTCACTGCAACAAACAATGGGGGTGAGGGGACCGGGGGCCAATCGGCCCTCCTGACCCCCTGCAACAACGAACCTACTCCAATGCAACAACGTACAACGAATTTGTTTTCTGTTATGTAGTGATGTTTATGTATCTAGTTTGTTTTATTTACTTGTTACATGTGGTATTTTCAATCTTAGTGTTACTAAAAACTTACAAAACTGAAGACTTTTTATATTTACATGGACACTGCAGTGGTGTTTACTTACACTGTAGTGATGTTTACCTGTACACTGTAGTGATGTTTACCTGTAAACTATAGTGATCTTTACTGTACACTATAAAGATGTTTACCTGTACACTGTAGTGATGTTTACCTGTACACTGTAGTGATCTTTCCTGTACACTTTATAGATGTTTACCTGTACACTGTAGTGATGTTTACCTGTACACTGTAGTGATGTTTACCTGTACACTGTAGTGGTGTTTGCCTGTACACTGTAGTGGTGTTTATCTGTACACTGTAGTGGTGTTTACCTGTACACTGTAGTGGTGTTTGCCTGTACACTGTAGTGGTGTTTATCTGTACACTGTAGTGGTGTTTACCTGTACACTGTAGTGGTGTTTGCCTGTACACTGTAGTGGTGTTTACCTGTACACTGTAGTGATCTTTACTGTACACTATAAAGATGTTTACCTGTACATTGTAGTGATGTTTACCTGTACACTGTAGTGGTGTTTGCCTGTACACTGTAGTGGTGTTTATCTGTACACTGTAGTGGTGTTTACCTGTACACTGTAGTGGTGTTTGCCTGTACACTGTAGTGGTGTTTACCTGTACACTGTAGTGATCTTTACTGTACACTATATAGATGTTTACCTGTACATTGTAGTGATGTTTACCTGTACACTGTAGTGATCTTTCCTGTACACTTTATAGATGTTTACCTGTACACTGTAGTGATGTTTACCTGTACACTGTAGTGATGTTTACCTGTACACTGTAGTGGTGTTTGCCTGTACACTGTAGTGGTGTTTACCTGTACACTGTAGTGGTGTTTGCCTGTACACTGTAGTGGTGTTTACCTGTACATTGTAGTGATCTTTACTGTACACTTTATAGATGTTTACCTGTACACTGTAGTGATGTTTACCTGTACACTGTAGTGATGTTTACCTGTACACTGTAGTGGTGTTTATCTGTACACTGTAGTGGTGTTTACCTGTACACTGTAGTGGTGTTTGCCTGTACACTGTAGTGGTGTTTACCTGTACATTGTAGTGATCTTTACTGTACACTATATAGATGTTTACCTGTACATTGTAGTGATGTTTACCTGTACACTGTAGTGGTGTTTGCCTGTACACTGTAGTGGTGTTTACCTGTACACTGTAGTGGTGTTTACCTGTACACTGTAGTGGTGTTTACCTGCACACTTTAGTGTTGGAGATGACCACTGTCCAGTGTTCTGACACACAACGACCCCGCTGCCCCCGGCTGTGTTGTAGCCCGTCATGCACGTGTACACAGACGCTGCTCCCAAGGAGGCTACGCTCGTGTCTGACACTGTCAAAGTACGTCGTGGTGGAGGTCGACCGCAATCTGGTCCTGGGAATGTTGTCATCGTTACTATATTTTATACCTGGGTCAGTACTATCAGGCTCAACATAATAAGACAGACAAAATGCTGAATTGTTTTGAATCTCATAATGAAGCAAACGCTTCCAACTCTATACAGAAGATTCAACGATTCTGTCAACTGTATGCAACAATGGGAGTCTGATTGTGTAACTATTGTACTCATCGTTATACTCTTAAATCATAAACATCATCACCATAATCAGAGATGGCATTGGACGAATCCTTTGTTTTACTATGCATGCGTCCAAATGTACGCCATGATGCACATTTAATTATCATTTTTGTTAATATTCGTTGTTTCAATTGTCACATGGCAATGTATTTGATTTTTCTCGAGGTGTTCGAGAACAGGGTCCGTTGTTTACGTCACACGGAATCAATAGAAAACATATGCAAAATCCTAAATTATACGTAGCATCGTGGTTGGTAGTCTACTATCACAGACTAGAGTGCACCACAAATAAGATCATACAAGTTTGCTATTAATGTCCACAAATGAGTCCTAACACCGACTCACCGGAGACACACATGAAGTTGTTCCCCGACTCCAGGTGAACACAGACGTGGCCCTCTGTACAGGGGCGAGCTTCACACGGGCTCGGGAACATCTGCAGTGAGACGCACTAATATTAATGAGTAAGTGAATGAGTTGGGTTTAACCCCAGTTTGAACAGTATTCCATTTATATCACGACGTGTCAGCATAATGTGGGAGAAAAGTCCGAAGTGATGCAGGTCTCTGACGTTAACCACTTGGGTGAAATCCACGAGCACGGGTATGGTGCTGACAAACCTAGAAACATAATCGGGGCGAAGGAGACTCAACTCAGCACAGCTAATTGCGGTGCCTTAGGCGATTAATATTTGTCAGATTATGACATCTTTTGCGCATCTATGGTATAATTTCTGTACGTACATCGGCCTAGTTTGATCCACGAGGCTTATGAGCTATGACAGGTTACATGTTTAACTACCGATTTTAATCGGTTCCTTTGACAAGCGGTCCTTGGGTACTTGGGACCAACTCTGTACTAGAATTGTTATCGGGGTTTTCATTTCGAATAAAAGCCTCGGCGATTTAGTGGATGCTACTTTTGTACATCAGTGTGGAACGAAATTGAATAAGGCCAAACGTTCTTGAAAATACTACAATTAAAACCTGCTGATTACTTGTTTTTTCGAACTAACGACCTGTTTTTCTATCTAGAAATATGAACACAAAACAGATATAACAAAAACAATTAAAGTAAAAAAAAAGAAGTAAGACCAAAAGTGAGCCATCTCAGACCACATCATCAACTGTTCAAATCAGAAGATCATGGACAATGTACAAATCCTATCAAACAATGTCAATGACTTCACAAAACTAAACTAGCAGAAGAAGGTCAAATCCGCCGACACAAGACGTCAATCAACAGGATCAAGGATACTTCATCCCGTCTGCCTTCAAAGAATTGATAAATGTATAGAACACACCAGCTTTCATCTCTCATCTGTATAATTATACCCCGTAAATCTCTTTCACTCATACCCTTATGTTGTTTTTGTTAATCCCTATTAGACCCTGAACTGTCTTTCTTCACCCTTGCTTGACAAATGTAAAAGGATCTATAACGAAACGTCGCATCATAAAGAATAACGAAGTTGCCATCTATAAAATATCGTGTGTTTACTGTTGCTAACCATCTGCAAAAAATACCAGTTAAACGCTTGGCTTTTGAGAATTGAAATCGATTTTTTTCTGTTTATGAAACACTTGATCGACACAGGATCTAAGTGCATCACTTAGCGTTAAAGCAGGGATTCGTGACTAATAATGCAACTTTCATCTTAGAAATAGGATTTAGTATCTTCTGTATGGAACAGGGCTTCATGATTGATGGATTTACGACAGAAGTCTTTCGAACCCATTCGAACCCTCAGATCTATTAACAAACTTCAAATTTTCAAATTAAAGTCTTTCGGGTACACTGTTCTATTCCAAATGACCGTCCCTGTGCTTAAGTGGTAGAGCGTCCGCCCGGAGAGCGGAAGGTCCGGGGTTCGATCCCCGGCCGCGTCATTATAAAAAGACGTTAAAAGATGGTACTTGTTGTTACCCTGCCTGTCGCTCGGCATTAAGGGGCTAAAACAAGGACTGGTCGGCTCGGAGTCAGTGTACAGTGTCTGAGTGGTGTATTCATGTTAAACTGTGGCATGGTGTCTCAGTGGGCTAGCACTATAAATCGGCATCGGTCCGGACTAGTACGAGCAGCCACACACACACACACACACACACACACACACACACACACACACACACACACACACACACACACACACACACACACACACACACACACACACACACACACACACACACACACACACACACACACACACACACACACACACACGTGCATGCACGTCGCTATAAAAGTGCAATAATCGTGGAAGCGACGTTAAACCCACTTTCACCTCACATCACCTATTCCTCCTCAGCACAACCGTCATGGAATTCTTTACCTTCCGTTTGTTTCTTCCCTCCAAGCCTTCAAATCATAATTGAAAAACATATCTCTTCAGAAAAGTGTACCGCACAGCTCCTATGTTGGACTTTGATCAACTACCGCGTATGTGGATGTTACGTTTCAAGACCGTGACAAGTGGACTATTTGATGTAAAGTTCGCGAAGAACAATGCATCTGTACGCGACACTGGTTGTATCGGTTTGTGTTAGTAGTTGTGTAAATAGTTATGTCGGATCGTGTCTGAAGTTCTGTCTGCTCGTGTAATAGTTGTGACTGTTTGTGTAAGATGTTGTGTCGGCTTGTGTAAGTAGTTGTGTGGTTTTGTGTAAGTATTTGTGCGGTCTAGTGTAAGTAGTTGTGTGGGCTTGTGTAAGTAGTTGTGCGGTTTTGTGTAAGTAGTTGTGTGGGCTTGTGTAAGTAGTTGTTCGGTCTAGTGTAAGGAGTTGTGCAGTCTTGTGTAAGTAGTTGTGTGGGCTTGTGTAAGTAGTTGTGTCGGCTTGTGTAAGTAGTTGTGTGGGCTTGTGTAATTAGGTTTTTCGGCTTGTGTAAGTAGTTGTGTGGGCTTGTGTAAGTAGTTGTGTGGGCTTGTGTAAGTAGTTGTGTGGGCTTGTGTAATTAGGTTTTTCGGCTTGTGTAAGTATTTGTGTGGGCTTGTGTAAGGAGTTGTGCGGTCTTGTGTAAGGAGTTGTGTGGGCTTGTGTAAGTAGTTATGTAGGTTTGTGTAAGTAGTTGTGTCGGCTTGTGTAAGTAGTTGTGTGGGCTTGTGTAATTAGGTTTTTCGGCTTGTGTAAGTAGTTGTGTCGGCTTGTGTAAGGAGTTGTGCGGTCTTGTGTGAGTAGTTGTGTGGGCTTGTGTAAGTAGGATTTTCGGCTTGTGTAAGTAGTTGTGTGGGCTTGTGTAAGTAGTTGTGTGGGCTTGTGTAAGTAGTTGTGTGGGCTTGTGTAAGTAGGATTTTCGGCTTGTGTAAGTAGTTGTGTGGGCTTGTGTAAGTAGTTGTGCGGTCTTGTGTAAGTAGTTGTGTGGGCTTGTGTAAGTAGTTGTGGGGTTTTGTGTTAGTAGTTGTGTGGCCTTGTGTAAGTAGTTGTGTGAGCTTGTGTAAGTAGTTGTGCAGTCTTGTGTAAGTAGTTGTGTGGCCTAGTGTTAGGAGTTGTGTGGTCTTGTGTAAGTAGTTGAGTGAGCTTGTGTAAGTAGTTGTGTGGGCTTGTGTAAGTAGTTGTGTGAGCTTGTGTTAGTAGTTGTGTGGGCTTGTGTTAGTAGTTGTGCGGTCTAGTGTTAGGAGTTGTGTGGTCTTGTGTAAGTAGTTGTGTGAGCTTGTGTAAAACGTTGTGTGGGCTTGTGTTAGTAGTTGTGCGGTCTAGTGTAAGGAGTTGTGTGGTCTTGTGTAAGTAGTTGTGTGAGCTTGTGTAAGTAGTTGTGTGAGCTTGTGTTAGTAGTTGTGCGGTCTAGTGTTAGGAGTTGTGTGGTCTCGTGTAAGTAGTTGTGTGAGCTTGTGTAAAACGTTGTGCGGTCTAGTGCAAGTAGTTGTGCGGTCTAGTGTAAGGAGTTGTGTGGTCTTGTGTAAGTAGTTGTGTGAGCTTGTGTAAGTAGTTGTGCAGTCTTGTGTCAGTAGTTGTGCGGTCTAAGACTGGCGAAGACTGACTCATGGGCAGGCCCATGGGCGGGAATATGTTCCTTTACTCAAAACTCATGTTTTTGTTTCGCAAATACATTAAATGTAGTCATTCAAGTATCATGACACAAAATTTAACTCATTTTAACTTAATTCAGCTATTTTATAGCGATATTGAAATATTTCGCCCATGGGCGTGAAAAAGGTTTGGCCCATGGGCGAGAATATGTTCCTTTACTTAAAACTCTTGTTTTTGTTTCGCAAATACATTAAATGTAGTCATTCAAGTATCATGACACAAAATGTAACTCATTTTAACTTAATTTAACTATTTTATAGCGATATTGAAATATTTCGCCCATGGGCGAGAAAAAGGTTTGGCCCATGGGCAGGCCCATGGGCGAGAATATGTTCCTTTACTTAAAACTCATGTTTTTGTTTCGCAAATACATTAAATGTATTCATTCAAGTATCAAGACACAAAATTTAACTCATTTTAACTTAATTCAACTATTTTATAGCGATATTGAAATATTTCGCCCATGGGCGAGAAAAAGGTTTGGCCCATGGGCAGGCCCATGGGCGAGAATATGTTCCTTTACTTAAAACTCATGTTTTTGTTTCGCAAATACATTAAATGTATTCATTCAAGTATCAAGACACAAAATTTAACTCATTTTAACTTAATTCAACTATTTTATAGCGATATTGAAATATTTCGCCCATGGGCGAGAAAAAGGTTTGGCCCATGGGCGAGAATATTTTCCTTTACTCAAAACTTATGTTTTTGTTTCGCAAATACATGCAGGTGTTCTTACCATTTTCATGGCACATAATGTTACTCAATTTTACTTAATTCAACTATGTTATAGCGTTTTTGAAATAATTCACCCATGGGCGAGAAAAGGTTTTGCCCATGGGCAGGCGCATGGGCGAGAATATTTCCCTTTGCTCAAAACTTGTGTTTTAGTGTCGCATATACATAGTTCTCAGAAGTTTCATGTCACATAATTTAACAAATTTTAACTTAATTCAACTATTTTACGGCGTTATTAAGATATTTCGCCCATGTTTTCGTCAGTCCCTTTAAAGCATCAACTAACTGTGTGCAAAGTATACTGTATCATGTGAAATATACTTTATATTATATCATTACATTACTATTTAAAAAGGGCATTTGGTTGGATGTTTCCTTTATAGAAGTTCTACAAATTTCACATTTTTTACATATTGTAGCGATCTTTAATGAATCCGGCCTTACCTCTCAAAACGTTTTGACAGTTTATGGTACGAATTCATGTGCGTGTACTCCAATTCATTGGAGTTATTTTCCACAACATTAAAGTTTAGTTAGTTTCTTTTTCATTTCCCATTCATGTCCGTTGATACATCACGAAATCTCGAAATAATTATTTAATTATATGCGGTGTCGAACTGACCAATGGGAATTATATTTCCAGGCGATTGAGGAAAACTTGAGTGAATATTATAACACTAAAGCAACTTTTAAATGCATTGCCACTTTTGGTATGAAAATGCTAACAGTTCAGAAAAAACAACAGCCTTCTTATGATAATTCTCATATTCTCATTAGGACGTTGTATCTAATTATAGTGTCGGTCTTATTTACAGGTGATTCTACAATACCTGCTCTCGGTCAATTACGATCTACCACACCACACGTGAATAAACAGTTATGCAGGTGTTGCTGTGGGCAAATATCCAGCCTGAAAATGTATATTTATTTTGTGGATACATGTTTTACAATTTTTCGTTGATATGTGGATATATTAAGCACAAAGACAAACAAATGTTTATGAAAGATGAATTAGTGCCTTGATATATATATTCAACGAGAAGGAATCTTGTATTTTCTCCGCGATCCTGATGTGTATCATCGTATAATGGGTCATTCATTAAAAGTATGTTGTGAGGCGATATCAAAGAAGCGGCTCTATTTCACAGTGTCGTCCGTTTCGCGTGAACTACCACCCCACCCTGTCAGTAAGAGTTATGTAATCGGTACACAAATATATTTGATGCGATGTCAGTGTGTTGTATACTGTCGTAGGGTACACATATCTATTGCAAGTTTTAGTACTCATACACTTTCTCTTTTTGTGTTGATATGATTTCTATTTTCGTACATGATATGATTTCATTTGTATTTTTGGCTGCTATGTTTTTAAATGTTCGAGTAGATGTCTGTCCCTCATAAATTGACATAGTTCTGCCTCGCTATTGCATCTCTTGACTACAGGAGATCTACAGCATATAGCGGATCTAACTGCAATTCTTGTTTTAACCAAGCGGGTTTGACATTCCAGTAACTGGATTCAGGTTGATTGCAAGATATGCATACCTCGTCATAGTGATTGTTGTGAATTCCTCAAAATTTTGTTTGTTTGTTACTTGTATAACGCCGCACTTAGCAATATTTCAGCTGTATGACGGCTTTCTGTAAATAATCGAGTCAGGACCAGACAATCCAGTGATTGAAATCATGTGCATCGATCCACGCAATTGGGATACGATGACATGCATCAACCAAGTCAGCGAGCCTGACCACCCGATCCCGGTAGTCGCCTCTTACGACAAGCGCTGTCGCCCTTTTACGCCAAGAATGGGTTGTTAAAGATCTTCACGAGTCCATTGACGCAGGGATTTGTGTAAAGTCATTCAGACAGCATACAATGCCAACTCAAAAATTATACTCAATGTCTCCGCAAAGTAATATAGTACGGAACTTAGAGTACATATGAGATTATACTCAGGTTAGGGAGATGTTTAATCCATATAACGTGTTATTATTCTACCTAACAATGTATTTAATGAAATGAATACAAAACAAACTCAACGGCTAAAAGGTTTCATTGAAAAAACTACCCCTGGTCTTGCCTAATAAAACAACTGCAACCCGACACAGATTAAACGCAACTTACAAACACAATCATAATCTGGTTAATCTGTATCACTCAACAAGTTGGCGCCGCTTATTCTGCCCGCAGTATGACAGTATTGGGCAGCACAGTAATTAGGAGGTAAAACCAGGTCCCTGGATTATTTTCATGTATATTGTCAGAAATGGAAACTTACTGTAAATAGTGATAAAACTAAAATTGTTATTTTTGGAAGTGGTAAGTGTAGAGTAAACAAGCTATCATTTTACTTTGGTAACCTCCCAAAACCCCTACATCCCATTTCCCCTACAGCTTAAGACAACAAAGTTCACGGTCCATGGCACTGCTAATCCCTAGTCTGTTACCTATTTCATACTATGGAACAACCCAAGAAACTCGAATAGATTGAGATAAATATTTAATTACGATTACGATATTATTCAAAATTCATAATACATTATAATAAAATGTTCATTTTTCAAAATTCATAATTATAGATTATAATAAAATGTTCATTTTTCAAAATTCATAATACATTATAACAAAGTGTTCATTTTTCATCTCAACTGTAAATCGTCTCATCTCAGTTTCTCAGTGTAATAATTGTTTCTTCCTATTGTTATTTTTGTAATTTCTAAAAATTGTCTTCTCATCATACAGGCATCTTTCATTACACTTAGATTATTTTTATTTTTTTTTAACTTTCCTTTAAGTCCCCTAATCCCCTAAAGCTCTACCCCTTTCATTTCTACTACCTCTACTCCAGACCTTAATCTCTCCTTTAGGTGAGTTCATAATGCCAGACAGGTAAATGCCGTGTGTTGTTTTAACTAATTGTAGGGGAACTGGGTTGTAGGGGAAATGGGATGTAGGGGTTTTGGGAGATAACCTTTACTTTGGCAAAGAAGAAATTGAAATAGTTGATAATTATAAATATCTAGGTTTTAACTTTCACAAAAATAGAAAATTGACATTTGGTATAAGTGTTCTAGCCACACAAGCTAAGAAATGTATGTTTTTGTTACTGAAAATGGCAAGAAACAATGATTTACCACTTGACTGCGTATTTAAAGCATTCGATTTAATGATTTTACCCATTATGTTATATGAAGAAGAAGAAGAAGAAGAAGAAAATTGTTTTATTAAAGTGTCACATGCTGCAGTACTAAATATATGGACATATAAACATTTCATTAAAAAACAGCACCCGGCCAGTTGGCCTACGAGACACTAATTACATAATGGTACATTTAAAATATTTAAAAAAATAAAATAAATAATAATAAAAAAAAAAATTTAAAAAAAATAAAAAAAAATAAAATAAAATAAAAAATAAAAAAAAAATTAAAAATTAAAAAAAGAAGAAGAAAAAAAAAGGGAAAATTAGTTGCAACTTTGTATATTACTACACCCACACTCACACCGATACACCCACGCACACATCCGCATTAAAATCCCGCTCAAAGCATTCAAACAGGTAAGCATACAAACAGGTAAGCATACAGGACGCTCACAGCAATCTCATACAGGACACTCACAGCAGTTTCATACAGAACACTCACAGCAATCTCATTCAGAACACTCACAACAATTTCATACAGAACACTCACAACAATCTCATTCAGAACACTCGCAGCAATCTCATACAAAACACTCACGGCATTCTCATACATGTCATACATTTATACACATATGCGTCCATATACACACAACTTTATACATCAATCGTGTATACTAACCTACATGTATAACTAGCATACATACTAACATACCAACCTATATACATACCTATATTCATCAAACATAAATCAATCCGTATTATACATACACAGGTCCATCCATACCTATGTCCGTTTAAACACACCTCAATCCAAATATACTAACACACATACGACCATACATCCATACCTATATTCATCCATACACATATCGATCCATATATACATACACACATACAACCATACCTATATCCATCCATTCACACCTCAGTCCATATATACATATACATATACACATACAACCATACCTATATCCATCCATTCACACCTCAGTCCATATATACATATACATATACACATACAACCATACAAGTGTCGTACTGAATACAGTATGAACATACATTAAATACAACAGATGATATAAATGAGAGGCACTGTGTACTAACGTACATAAACACACCCGCCTACACACCTACGTGCATATATAAGACAATGCATAACATTATGGATGGGATAAAAAGTAATTAAAAATAAAAGCTAACAGTTTATATAAAGTTTACGGCGCCTGTACATGGCTCTGAATTTTTGGGACATGTTAAAATAGATATACTTGAAAATATACATACCAAGTTTTTAAAATTAGCCTCTGGTCTCAGAATGTCCACACCGAATTATTTCTTATATGGTGAATTTGGAAGATTTCCTATCAGCATCCATGTTTCTAAGAGAATTATTAGTTATTGGTATAAACTCAACACGCCCCTGTCTCACTTCAAGTTATCCTCGGTACTGTACAACTTCATGTCTTTAGATAGTGTGTTAAATAATCATTCTTATTCTTGGCTTAAGTTTGTTGAGAATACCCTTAACTCATGTGGGCTAAGTAATGTTTATATGTTCCCAGGTAATTTTAACAGAACATGGCTGCTTAATAAAGTAGAAACTACACTAAAAGATCACTTTTACCAAGTGTGGAGGAATGCAATAGAAGTAAGTCCCTACCATCACTTGATTCCTTTATCTTATTGCCCAAATATATTTACTACCCAATATTAAAATTTAGAACATCCAATCATTGTTTACCTATTGAGACAGGGCGTTGGTATAATACTCCAAGGGAATTTAGAACTTGTAAATTGTGTGACTCCCCGACAATTGCAGACGAGTTTCATTATATATTTCGTTGTCCTGCTTTTGATGAAAATAGAAAAAGATTTATTTCAACAAAACTAACCAAATTTTCAAATATGGCATCTTATAGACGGTTGTTTACATCATCAGATTTCACTCTTTTAACAAACCTAGCAAAGTTTATAAATGTTATCTTCTCTGTAATATCAAAACTTAGATAATAGACATGCTTATTATATCTACCACTGTTTACAATATATTGTTTTATTCCGCCGCCATTTTGACTGCTTGTATATAATGATTGACATGTAAAATGTACTCTAATACCACCATGCGTGGTTCTCTAGAGAATAAAGTGAAGTTGAAGTTGAAATTGTACACTGGTCACACTTGACTGGTCTGTCTGATGATTAGGTCGTCTGTCAATTGGGAGTGAACCATAGCAAGTACTATCTGCGAAACTATTTGCTCCTTTTATGGGACCGATTAGTTTTATGACCATGGGGCTCGGCACAAGCGTGGTGATGGCCTGTCCTCATTTCGCCTACACCGTTATCAAAACAAATTTACAGCTGACTGCCCATAAGTCAAGTGCTGTGTTACCTCTAAAATAATGAACTGACCCAAAAGAAGGTTAAACAGACAAGACAATCTTGAAGCTTCATGCATTGTTTAATAGCTGATCAACACGAGCTCGGGGTCTGCATGATCCTCCAAGATCAATTTGTTTCCTGGAGCGTCTGTCTGCCTTTTCAATCTTCTTGATCTCCTTCAAGAACTGATAGATGTTAGGGTGAGATCGGGGCATTCTCTTTTTCAGTCCACAGTGGAACCCTTCCAGATGGTTGTTGGATCGGGGACCGGTGTTGTCGTGCTGGTTCCAAATATGGCAGGGGAATCTAGCGTCGTCATCTACTGGTGACATAGTCGTTAAAATCACCAATCTGTTGATCACCAGGCCCTTGCTCCATCACCTCAACCCATGCATTCTGTACCTGGTCAAGTGGGAGAAGTGGCAGGGCTGCGGCACGTCGAACATGGGACTGAATTGCTGGATTGTTCGTGTATTCTCGTAAAAGACCTCTCTCAACTACCTGACGCCACAAAGCTTGTGAATAGTGAAACAGACAACCCCTCACATAACTATCAGGAAAAACCTCTGCAATGGCTCTTATGACTGCTGACTCGTAATCAGTCTGAAACACCTCTGGAGAAAGTTCAGTACCAGTTCTGGTTCCTACTGTGTCCTTCAACAACCTAAATAGTCTAACATATGTCTGCAGATTATTAAATCATTGTCTCTATTATCAGCCGCTACGTTTGTATCGTTTGCATTGTACAAAGAAATATTTTGTCTGTCCTTTTGCAGATTTTAGCCTCAGAATGTGCTCATTCGAATTAGGAACGAAAATAATTGCTTATCATGAGTATATATGATACACTGTAGATGTATTCACTTAAAAGTCGTATACGACCTTCGCGAGCGAGTTGAATGATCCAGGTTAATTGGAACGAAGTCTAGAAAGGGTTATAAGGTTTTGTATTTGGTAATGTGTAGGTTTGTTAAATATGATTTTTTAAATTCCTTTTATTTCAATATGTAAAAACATAATTATGCGTTTAAAAACAGAGCTGACTTGATGGGAGATATGGCGTTAGCCACCTGAGATTGTCTGTTTGGACACGGTTTAACCTTACTGTGTCCTCACCCTGGTTGTTGTTACCGTTGTTATAAGGGATTAGGAGCTACGGCTCATTGCATTTTTGGTTACAGTCTGTCTCACTAAAGTGGACATGTGCAGGTGAACGCTGTTCAATTAGTATCGGAAATGCCCAAAAATGTGAACTCCAAACAATAATAAACTGAGACGTAATTCAAACTCCTTCCACACTGACACCGCATCAAATATATTTGTGTACCGATTACATAACTATTTTTGACAGGGTGGGATGGTAGTTCACTGGACGACACTGTGTATATTGGGCGGCTCCTTTGATATCTCCTCCAAACATACTTTTATTGAATGACCACATCTCGATGAATATTTCAAGGCACTAATTCATCGAGGTATGCATATCTTGCAATCAACCTGAATCCAGTTACTGTAATGTCAAACCCGCTTGGTTAAAACAAGAATTGCAGTTAGATCCGCTATATGCTGTAGATCTCCTGTAGTCAAGAGATGCAATAGCGAGGCAGAACTATGTCAATTTATGAGGGACAGACAGCTACTCGAACATTTAAAAACATAGCAGCCAAAAATAAAAATGAAATCATATCATGTACGAAAATAGAAATCATATCAACACAAAAAGAGAAAGTGTATGAGTACTAAAACTTGCAATAGATATGTGTACCCTACGACAGTATACAACACACTGACATCGCATCAAATATATTTGTGTACCGATTACATAACTCTTAC
The DNA here is from genome assembly GCF_023055435.1 of Haliotis rufescens. NCBI lineage: Eukaryota > Metazoa > Mollusca > Gastropoda > Lepetellida > Haliotidae > Haliotis > Haliotis rufescens. The sequence goes on along the minus strand of NW_025963779.1, from coordinate 74,736,357 downwards.
TGACAGGGTGGGGTGGTAGTTCACGCGAAACGGACGACACTGTGAAATAGAGCCGCTTCTTTGATATCGCCTCACAACATACTTTTAATGAATGACCCATTAAACGATGATACACATCAGGATCGCGGAGAAAATACAAGATTCCTTCTCGTTGAATATATATATCAAGGCACTAATTCATCTTTCATAAACATTTTTTTGTCTTTGTGCTTAATATATCCACATATCAACGAAAATTTGTAAAACATGTATCCACAAAATAAATATACATTTTCAGGCTGGATATTTGCCCACAGCAACACCTGCATAACTGTTTATTCACGTGTGGTGTGGTAGATCGTAATTGACCGAGAGCAGGTATTGTAGAATCACCTGTAAATAAGGCCGACACTATAATTAGATACAACGTCCTAATGAGAATATGAGAATTATCATAAGAAGGCTGTTGTTTTTTCTGAACTGTTAGCATTTTCATACCAAAAGTGGCAATGCATTTAAAAGTTGCTTTAGTGTTATAATATTCACTCAAGTTTTCCTCAATCGCCTGTAAACATAATTCCCATTGATCAGTTCGACACCGCATATAATTAAATAATTATTTCGAGATTTCGTTAGAATGTGAGATATTCAGCCAAACGTTATGCAATGAAAGACGAATCGTTTTTTGTTGCCATTAAAATACGCGCACGTGTACCTGTATATTGCATACTTAGTGTCACTTACTTTCCCAGTGTGGTGTTTCAACGAGACATAAAATGGGAAATGAAAAAGAAACTAACTAAACTTTAATGTGTTGGAAAATGTCGCCAATGAATTGGCGTATCGTTGCAATATGTAAAAAGGGTGAAATTTGTAAAACTTCTGTAAAGGAAACATCCAACCAAAGGCCCTTTTTAAATAGTAATGTAATGCTATAATGTAAAGTATATTTCACATGATACAATATACTCTTACACAATTAGTTAATTATTTAAAGGCACTGACGAAAACATGGGCGAAATATTTTAATAGTTGAATTAAGGTAAAATGAATTGAATCATGTGTCATGCTTATAAAACCTTTATGTATTTGCGAAACTAAAACTGTTGAGCAAAGGAAAATATTCTCGCCCATGGGCCAAACCTTTTTCTCGCCCATGGGCGAAATATTTCAATATTGCTATACAATAGTTGAATTAAGTTAAAATGAGTTAAATTTTGTGTCATGATACTTGAATAAATATATTTAATGTATTTGCGAAACAAAAACATGAGTTTTAAGTAAAGGAACATATTCTCGCCCATGGGCCAAACCTTTTTCTCGCCCATGGGCGAAATATTTCAATATCGCCATAAAATAGTTGAATTAAGTTAAAATGAGTTAAATTTTGTGTCATGATACTTGAATAAATACATTTAATGTATTTGCGAAACAGAAACACGAGTTTTGAGAAAAGGAACATATTCTCGCCCATGGGCCTACCCATGGGCCAGTCTTCGCCCATGGGCCACACTTCTAAATAGTGTAAATATTGAGTTTTTGAACAATTTTTTTCTCCAATTTTTCTTCCTTGGTATGTTCCCATGAAAACAGCATGTTTAATTTTGTAAATACCTTTGACCGAGATTCGGCAAAGACCGTAGAGTTTCTGGACTTTTGGGTTTCCAGAATTAAAATGGGACGTGTTGTAGGTGTTTCGGCTTGTATTCGTAGTTGTGTGGGCTTGTGTAAGTAGCTGTGTGAGCTTGTGTTCGTAATTGTGTTGGTTGTGTAACTAGTTGTGTCGGCTTGTGTAAGTAGTTGTGTGGGCTTGTGTAAGTAATTGTGTCGGCTTGTGTAAGTAGTTGTGTGGGCTTGTGTAATTAGTTGTGTCGGCTCGTGTAATAGATGTGTCGGTTTGTGTACGTAATTGTGTTGGTTATGTAACTAGTTGTGTTGGTTTGTGTAAGTAGTTGCGTTGGCTTGTGCAAGTAATTGTGTTGGTTGTGTAACTAGTTGTGTCGGCTTGTGTAAGTAGTTGTGCCGGCTTGTGCGAGTAGGTGTGCGGTCTTGTGTAAGTAGTTGTGTGGTCTTGTGTAACTAGTTGTGCCGGCCTGTGTAATAGTTGTGTCGGTTTTGTAAGTAGTTGTGTCGGTTTGTACAACTAGTTGTGTTGGTTGTATAAGTAGTTATGTCAACTTGTGTAAGTAGTTGTGTCGGCTTGTTTTAGTAGTTGTGAGGTCTTGTGTAAGTAGTAGTGTTGGCTTGTGTAAGTAGTTGTGCGGTCTTGTGTAAGTAGTAGTGATGGCTTGTGTAAGTAGTTGTGCGATCTTGTGTAAGTAATTGTGTTGGCTTGTGTAAGTAGGTGTTTCGGCTTGTGTAAGTAGTTGTGTTCGTTGTGTTAGTAGTTGTGCCGGCCTGTGTAATAGTTGTGTCGGTTTTGTAAGTAGTTGTGTCGGTTTGTACAACTAGTTGTGTTGGTTGTATAAGTAGTTATGTCAACTTGTGTAAGTAGTTGTGTCGGCTTGTTTTAGTAGTTGTGAGGTCTTGTGTAAGTAGTAGTGTTGGCTTGTGTAAGTAGTTGTGCGGTCTTGTGTAAGTAGTAGTGATGGCTTGTGTAAGTAGTTGTGCGATCTTGTGTAAGTAATTGTGTTGGCTTGTGTAAGTAGGTGTTTCGGCTTGTGTAAGTAGTTGTGTTCGTTGTGTTAGTAGTTGTTCCGGTTTGTGTAACTAGTTGTGTTGGTTGTGTAAGTAGTTGTATCGCTTTGTATAACTAGTTGTGTTGGTTGTGTTAGTAGTTGTATCAGTTTGTGTAAGTAGTTGTGTTGGTTGTGTAAGTAGTTGTTTCGGTTTGTGTAACTAGTTGTGTTGGTTGTGTAAGTAGTTGCGTGGGCTTGTGCAAGTAATTGTGTTGGTTGTGTAACTAGTTGTGTCGGCTTGTGTAAGTAGTTGTGTTGGTAGTGTAAGTAGTTGTATTGGTCTGTGTAACTAGTTGTGTTGGTTGTGTAAGTAGTTCTGTCGGCTCGTGTAATAGATGTGTCGGTTTGTGTACGTAATTGTGTTGGTTATGTAACTAGTTGTGTTGGTTTGTGTAAGTAGTTGTATCGGTTTCTGTAACTAGTTGTGTTGGTTGTGTAAGTAGTTGTTTCGGTTTGTGTAACTAGTTGTGTTGGTTGTGTAAGTAGTTGTATCGGTTTCTGTAACTAGTTGTGTTGGTTGTGTAAGTAGTTGTTTCGGTTTGTGTAACTAGTTGTGTTGGTTGTGTAAGTAGTTGTATCGGTTTGTGTAACTAGTTGTGTTCGTTGTGTAAGTAGTTGTTTCGGTTTGTGTAACTAGTTGTGTTGGTTGTGTAAGTAGTTGTATCGGTTTGTGTAACTAGTTGTGTTGGTTGTGTAAGTAGTTGTATCGGTTTGTGTTTCTAGTTGTGTTGGTTGTGTAAGTAGTAGTATCGGTTTGTGTAACTAGTTGTGTTGGTTGTGTAAGTAGTTGTATCGGTTTGTGTAACTAGTTGTGTTGGTTGTGTAAGTAGTTGTTTCGGTTTGTGTAAGTAGGTGTGTTGGTTGTGTAAGTAGTTGCGTGGGGTTGTTTAACTAGTTGTGTTGGTTGTGTAACTAGTTGTGTCGGCTTGTGTAAGTAGTTGTGTTGGTAGTGTAAGTAGTTGTATCCGTTTGTGTAACTAGTTGTGTTGGTTGTGTAAGTAGTTGTGTTGGTTGTGTAAGTAGTTGTATCGGTTTGAATAACTAGTTGTGTTTGTTGTGTAAGTAGTTTTTTCGGTTTGTGTAACTAGTTGTGTTGATTGTGTAAGTAGTTGCGTGGGCTTGTGCAAGTAATTGTGTTGGTTGTGTAATTAGTTGTGTCGGCTTGTGTAAGTAGTTGTGTTGGTAGTGTAATTAGTTGTATTGGTCTGTGTAACTAGTTGTGTTGGTTGTGTAAGTAGTTCTGTCGGCTCGTGTAATAGATGTGTCGGTTTGTGTACGTAATTGTGTTGGTTATGTAACTAGTTGTGTTGGTTTGTGTAAGTAGTTGTATCGGTTTCTGTAACTAGTTGTGTTGGTTGTGTAAGTAGTTGTTTCGGTTCGTGTAACGATTTGTGTTGGTTGTGTAAGTAGTTGTATCGGTTTGTGTAACTAGTTGTGTTGGTTGTGTAAGTAGTTGTTTCGGTTTGTGTAACTAGTTGTGTTGGTTGTGTAAGTAGTTGTTTCGGTTTGTGTAACTAGTTGTGTTGGTTGTGTAAGTAGTTGTATCGGTTTGTGTAACTAGTTGTGTTGGTTGTGTAAGTAGTTGTATCGGTTTGTGTAACTAGTATTGTTGGTTGTGTAAGTAGTTGTATCGGTTTGTGTAACTAGTTGTGTTGGTTGTGTAAGTAGTTGTTTCGGTTTGTGTAAGTAGTTGTGTTGGTTGTGTAAGTAGTTGTTTCGGTTTGTGTAACTGGTTGTGTTGGTTGTGTAAGTAGTTGTATCGGTTTGTGTAACTAGTTGTGTTGGTTGTGTAAGTAGTTGTATCGGTTTGTGTAAGTAGTTGTGTTGGTTGTGTAAGTAGTTGTATCAATTTGTGTTACTAGTTGTGTTGGTTGTGTAAGTAGTTGTATCGGTTTGTGTAACTAGTTGAGTTAGTTGTGTAAGTAGTTGTATCCGTTTGTGTAACTAGTTGTGTTGGTAGTGTAAGTAGTTGTATCGGTTTGTGTAACTAGTTGTGTTGGTTGTGTAAGTAGTTGTATCGGTTTGTGTAACTAGTTGTGTTGGTTGTGTAAGTAGTTGTTTCGGCTTGTGTAACTAGTTGTGTTGGTTGTGTAAGTAGTTGTATCGGTTTGTGTAACTAGTTGTGTTGGTCGTATAAGTAGTTGTATCGGTTTGTGTAACGAGTTGTGTTGGTTGTGTAAGTAGTTGTATCGGTTTGTGTAACTAGTTGTGTTGGTTGTGTAAGTAGTTGTATCGCTTTGTGTAACTAGTTGTGTTGGTTGTGTAAGTAGTTGTATCGTTTTGTGTAACTAGTTGTGTTGGTTGTGTAAGTAGTTGTTTCGGTTTGTGTAACTAGTTGTGTTGGTTGTGTAAGTAGTTGTATCGGTTTGTGTAACTAGTTGTGTTGGTTGTGTAAGTAGTTGTATCGGTTTGTGTAACTAGTTGTGTTGGTTGTGTAAGTAGTTGTATCGGTTTGTGTAACTAGTTGTGTTGGTTGTGTAAGTAGTTGTATCGGTTTGTGTAACTAGTTGTGTTGGTTGTGTAAGTAGTTGTATCGGTTTGTGTAACTAGTTGTGTTGGTTGTGTAAGTAGTTGTATCGGTTTGTGTAACTAGTTGTGTTGGTTGTTTAAGTAGTTGTATCGGTTTGTGTAAGTAGTTGTGTTGGTTGTGTAAGTAGTTGTTTCGGCTTGTGTAACTAGTTGTTTCGGTTCGTGTAATAGATGTGTCGGTCTGTGCAAGTAGTTGTGTATGCAGTTTTAAGTAGTTGTGTAAGTAGTTAGGTAAAAACTTATGTAATAATGTGTCAGCTATTGTGAAAGTAGTTGTATAGATATGTGTGTGTGTGCATCTGTGTAACGAGCTGTGTAGCGTCAGATGTAGTCGTGTGAGTGGTTGTGTAGGAAATGTTGGTATCAACAGTATTTTGATGGGTATTTTTGGCATTAGAAAATTCAGTGACGAAAATTGCATCTTATATTTGGATAGTGTTTAGACATACGAGGATTCCAAACATTCATTAGCGCACTTTACATTAATTTCACGGTCTGTTACTTATTGCTGCTGCCTGTAATTGTGTCGATTAAACTGCCTTATTTGATTGTAATCCTAGGTAAGACTGTGTGTTTCAATATAATTTAATATTTATTCATTGACCTTGTCTGCTTACTGATTTTAACATGTTAGTTCTAGAGAAACCGATTTCGGGGTTAAACTTTGCATTTCAATTTGGAACTTACTTCGTAACTAATGTAATAAAAAGGTTTCTCATCAATACTTTCTTGCCATTAATTACCTTCAAAATATAAATTCATCACAAAAGCGGGTAAGAAACTTGATCTCATCACCTTTTCTGCTGTGTATCCCTGGGGTAGATTGTCAGGAATTTTGGTGCTGTTGTTTCCAGGCGCCACGTACAGGCTGCATCCGCGGCTCTTGGCGTCATACTCTGGGGAGTGGCACCCACCGGTTACCACACAAAGTCTGTAGCACTGGAGGTAATTGCTAACCTTCATCTTTGCAAACTCCATACTGCCAATGACTGGGTGCCCCAACATCCCCACCAACGGAACCACCCGCCACAGGAACACCACCGCTCTCGTCAGCGACTCCATGACATACTGGTGGAAAACTGGGAGAGCTCCGGATAATGTCTAAGTATGTCGGGAAACTCCTTGTTTTTCGACGACACTGTCACTATTTAGTTAAATGTGGTTACCAAAGCAAAGTTTTGCTATTGTGTCTTAATATATTAGTGATATAGATTGCATGCTTCTGTGCACACTACCTTTAGAGAACCGTTTTTTCATCGCTTGTCTGTTGTTCATTTTATAACATCTTACTCGTTTGCAATCAATACCGTAAGCTATGGATGAAAAGGTTCTTGACAGTCTTACCCGTTTTTGCAAACAACTGATGTTCAGATCATGTCTACGACTATTTTGCCTTTGCGTTTGTCTTTGCCGATGACATTTGTTTCTGCAGATAACAGATAGTGATTATTCTCTGGCATTGACGTTTTATTTTTACATAATTATTTCAAATATAAAGACGTAAAGATGATCGGTGTCTTGGTTTCAATTGGCCCACCTTTAAGCAAACACCTGGTATCATCACTATCGGAAAACGATTTTAGAAACAGCATATGCTTGTGACATAGTCGGAATATCGAAATCGTAAAAGAATTCTGCTTTTAGGACGAAGAAAATTTTAAACATTAGCATATAAAATGCTCCATTTATCCGAAAATCTGGAACTTTGTGGCTGTTTGGGGGGCATTTGAAGACCACAAATGTGTAAAGTAGAGAATTTGCAAGATAAATTCCAGTGCATATACAGTTTTACACGAGTTTATATTTGATATAATACTGTAATAGTGCTACAATCTGATCGGTTGAAAAACGATTGGATCCTGGAAATCGTTCGAAAATTAAAACTTATGCTTGAGACCTTTAAAAAAACAACTTGCCTGCCACAAAGAATACATTGTTGCAATGTGTTTTTTCTCACAACAAACTCAGGCTTATACTATTGAAAAAATATATCTGGTTTTGCAGCTTAAGCTAAATTAATATATCTAACATTTCACACACAACACACAACAGGACCTCAACTCCACACGATTTATATGATTACGCACAAATGGTTGTGGACGAGCTGTAAGAAATAACTTTTATACAAGGAATGCCCATGAAATTTCCACATGTCACGCATTCCAGGACTTCAAACGGCGCAGTCAATGGAGAGCAATGATAGGTCAGTTTAGCCTCCATAACACTGACCTTGCAGTCGTTTTTCCTTTACATGCAGGCCGTGGGTTTTCTCTAGGACATGAATATATAATGAAATATCCTCTTCATATATGCCAGTTCGACATGTGTTTAAAACAACCCTTTCAAACAGATTACCTGTACAAGGGATAAGGATTGTTGATTTATAATTTGACATTAAAGTTTCATCACGGCAAAGCATGAGATAATTTCCATTAAGATGGATAAAAACATTTTTGCAATGACAAATTAAACAATGAAAAAACACTCCACTGATAGTATGTACTGTCTTTTTCAAAGTTTCATCAACCTAGGGTGAGGCACATTTCATCATTTACACAAGAAACAAGAGCGAAATAATCAATAGGTTTATCTGTATATTTGTGATCGCTTATGTTATCAAATTGGGCACGTGTGGCCCAGTCGTCCAAGGCGCCGCGATTCGCTCTGAGTTGCGTCCCTTGGGCACGCCAGAAACCTATGATTGTGAGTTCGAATCCCGGTTCCCCCGATAATGGTTCTAGGTTCGTCAGCACCATACCCGTGCTCGTGGGTTTCACGAAAGTGGTAAACTTCTGAGACCTGCATCCGTTCGGCCTTTCCTCCCACATTAAGCTGACACCCCGTGATTATGACTGGAATACTGTTAAAGCGGCGTTAAACCCTACTCACTCACTCAGTACGTTATCAAAGTGAACAACTCCATTGTCGACAACAAGATCTCTTAATATAACAGGGTTTAATAGGGTTCTGGTACTTTTAATATTTGAGTGGGCTTTCCATCACAGAAGCTCAATCTTCTTTCAGACACAAATTGACATTTAGTTCACCAATAATCGTTGCTTGCTGGAATTATCAAGTGTGTATGTGTGTGTGTGTGTGTGTGTGCGTGCGTGCGTGCGTGCGTGCTTGCGTGTGTGTGTTTTGTTTAACGCCGCACTCAGAAGTATTCAAGCTATATGACGGCGGTCTGAAAATGATTGAATCTGGACCAGATAATCCAATCCAGAGATTGATATAATGAGCATCGATCCACAAAATTGGCATGCATCAACCAAGTCAGTGAGCCTACCCGAGCCCGTTAGTCGCCTCTTACGACAACCATAGTCGCCTCCTATGACAAGCATGGTTTGCTGAAGACCTATTCCAGCTGCACTGGCTACCTACGAGACTCAGTATCGTGTTCAAGCTGATCATGTTTGTCTACAAATCGATCAATGGTAATCCCCAGTATACCTCCAGGAACTCACTGCCCTTTACCCACCTGGACGAACTCTGAGATCTGCAAATTAACTACAGCTCGCTGTTCCACCAACCAGCAGAACAACATATGGCGACAGAACCTTCCGAAAAGCAGGCGCAACTCTATGGAATGCACTGCCCACTGATGTTGACCAGGGGATTTAAAGATGTCAACACCTTCAGATCAAAACTCAAGACCATCCTCTTCAAAACTGCATACATCTTGTGCAGGCAGTATATCTGGATAAGTAGCGCTATATAAATGCTTAATTTTATAATATTCTAACCCGGATCTTCATGGTTGGAATTATCAAGGGCTGGTGTATGCAATTTAATTGCAATAGTCTTGAACGAGACGTTAAACGTCATTTCACCAAACTTTAAAACCAAACTTAAATCACAACATCCTTGGTGATTTCTTCAGTTTCTTCAAGGACACCACTGATCCTAATAGAACTTCGACGGCTCGTCTCTACTCCCCCAGAACGTGTCTCCTCTCAAGTATTCACAAATATAGCTCAGTGATTATTAAAGACATATCAGGTACACAATCAGTGAACGAGCGTAGTATTGAATGAGTTGTGATGACAAATGCGACAATGTATTGGGTGATAGATATAAGTACACCTGAAGCTGAATCTCTCGGTGTTGCTGGAAACTGCATAGTGAAACTCGAGCATCCCCTTGTTGACCGTTTGTCTTTATGTCGTCCACTAATCCTCCCAGGCTTCATCGACAGCAAACGTGGAACACCTCAGTTCTATCCGAAGACGTTTCCACATGGCATGTTAGAGTTCCTCTGTCATCTGAAAGTGATAAAAGTGATAAGGCCCATGGAATATGTTTTATATACTTATATATGATTTATATATACTCTGCAAATAAAGAAATGCAAAAGTGGTTTTAGATGAATATTTTATATATCATATAGATAATCAACAGCTGGTAATTGATATTTCAAAATAGGCACACATCATTGTCATTGATCCAGGTTCCAATTTATCACCGGGCCATAAAACCAATTTAGTCACGGACTAGTGACGGCACCGCTTCCCTTTCTCTTAATTGTCTGGCTTCCGTCACCATTCGGCAAAGTCCAGCGGTCTGGTGACATTACGTCCATTGTTAGAGAATTTGTGACCCGTAAATCTTATTCTCCTGCGGTTTAATCTATACTTTTATCATGTATGTATTTGATATATGTGATCTCGTATATGTATGCAAACTTATTCATGTATTGAAAATGTTTTTGTAACTTTTGATTTTCACGCAGTAGCGCGATTATCTAGTACTGGAACATATTTCTCCAGTATTTATTTTCATTTTTGCCACATCGATAATTGTACATATCTGGTTGTAAATCTTTAGTGGTACCGTTGGATAGCTTATGTTCAGCGCTTTATTGTAGTGCATACATCTTCCGTATTGCTTCAGTAGTTAGCTTGCTTTACGGGTTTTCCCTGTGTTAGAAAACACACTTAGGTTACCTCACCAGGCTATTGCCCTCTCCGAGGTCCGCGCACACGTAAATAACCCTTGGCGAAATCATGTGTCGGGTAATGGGTAAAGCACATAGATATTTCACAAATCCGAAAAAAACTCCAGTCAGCCCTGGACGGAATAGATCAATGGTGCAATAAATAGGGGTTTATCCTTTCAAGTGAAAAGACTGTTGGAGTACTATTCAAACGCAGGGGGAAGAATGCTATGATACCCCGTGTCTCCATAAAAGGCAAACCCAATCAAATTTTAAAAATTCGCAATATTTCTTGGTGTGATCCTTGATTAACACCTGACTTGGCGCAAACATATAGAATATGTGGAAATAACAATAACTGAAACTGTATAAAGGGAAATCTAGTGAAATGGTTTAGCAATCATCTACAAAACCGGAAACGGAGGGTAGTAACTCAAGGACTCCGATCCGACCTAAACCTGGTAAATGTAGGTGTGCCTCAGGGATCAGTGTTAGGACCACTGTTGTTTAAGTATGTATTAATGAAATCATTGAGGGGATCGAAAGCAATAAAGGTGTGGGGATGTGGAAATAAACCCCGGCCCACAGAAGCCAACTGAAAGTGAGCTCGCGGATATAATAAAGACTTGCAGCACGAAGTAAAAACTCTCAAAATTGACTAGGAAAACAAACGATCTGACAAGTAAAACTGAGGACACAGAAAATAGATCTCGCAGAAAAACTAGTGATTTATGGTATCCCCGAGAAGCAGGGTGGGGATAGAGAGACGTGGGGCGACTGTGAGAATGTGGTGAGAGAGGTGCTCGACGATAAGCTTGGTATACCAGGCGCTGATGATGATGAGAAAGTTTGGACAGAGAGAGCACCGTGAGTGGGAAAACGAAATGAAGAAGGGAAACCCGCCCAATTGTTGCAAAGATGACTCGAAATAAAACTAAACCTGATATCCTCAGATTAGCCAGAAGCAAACTGAAGGAAGCCACAATAAAAAAATAAGTGACGGTTTGAGTTTCCCTGTTAGCGAAAAGAGAAGAAAGCTTATCCCACATATGATAAAGGCCAGAGGGGATGGGAAGGAAGCGTCCATCTGGTTTGACAAGCTTGTGGTAAATAACACTACATATGAAGTGAACATGAACACTTGGAAAGTATCACAGCTTCGATAAGGATGTGGCCAGGGCCAGTCACAACAGGACAGAAGAGCTGCACATCCTACTATATCACACCTGATACAACACTTACAGATTTTCCCCTGGAACTGTCAATCTACAAAAAGACACTTTTCTGAAAATTATCATCATTCACTTTCATTGGACTATATGAAACATGGTTGTTTTCTCACTGACTACTCAGACTTTCACACTACTCATAATGTGTTTTTTTCTGTATGTAGAGACAAGGCTTAACATGGAGGGGTGGGTGTGTTTGTTCATAGATCTGTGAGAAGTGGTGTTAAGAGAATAATACCTCGTTATAAGGATGCAGTGTGTTTCATGCTTCATAAAGTCTTTTCCAGCCTAGAAGGAGATATGATTCTAGGATTTGTGTACATTTCCGCACAGAAATCCGTGTATTGCCATGACCAGGACAAGGACAGCCTCGATCTGCTAGATGATACTCTGTGTGATATCAGCTGTAAACATGATGCTCTGGTGATACCAGCTGTGGATTGTAACAGTAGAGCTGGAGAGGAAGATGACTTTAATACTGATGACAGTGCACATTATCTCCCAGTTGAGTACCCTGATTGCTATGGCAGTGATGGCTTTTCTTCTCCGCGCACACATAAAGACAAGGAAGTCAGCAATTTTGGAAGGCGATTGCTTCACATCTGCAAAACATACTCAATCCACATGTTAGATGGCAGGTACCTATCGGATGAAGATGGGGGGTATACGTTTGTAGCAAATGGAGGTGTCAGTGTTGTGGATTATTTCATTGCCAGTTCATCATTATTTTAACACATGAAACACTTTAGTGTATCAGAAATTGATACTTCAGATCATTTCCCTCTCGTGTGTGAACTTGACATACATTTGAAACACTGTGAATGATACAAGTGTTGATGAAATTTGATTATCATAAGTACGTCAGGGATAATATTCATGCAGCAAATTTCATCTCAATGTTACAAGATGAAACTTAAATCTTTGCTTAAGGTCAGATATATGTTGATATTGAGCAATCCGTCGTGTCCATATGCCAGTAGTATACGCGAATACAACAAGTACCTTCTTTTAACGTCGTTTGGTATGACGCGGCCGGGAATCGAACCCCAGACCGTCCGCTCTCCGGGCGGACGCTCTTCCTCTCGACCACAGAGGCGGTTTGAGATTGCAAAGAGTGAGAAGTACTCAGCACTTGACACATTTAGAAACAACCTTACACGTTATCAACGACATAGAGGATATTTCAAATCTTAATGTAATCATAAGTAAAGTGACTTCCAAGATTCAACAAAAGCTTAGTCTGATGCCATTACAAGTGATAGTGATGAATTGTGAAAGGAAATCGGGAAAATAGACACTTTAACGTTACAAGCAATATTTATTTCTAAGGAATGGTTTAACAACTTCAAACAACTTTTAACCTCGTCTCTGTCCACCTCTCTTATGGCAGCTACTGTACATCACGAGCTGCTACCACACGACACCGCGCCATGTCCGGAATATAATGTTGGACAACCCGATCAACTAAATTTACCTATCACAGAACAAGAGGTGACACAAGCAATTCGGAAACAACAGCAAAATAAAGCTCCCGGATTTGATGGCTTTCCAGCAGAACTATTTATAAAATCCCTCGATATTATTGTTCTAATATGTGTAACACTGCCCAACGAGATAATGAGGTCGGGTGTGTACCCCGAAACATTGTGCAGAGCGATTATATGTCCGCTTCACAAGATCAAGCTTAACAACCACAGAAGAATCTCTTTACTTCCGGCAATAGGCAAAATATCCATCAAAATCTTAAATGAAAGACTTTTAATATGGTCACACAAAAATAACATCATCTCTTAAAATCCGTTCGTTCAACAAGATATAGTATGTTTACGTTATATTGAATAGTGAGGAAATATTTTGTTTAATCGAAAGGAGGAAGATATTACAGTTTTTAATCGATTTTAGCAAAGTTTTTGATTGCGTAAATCACTCCTTCCTATGGCATTGTCTTCTGAAGTATGGAATTCATGGGAATTTTCGTGATATGTACTCTAAACTTAAATCATGTGTAAGGACTGAAAATTGTCTTACGGAGTATTCCAACTGTTGTGTTGGAACACGTCAAGGATGCATAATAAGCCCAACATTATTCACACTATTTATCAATGAAATTGTCACCGAAATGAATCAAGCAAATTGCAGAGGAATTTTCATTTCAGAAGAAGAGCCAAATGTTTGTTCGTTGCTATACGCGGATGGCGTCGCAAATTCAGCTAACAGTGAAGGGAGACCACAAGAGAAGTTTAACTGCCTCAGTGATGTTTGTATGAGATGGCGTATGGCTTTAAATGTCGAAAAATAAAAACAAAATCATAGTTTTCAGAAATGGAGGACCACTACGGCACTACGAAAAATGGCATTACAGGGGAAATCAATTAGAAACAGTCTCTTCTTACAAGAACCTGGTTTATTCTTCACGCCCAAACTAATCTGGACAAGAGCAACAACTAGCCTAGCACAACAAGCAGAAAAGGCATGTCTTCTGATATATAAAATCTCTCAACTTTCTGGAGGTGTACCTGGATATATAGCATCGAAAATAATGTTTGATACAATGATTCCACCAATTTTAACTTACGTTTCAGAATTATGGGGACTACAGTGCTGTGAACACGTAGAAAGGACACAAACTAAATGCAAGTGTTCAAACGAATATATCAGTTGCCAAACAACGCATGTAACGACGCCGTTCTAGGTGAATGTGGAAGACATAAACTGTATGTACATTATATCATCAAATGTATAAACTACTGGACTAAACTACTTGCTATGAAAACAAATCGATTACCTAAACAAACCTTTCTAATGCTGTATGTACTGGATGAACTTGTTCGAATATCTTGGGCTACTTACATCAAGAACATTATTTTCAAATACGGATTTGGATATGTAGGGATAATACAAGATGTTGGAAATTCAAAAATGTTTCCATCTCAACTTAAACAAAGAGTTCTGGAATGTGACTTTCAAGAATGGCACAGCAATATTTTTCTTAAATCTTAACTCCAAGCCTTTTCAACTTTTAAATCAGCTCTTGAACCGGAACTCTTCTTAAAATACATTGACTGTAAACCTTGTAATTATAAAGAAAGTGTGCCCCGTGATACATTGTTTTCAAAGTTTCAAATATCGTTTATCTCGAAACATTGCAGAGACTATGTACAAATCATTTATCTTACCAACTTTTGATTGTTGTAGTAATATATGGGATATTTCTACGATAGATCAGAGTCAAATATTTTACCTGGATGCTTTAAGGACAATTCGCAGATTTTCCAGGCACTAGTCCTGAAGAATAAGTGAAGAAACAAAGTATAAATCTCTCGGGAAAAGGCGAAACTATTTCCTATTTTGGAATGTTTTACTTATGGAACAACTAATCGCCAGATGCAGGTTCCATAGAATCTTTTAAATGAATTATTACAAACACGGCATTTTGACTTGGACTGCGGATCGAGAATATGTCAAATCCATCACTCGCGACTCAGACGAGGATGTAGTGACTTGAATCATACGTGCGATAGACACATCTCTGAAGACCTTTCTTGTTCCGGCGGTTCGATATGCAAGGCATCTGCTCATCATTTCTTCATATGTCCAAATTATAGTACCATAAGATTAAATTCACACTTTCTTTACCCGGGGATATAATCTCAATTCTGTACGTTATGGAAATTATCTTTCTGATGTCGCTCCCCCGTGCGCGTTTCCACTTTAAGTAATTACTCGCTGAGGGATAGTTCCAACTTACAAGTTACTAAATGCAGAACTGAAAACTATGCAAAAGCATTTATTCCCACTACCACTAACTTATGGAACAATTTACCTCCAGATTTGACCAATGCGGGTTCCAAAGAATCTTTCAAATTATTAATAGCACGACATTTTGACTTGGACAATGGATCGAGAATATGTTAAATCAATCACTCGCGATAGATTTTAAACTCACCTCCATCATATCCACTGGTATCTAAAAGTTACTTCTAACTTGACTGTATTTCCATTTTTGAGCGGTATTTATACAAGTCGCAAGATTTGTTTACCAATCCAGTATGTATATAATTTACAGAAATGAATATGTTGAACCATATCTGTTACCAATAACTCCAAAAGAGTACCCTTCTATTACGACCACCTACCCGTCATAATGCACCTCCAAACGGGATACTGATGAATATACATTGTCGCAATATATAAGTAAGAGTGTTTATGGTTAATGTTTGAAACCCCGAAGTCGGCCAAGTAACAATTCCACCATAAAGATTGCCGTGATCTTCACAGGTGAGGTGAAAAGGGGCTTAACGTCGCGTCCAAGATTATTGCACTGAGATGCCATGCCGCAGCAGCTTAATACCCCACTCAGACACAGGCCGCCCAGTCCTTGTTTTAGCCCCTTAATGCCGAGCGCCAGACAGGGTAACAACAAGTACCATCTTTAAACGTCTTTTGGTATGACGCGGCCGGGGATCGAACCCCGGACCTTCCGCTCTCCGGACGGACGCTCTACCACTAGACCACCCGATCTTAACAGACGAAGTCGGGTTAATTGGTACGAGTGTCAGGTTGGTCATGTGATGGTTACAGTAATCCCAAGGGACAGATTGGGCTGATATTGTGCAGAAGTAAAAGGGTTAAAGGTCGACTGGTCTGGTTGGTACGTCGCCAAACAAACTTGGATACACGACAACGAAGTATAGGTACAAAACGTGTACTCGGCTTCGCGACCAGGAGAGATGGTAAGTCAGCGTTATTCTTCCCAATAACAAATTCATTGATTTTGTAAGTGAACAAGATATCGTTTTATGACATGACATTATCTTAAAAAGGAGATTTTATTAATACGATGAAATGGGACAGAACGGATCGTACAGGTGTTAAGTCAACATAAGCGGTTGTAGTTCCTATAAGAGTGTTACAAATGGCTTCAGGTGCTCACGTTATTCTAAACCTCGGAACTGAGCGTTTATATTCAACGATTCATAAATTCCTCATTGTCGGACATGAATGCTTTAGAAGAAAAGAATGATAAACTGGCGCGCAGATTAGATTATGTGATCACCAACAAACAATGGCGTGATTTGAGATACTTCGTAGAGAGGCATTTAGTAGTTGGAGTGTTACGCCATATGACGACTGCCTTATGTCTTATGAATGAACAAACAAGTATATCTGAGTCGACCGTCACGACATGCCTGGTAGTCCTGGCTACAGCTCTGGTGAAGCATGACATGCCACAGCGTCAGATTGCAGCATGATACGATTACTGATTTAATGTAACAAAGGCGGTATTAATACAAGGGCCCTCAGCCAGACTCTATATCTAGCAGAAAACCAAATAAAACGCTACACAATCGTCATCATCACCAAGCTAATGGACGTAAGTTGCCTTTCCTCGGTTCGTAGCGGGTGCAGAAGAATATTAAGCAGGTTGGGATAGTTTTGTGGGTGTTTAAGCAAGTGTGACTATTGTGGGCTTTTTGAACGCTAGGACACCGCCGTATGGGCAGCTCGTCTTTTGTCTGTGGGTAAGGTGAAGGAGACTTGATGTTTATATCGTTTATAATACGGCTGATCTGTTTATAACATCACTTATTTTATTTTCAGGCGTATGTTGAAGGACTTACTCCTGGCGAGGCACAAGGTAGGTCCAACTCACACCAACAACTGGGGACCCGTGAGGATCCGGGGTAGAATAGTTCTTCAGGACCCATGCTTGCCGTAAAAGGCGACTATGCTTGTCTTAAGAGGCGACTAACGGGATCGGGTGGTCAGGCTCGCTGACTTGGTTGATGCATATCATCGATCCCAATTGCGTGGATCGATGCTCATGATATCAATCACTGGATGGTCTGGTCCAGACCCGATTATTTACAGACCGCCGTCATATAGCTGGAATATTGCTGAGTGCTGCGTTAAACAACAAACCAACCAGCCAACCAACCAACAACTGGGCACAATGCAGAAAGCGATCTTAGCCACAACGACCACCATCATTCATTGAATCGTTTATAATACGATATTGTGAATTCATAACCACCTTTATTCACTCTAAGGACCGCCAGCGGTGGTACATAAGCATAGCAATACAATTTATTAATACTTATCTACATAACATGTGATACAGTAAGATGACAAGCCCACAAACAAAGACTCTCTCTTCAACTTAAATGAGTATTCAGGATATACGTTTGGTGTTCAATAAATAGTTTGTAAAATTTAAAGATGTTTGGCCAATGGTAATAATATTTATTCATAAAAAAACTCGTTTACTGGATAGGGATTAACAACGGAACAGGTGGTGGAAAGAGTCACCACGAGTATGGTTTTACGCCATTTTTAGCAATATCCAAGCAATATTAAGGTGATGGCACCAGAAATGGGCTACACACATTGTACCCATGTGAGGAACCGAACCCAGGTCTTCGGCGTGACGAGCGAACGCTTTAACCACTAGGCTACCCGACTGCCAAGAGCATTTGTATCACATAGTGTGCATAAGCGGTCTTTACGAGGTAACTTCCCAATGTGCCTACAATCCCAATGTGCCTACAATCCCATTGTGCCTACAATCCCAATGTGCCTACGCTTTAAAACAACATGACATGGTCTGATGGTAAGGATGTTGTATAAAACTTTGCACCCAATTTACCCATAATAAATGAACTTGTCTATTGACCAAGGTGTAGGCAATCTTGAAAATGGATAAAATATAGAACAGTGTCATGGTCATTTTGTATGTTATTTTATTCATCTATCATATTAGTTTTTGGTATAAACTGATCAGTCAAATCATATCACAGAAATGCACAACTTGTGAATGGCAATATGAAATATTAAAAGTATTTAAATGTTTGGGTGGGCCTTGGCGATACGATTCTTGATTTTATTGTGCCATCCTTCCAAGTGATTGTTGGTTCTGCGACCAATGTTGTGATACTGTGTCCAGATTCGTACATAAAGTAAGACAGGGACAACAATTGCATCAAACACTTCTAAATTTCTGGCACGTTTTTAGTAGCCCTACGAATTAACGTTAAGATCGCTTTGTGGAACGGGGCCCTGCACGGCTTGTTGAAGATATCTAAGTCTACGTGTATTAAACTTTATGTGACCAGTCATGTCGGAATAATTAGAGATAAATAACCGTGATAACAACTGACTTAAATATGTGTGTTTGCAGAGATTAAGGATGCCTTCCACCTGTTTGATAAGAACGATGACAAGGTGATAAGCAAAGATGAGCTGGGATCAGTCCTCCGCGCTCTCGGTCAAAACCCCACACAGAAAAACATCGACTTCTATATGGAGCAAGCAGATACAGACGGTGGGTATATATATATCGCGAGGGAAAGTGATTGTTGTTTGTCATCATAGGTGATACGCTGGATCCCGCTTGATGTCTGGAAAGTATCAAATTGTACTTGAGGCATATGAGTGAGTGAGTGAGTGAGTGAGATGGGTTTAACGCTGCTTTGAACAGTATTCCGGTTATATCACGGCGTGTCAGGTTAATGTGGGAGGAAAGCCCGAAATGATGCAGGCCTCAGACGTTTGCCCCTTCAGTAAAACCCATGATCACGGATATGGTGCTGACACACCTAGAAACATATTCGGGGCGAACCGGGATTCGAACCCAAGATCATAGGTGTACATCGAATTGCGGCACCTTCGACGAGTAGGACCAGTGCCCACAAGAACACCTCGGAAAAACACGCCGAAAACCCGGGTTCGATTCCCGACATGGGTACATTGTATGAAGCCCATTTCTGGTGTCCCCCGCCGTGATATTGCTGGAAGATTGCTTTACAATTTGCTGTTTGTAGTGACTGCCGAAACTCACTATCGAATAAGTGTGTTGTAAAACAAAAGAAAAATAGTTGTCAATGTTAAAATGCACCCTGCCAAATATGACGTGAACTCTTCAAGTGCTGTAAAGTGTCAACTCGGTGCTTCATGTAATTGGAATATTTTGTGACCCAGCCTCGGGGAGTCTCAGCTACGACGAGTTCGTCAGGTTGGTGGAGAAAGACATCATATCGCAGCAAGAGGTGGAGGTGCAGCTCAAACAGGCGTTCCAGGTGTTTGACAAGGACAAAAATGAACTGCTGGATAAAACGGTAAGAGGGAAATACGCATAATCACACACTGTTGACGTATAAGAAAATACTTTATAAGGCCATCAAGATATCCACGGGCGGTTTATCCAAAGATTAAAGTACAATAGAGTACGCACTCGGGAGATAGATAGGTGTCTTCCCAGAGTGCCTACAGTCCCATTGTGCCAACAGTAAAATCATGAAGTAATACGGTCTGATGCTCAGAAAGCGATGCAGATTACTGTTACCCGGTTCACCTGTGATATGAGATAAACTTGTCCATACTGAGACAACGAAACAGTGTAGTGAGTGAGTGATTGAATATGGTTTTACGCCGCTTTTAGCAATATTCCACCAATATCACGGCGAGGGACACCAGAAATGGGCTTCACACATTGTACCCATGTCGGGAATCGAACCCGGGTCTTCGGCGTGACGAGCGAACGCTTTAACCACTAGGCTACCCGACCGCCCGAAACAGTGTAGGCACAATGGGAAACCGTAATAGAACCATAACACATAATGAAAGTCACGGATATATTATAATTTATAATAACACAGACGAAAAATATAACAATAGTTTTGACAATACTTTACATTGAATCAGTTAACCACAGTCAAATCATAGAAATGTAATGATTTTACTTCCGCGAACAATATGGTGATTAACTGCTCTGATGGTTCCGCCAATTAATAGTGTGATCGCCCGGCACGATCCGCGAAGTGTTATATTAAAATGCGGCCCGCGACTGTTAGCTCAGAACTAGGGATTTTACCTTTCTCGAAGCTTCGTTGCAGACGATCCCTTTTCCGGCAGCGCTCGGCCACGTGCACCTCGGCCTCGGCTGCCCGAACACTTCCGAGGGAAACCGAATGTCTCCTACGGAAGTAGAGATCGTCTCACACAACAGAAACTTACTGAAATCTCAAACAGTGGTGCACCGACCTTTGCACTCTGAATGCACACACACTTTCAGTGCGTTGCAACCCGACGTCACACGTTGAGCCGGTATCGGTAACCTCCATGGAACACTGGCTGGTCCCCTGTCTGGGATGTAATATACTCTGCTCGCTGAATATTTGCCATAATGAGATGATTCAGTGACTTGACAAAATCTAGTTTTATGCTTTTCAACGTGATGAGATTAAAATACAGGAAGTGATATATTGTAGGCACAATGTGATTGAACCGATAGATGCCTTGCAAATGGTCATCTTAATTAATTCAGTAGGTTTACTCTATTCTCCCAATGAAGGACAAGTAGTAGCCATGAAACGTCAAACAACTATAAGAAGTCCCCAAGTGCTTCGAGCGTCTAAATGTCCGTCAAACATTTGAAGGGTGGAGTGTTTTGAGGGAATGTCTCACTTTCTACTCTGTGTGTTCTCATTACATCATTATCTAACGCAGGAGCTCTTCCATGTCCTGACGAGCATGGGAGAAGTCTTGTCAGTGGAGGATGCAGAACAAATACTGCGATTAGTAGATCGAAATGGAGACGGCAAACTGAATGTTACAGGTAAATTTGACTTTGTGTTCCCTGAACTGTTCAGTTTGATTATACATGTACTTTCTCCATGATTTATTAAACTTAATATTTGCTTGAAATCGAACATTGTTTATTTATCAACTGAATCCCTTGTAACACATATCGATTTTTCTTAATTCAGAATTCACTAATTTTCTCTGCGAGCGGATCTAACGTCCCTCTATATTCGGATGCAGCAGTTGGTGTATAGAGGAACATCATTCTGGACTTCAGTACAGACTTTCCCAACATGACGATACCTGCATGACTGTAGAATACAGTGTGTGCTGGAAGATATAATGTGTGTTATAATGGACGTCACATCACGTACATCACTGTGTCGGTAGATCATTGTATATTTCACGCGAATATACACAAGCGAAGACCAGCGTAGATTGCTGTATACCTTCCCATGGACTATACAGCTGTCCGCTGTAGACATCAGTGGGAGCCGCTGTGGTGGACACTGTAGTGGACATTGTGTTCGTGGCTTCAAACAACCAGTACTGTTATTATTCGAACATTAAGATTTGGTGGAACTTCAAATCGTGTTTTGTTATATTTTGTTGTGAGTGAGTGAGTGAGTTAATGAGCGAGTGATTAACACCCTGTCACACACAAACACCGTGATTAACACACTGAGTGAGTGAGTGGGTGGGTTGGTGGGTGGGTGGGTGGGTGAGTGAGTGGGTGGGTTGGGTGGGTGGGTAGGTGAGTGAGTGAGTGAGTGAGTGAGTGAGTGAGTGAGAGTGAGTGAGTTAGTGGGTGGGTTGGTGAGTGAGTGAGTGAGTGAGTGAGTGAGGCTCTCCACGCTCTGGCATTTGTGTACCCCTTATACACAGACACCAGCCCCAACGGTCACTGAGATCTTGTGATCACAACATGGTCACCATAACATCACCCAGGACCAACATGTTGGTGACAGATCAGACAATAGGCCGATATCTGTGGAATAATCAACCATTGCACATTCGCCTAATACAGGAACTTGCAACCTTTAAGAATTAACTGAAAACACATCTTCTTGAGCAGGCCAATGAAGAGTAGAGACATGGTCGCTTTGTCTGTCACGTCATTATTCAGACTCAAAGCATCTTTGAGCAGTAGTTTACTGTACACTAGCGCTATTTATTTATTTATTTATTTATTTATTCATTCATGTTTTTATTTTTTTATTTTTTATTTTATTTATTTATTTATTTATTTATTTATTTATTTATTTATTTATTTATTTATTTATTTATTTATTATTTATTTATTTATTTATTTATTTATTTATTTATTTATGTCTGATTAACACCCTGTCACACATATACACAGTGACTAACACACTGTCACATATATAAGCATTGTTCTTTTACAAACTGACTCTGTGGGGTGAATATGTGATGGTGTGTTCCCACAGTAACCAGTGCTTGTCGTAAGAGGCAACTTAAATGAAGCAGATGGTGAATTCCGGTGACTTGCATGATTGTGTCCTATCTCACCCCGACGAGACGTACGTCGCTCATGATTTCAACCGCTTGTTTGTTTGGTCCAGACTTGATTATATAAGGCCCCCCCCCCCCCCCCCCCCCCCCTAGCTGGAATACTGCTGAGTCGCTTACACACCGTAACAATTCATAGTAAGGCAAATGTACTAATATACACTTGGAACGAAGATGACACGTTCACACAAACAAGACCCTTAGACGCTGATAGATATCAGAAATTAGTTATCATTGTATCTGAAAGCGTCAGAAACAGTAATCATATATCCATGGATATGGTAATCAGGTGCGTGCACAGTCGTACTGCGTGATTGCGTGCAGATGTTCCCCACCGTGGGTAACTGTATCTGACATGGCCGTGCTCCCATAGGTAACGCACAACACGAGCACGCGTCCCAACGTATTTGTCTCACAGGTTCAGGGTCGACTGTGGCTTGCAGCAGATGGACACGGTCGTTCAGGGTGCGAGCCGACAGTAAACCACTTCCAAAACGGTGTAAATCTTGAACATATAGCTGTGGACTCCGGGTTGGTTTGAATCCAGTTGTGACATATAAGGAGGGACTTGTCGGAGATCTAGATGTGACGAGCCGAGGGACCTATCTTGGACATGGATCTACTACTGAAGGAATTATCTTTTGAGTATCCAAAAGCTATCTTCAGTCAGAGGGACGCCTTCACGCAGACAGAACCAAGTAGGTCCTGATTATCTTGTCTGTACAAACACTGGTCTGAATCCATTCCACTACAAATGACGATTCCGTTCTTCATCAGTGATGCCGTTGATTGGGAATTGTTGTCATGGAAACATATATACTAACGTACGGGGGGATTGCATGCCATCGTACACTAACGGCACGGGCTCGTGGATACCAATCGCAGGCTTGTCTGGTCCAGACTTGGTTATTTGCAAACTGCCATCATATTGCTGAAATATTGCTGTAGCGCGGTGCTAAAGAGCAAACAAACAAATACAAATACAAACATTGATGAAGGTTCTCGGTAAGATTGGCGTCTTCGGATCAGATATTGGGGTCTTGGGAAGACGTGTAATAAAGAAGAGATATACATTGTGCAAAAAGATCTGACCTCTGTTTATTATATACAATGTATGGTCAAACACGAGGCTACTATGCATATTACAATGTAACAAACCAAGATGTAGCTTTTCTCATGTTTACACATTTTCGTGTGACAATACAACAGCACCGTTATGTGTATATCGCCACCCCAAATGTATGTATATTCCCATGGACAGATACCAGGGGTCACATGAGGTACAACACATGTAATCTCAGCCAGCGTATGCAGAAACCATGTCAGCATGATTTTGTCACCAATGCATTGCATTCAAGCATGTGAGAATCTTGAGATGGTTGCTGTGCGACAGTAGCCATCTTGGCGAGACAATACCTGACAGTAACGCACAAATGACAAGCCACACGCAAACACGCAAAAAGATAAAAAGATGAGTGTATCCTGTCCCACCCGTCACAAACACATGCAAAGGCAAGTCAAGTGTTCACCCAACAAAACACGAGAATATATGGCACAAGTAAAAATAGGGAACCGCTTCAGACATTTTCATTGATGCATCAAATTTGGATATATATATATAAGAGACCTTTATTTCCCCGTAATCCCCAAGAAGGGAAATAGTAGAGACCTATATGTTTCCCCGAATCCTCTAGGGCTTCTGTGACAAGCACTTAATGGTAAAGACATATATGTCCCCAAATCCCCAGGGCTTCTGTGACAAACACGTGGTAGCAGAGATATATATTTCCCCGGAATCCCAAGGGGATCCTGTGACAAGCATGAAATAGTACGTAGAAGCCTATATTTCCCGAAATCCCCAGGGGCTTCTGTGACAAGCACGTGGTAGTAGATACCTCTATTTCCCTGAATCCCCTTGGGCTCCTGTGACATGGACGTGGTAGTAGAGACCTATATTTCCCCAAATCCCCAGGGGTGTCTGTGACAAGCACGTGATGGTAGAGACATATATTTCTTTGGAATCCCCTTGATCTCCTGTGACAAGCACGTGGTAGTAGAGACCTATATTTCCCAGAATCCCCTTGGGCTCCTGTGACAAGCACGTGGTAGTAGAGACCTATATTTCCCAAAATCCCCTTGATCTCCTGTGACAAGCACGTGGTAGTAGAGGCCTATATTTCCCCGAATCCCCTTGGGCTCCTGTGACAAGCAAATGGGAGTACATACCTACATTTTATGGAATCCCTAGGTGCTTCTGTGACAAGCACGTGGTAGTAGAGACCTATATTTCCCGGAATCCCCTTTGGGCTCCTGGTGATTAGCACGTGATGGTAGAGACATACATTTCTTCGGAATCCCCTTGGGACCCTATGACAAGCATGAAATAGTACGTAGAGGCCTATATTTCCCGGAATCCCCATGAGCTTCTGTGACAAGCACGTGGTAGTAGATACCTATATTTCCCGGATTCCTCTTGGGCTCCTGTGACAAGCACGTGGTAGTAGAGACCTATATTTCCCGGAATCCCCTTGGGCTCCTGTGACAAGCACGTGGGAGTAGATACCTATATTTCCCCAAATCCCCTTGAGCTCCTGTGACATGGACGTGGTAGTAGAGATCTATATTTCCCGGAATCCCCAGGGACTCATGTGACAAGCACGTGGTAGTAGATACCTATATTTCCCGGAATCTCCTTGGGCTCCTGTGACAAGCACGTGGTAGTAGATACCTATATTTCCCGGAATCCCCTTGGGCTCCTGCGACAAGCATAAAATAGTACTTAGATACCAATATTTCCATGAATCTCCAGGACCTCTGAGGAAAACATTTGATCAAGATACCAATAGGTCTGCACATTGTATTCAGTGTATTGTTTGAAATTGAAACATATGTTTTAAGAATAAGCTAGCTTATATTAAAAGGTATTATTAGTTTGTTCGTGTCTATGTTCTACGAGAACCGGGATGGTGCTGACAAACCAAGATATATAATCACGGCGAATCAGAATTCGAACCCACAATAATAGGTTTTTGCCGTGCCCAAGGGACACAAGGGACACAACTCTCACAGCCACCTATGCCTCTTATTTGAGTTATTCGCATATCGTAGGATAGTTTAAGTCGGGAGGCAGAGTGAGTGAGTATGGTTTTACGCTGCTTTTAGCAATATTACAGCAATATCACGGCGGGGGACACCATAGATTGGAGGCAGAACGACGGACTAAGACCTGTAATGTACACTGTCTAAAACAGCGAACCTAAACACCCCCTACATATATATATATACTGTAATTATTTAGCACACTTACGTGCCACACTCCCACGAAAAGTGTATGCAATGAACTTTGTATTACATTGTAAGAATTTGAATGCATGACATAATAAAAATACAATACGCTTATAATCATAATATATACAATGTGGTCAAACAGGTGTGCAAATTTAAATCATCGTTTGGATATATAGTGAAAAATCCGTAAGACTTAAGAATAGCTTTATTTCGGGTATCGGAACAAAGCGTAAAGATAGCCTGCAGGTCAGTCAACCAGGCACAACGGAAAAACAAAAGCCATTGTGTAGCCCTTACGGAGTGTGTTATCACATCGGCTTGGATAAGCTCCCATTGAGGCCTGAGCGATCACTCGGGACCTCTCGGCTTGTTCCGCTAGACTGAAGAGCCGAATGCCCTTGCGTCCTTAGCAACGCCCCTATCGACTAAGATGAAAGATGGCGACGGCATATGGTAACTTCATTCTGTTTCTTGTTGGATAGAATCACGTTTGTGTTGAAGACCCTCTGAACGATGGATACAGAGACTGAAAATTCTATGTCTTTTTCAGAAAGTACGCGAAGAATAGACTTGTTATCGAGGGCCAAACCAGTACCTCCAGGTTTTTTAGAGGATAGGTAAGTTTTTCGAGTTTTTGAATGATTGTTGTCGATTTGTTTAGCAAAAATATAGGCCTACTATTAATGTCACAATATTAAATATTACTAATTGTTGCCCCCCACACCTACACACACGCTCACTCGAATTTGAGACATGTAAACTAGATATTTTAGGAGTGGTGTGGATTATAAATAACAAGATAATAGATAGTGGATGCTTATGTTATGATGATTTATCCAGGTGGCAGGTGGTTTCAATTTGATTTCCTTACCGAAATGGATACAATGGTGATACCTTGTTTCGGGTAGCATTGGGATTCAGGAGTGTTTTGGGCGACACTCGTCAAACCATTATTGACTTACCGGGTATAAATAAGCCTAGTTCACAAGATCCTGAAATTGTTTCTTTTTCTCTCTCTGAACATGCTTATATTTAGAAATACACAATAAGGGGAAGTTGTTTATCATACAATAAAACATTGCAGGGAGAATAAACCACTAGGGGTTTATTCTCCCAGCAGTATTTTATTGTACAAGGTTATATTAAAGAGGTTTTTGTTGATATATCTAATTCAAATCAGTTTGGTAGTTCTTTTTTATGTGTGAACTGAATTATATATATATATTTTTAAAAACATTGACTTGGTTGCTAACCATGCCCATTGTGTAGTTCCCATCCCTGCACTCTAGAAAGAAACCACTCAGCATTTAACTGTTGAACTTGCAAATTCGAATTCTAAAATAATGCTAAAAGTTTCTTCAACTCTTTAGAGTTACATCTGTTTCAGAAATCTGTTGTTATACTTTCATTATGTCATGGCATATGTATTGACTACCATTGTGTATTGCCATTGTGGCAGGGCGTGGAGTCATCCCACGGATGACATCCTTACCTTGTCAGCTTGCTGACGGGGTTAACCTCTTTGGTCATGTGGACAAGGTGTCTGACCTCTGATTAGAAGGTCCATGGTTCTAATCCCATCACAGGACATGGCTACACCATGATTACAATGCTGTTTCAACTGGCAGTAGAAATGCTCATGTATGAAAGAAACATTGCTGGTCTCATTTGAGAAATATTAGTAACACTGTTAATTTTTATTTTATAATGTGATTGTTCCCAGAGCTGTAGAGTAAGATAGTATTCTGTCAAGTTATATTTCTGATTGCAATAGAATGACACAATACACCTTTTATTGTGTGTTAAAATTGCCTGTGTTTGTTGCAGGCGTTCCGTGTACTGGGTAGACAATGACCCCCAGCAGCCGCAGGGACTGACCGAGGGAGGAACATCTAGGGTCACACTCTTCAGTGAGTGCATCCCTCATCTACCATCACCAGTCCGGCCTCCGTTCTTTTACTTCGAGCCAAATACGGGGCGGTCGGGTAGCCTAGTGGTTAAAGTGTTTGCTTGTCACGGCTAAGACCCGTGTTAGATTCCCGACATGGGTACAATGTGTGAAGCCCATTTCTGGTGTACCCCGCCGTGATATTGCTGGAATATTGCTAAAAGCGGCGAAAACCATACTCACTCCAGCCAAAAAAAATATTTGTGTTTCAGGCAAGCCATCGTTTCGTTTGTGTCCCAAATATGTTCATAACAGCTGTAAAAAATGGATGTTTCCCCATATTATTGTTGCTGTAGCTATTTTGACCATCAGATTGAGACATATTGGAACTAACTTAAGTTAAATATTATTAATACATGTACAAACATGAAATTATTATTAAAAAAATGCCAACTGACCCACTGATCTTGGGTCCATGTTGATTCTCCTTGTGAATTCCCAATGCATCAAATACAGTGCTGGCAGTACATAAATTCATGTATTTATTTTTAATAATGATTTTTGTGTTGTAGCAACCACCACACGGCTCGAGGAACTGGCTCGTCACAGGTCTGCGCATCATGAGTATAAGAAACACAGGTAAAATGATGCTTTGAATGACAATTAGGGGTGAGTAAGGGAAAAACTTTGGGTGTGGGTGATAAAGACCGGGGTGGAGTGGGAGACAGACCTTGGGTATGGGTGATATAGACCAGGGTGGAGTGGGAGACAGACCTTGGGTATGGGGGATATAGACCGGGGTGGAGTGGGAGACAGACCTTGGGTATGGGTGATATAGACCAGGGTGGAGTGGGAGACAGACCTTGGGTATGGGGGATATAGACCGGGGTGGAGTGGCAGACAGACCTTGGGTATTGGTGATATAGACCAGGGTGGAGTAGCAGACAGACCTTGGGTATTGGTGTTATAGACCAGGGTGGAGTAGCAGACAGACCTTGGGTATTGGTGATATAGACCGGGGTGGAGTGGGAGACAGACCTTGGGTATTGGTGTTATAGACCAGGGTGGAGTAGCAGACAGACCTTGGGTATTGGTGATATAGACCGGGGTGGAGTGGGAGACAGACCTTGGGTATTGGTGTTATAGACCAGGGTGGAGTAGCAGACAGACCTTGGGTATTGGTGATATAGACCGGGGTGGAGTGGGAGACAGACCTTGGGTATGGGTGATATAGACCAGGGTGGAGTGGGAGACAGACCTTGGGTATGGGGGATATAGACCAGGGTGGAGTGGGAGACAGACCTTGGGTATGGGGGATATAGACCGGGGTGGAGTGGCAGACAGACCTTGGGTATTGGTGTTATAGACCAGGGTGGAGTGGGAGACAGACCTTGGGTATTGGTGATATAGACTGGGGTGGTGTGGGAGACAGACCTTGGGTATGGGTGATATAGACCTGGGTGGAGTTGGAGACAGACCTTGGGTGTGGGTGATATAGACCGGGGTGGAGTGGGAGACAGACCTTGGGTGTGGGTGATATAGACCAGGGTGGAGTAGCAGACAGACCCTAGGTGTGGGTGATATAGACCAGGGTGGAGTAGCAGACAGACCTTAGGTGTGGGTGATATAGACCGGGGTGGAGTAGCAGACAGACCCTGGGTAGGGTGATATAGACCTGGGTGGAGTAGCAGACAGACCTTGGGTGTGGGTGATATAGACCGGGGTGGATTAGCAGACAGACCTTGGGTATTGGTGTTATAGACCAGGGTGGAGTGGGAGACAGACCTTGGGTATGGGTGTTATAGACCAGGGTGGAGTTGGAGACAGACCTTGGGTGTGGGTGATATAGACCGGGGTGGAGTAGGAGACCTTGGGTATGGGTGTTATAGACCAGGGTGGAGAGGGAGACAGACCTTGGGTATGGATGATATAGACTGGGGTGGAGTAGCAGACAGACCTTGGGTGTGGATGATATAGACCTGGGTGGAGTAGCAGACAGACCTTGGGTGTGGGTGATATAGACCTGGGTGGAGTAGCAGACAGACCTTGGGTGTGGATGATATAGACCGGAATGGAGTAGCAGACAGACCTTGGGTATGGGTGATATAGACCTGGGTGGAGTAGCAGACAGACCTTGGGTATTGGTGATATAGACCGGGGTGGAGTGGGAGACAGACCTTGGGTGTGGGTGTTATAGACCAGGGTGGAGAGGGAGACAGACCTTGGGTATGGGGGATATAGACCGGGGTGGGGTGGGAGACAGACCTTGGGTGTGGATGATATAGACCGGGGTGGAGTAGCAGACAGACCTTGGGTGTGGGTGATATAGACCAGGGTGGAGTGGGAGACAGACCTTGGGTGTGGATGATATAGACTGGGGTGGAGTGGGAGACAGACCTTGGGTGTGGGTGATATAGACGGGGGTGGAGTAGCAGACAGACCTTGGGTGTGGGTGATATAGACCTGGGTGGAGTAGCAGACAGACCTTGGGTGTGGGTGATATAGACCAGGGTGGAGTAGCAGACAGACCCTGGGTATGGGTGATATAGACCTGGGTGGAGTAGCAGACAGACCTTGGGTGTGGGTGATATAGACCAGGGTGGAGTAGCAGACAGACCTTGGGTATGGGTGATATAGACCAGGGTGGAGTAGCAGACAGACCTTGGGTGTGGGTGATATAGACCTGGGTGGAGTGGGAGACAGACCTTGGGTGTGGGTGATATAGACCTGGGTGGAGTAGCAGACAGACCTTGGGTATGGGTGATATAGACCAGGGTGGAGTAGCAGACAGACCTTGGGTGTGGGTGATATAGACCGGGGTGGAGTGGGAGACAGACCTTGGGTGTGGATGATATAGACTGGGGTGGAGTGGGAGACAGACCTTGGGTGTGGGTGATATAGACGGGGGTGGAGTAGCAGACAGACCTTGGGTGTGGGTGATATAGACCAGGGTGGAGTAGCAGACAGACCTTGGGTGTAGGTGATATAGACCTGGGTGGAGTAGCAGACAGACCTTGGGTATGGGTGATATAGACCAGGGTGGAGTAGCAGACAGACCTTGGGTGTGGGTGATATAGACCTGGGTGGAGTAGCAGACAGACCTTGGGTGTGGGTGATATAGACCTGGGTGGAGAAGGAGAGAAACCTTGGGTATGGGTGATATAGATATAGACTGGGCTGGAGTAGGCGAGAACCCTTGGGTAAGGGGGATTTCAAGAGCCTTTTTTAATGAGTGATCAAGTTAGGTTTAACACTGCTTTGAACAGTGTATTTTTCATTAAGATTTTTCCCAAGAAGTTGAAAAAATCATTTTTATACATTTTGATCAAAGTAAAGAAAATAAATATGTTTGCAGTAACGTTAAGTTTTCGAGATGACAGAAAAGGGTCTGATAATACCTCATCCTTTAACAAAACAAATGAATCAAGTAGTTTTCTAAGAAAGAGTTTACAGGCGAATAAAGATGAAAACAATGGACACACAAGCAAATAACAAACTTCCTGGAACCTATGTCCAGGTAATCTGATTCCACATTATTTAGTAATACTTGTTGTAGACCCACTCCAATATGGCCTGTGAAGAAGTCGGCTTTAGATGCCACTCCAACGGAGCGGCTTGAGGTCTTGAGTCTTGCGAAGGGACTCCATGATGAGTTCAAGATAGAGAGATCTCCATACTCAGTGGTAACCAAGGCGGCACGCAGTGTGTCCGCATCAGAACGCCTTCAGTCACTTGCCGTCCCCAAAAACAGGGAAGACCGATATTGTGTCAATGACTACGAGTGGGGTCAACCCAGCGAGGTCTCTCCAGCAGCCAAAACGGCCAGTGCCTCGGCAAGGGTGGAGACGCTAGCAGAAGCTAAGGGCTATCACGACAACTTCAAGGGAGAGAACCCTGTCCAGTGGCCAGTATCGGATCAGGCTCTGAAGGCTATAGCATCCCTGCGTCTTCAGCAGCTGGCGCGGCCACGGAGTCGTACGATGATCAAAGACGACTATGATCCATACAAGGTCACTCTTGCTGCCAAGAAGGCTAGAGCAACACCGAGGCTGGAGGAGCTGTGTGCCCCAATACCTCGCAAGGTGCGGCAGAAGAAGACGGTTGCAGTTGGTTAGTGAAGAACAGGACAGTGTTATGTATTCATGTCAGTATTACTCATTTGTTTTAAGCAGTATTATACAGTTTGGCAAGCTTCTGATCAGTATTACATTGAATCTTCTTGTTGCAAAGATTTGTTTATGTCAATATGCTGTAACAACAAATCTCAGGTTGCACAGCATTTTGTGTTCTGAAATCAAAATGTTTATAATATTGATGAGTGTGTTATAATAAAGCTGTGTAGTGATATATAATTTACATGACTGATAGTCATAATCATCATAATCATACAGTTTAGACATTTTTCAATGCTGTACCAACTGTTTCTGAGGTCGTACATGTGAAAAGGATTTTTTCAATATGGAAAAAAAGAATTGGATGGACAGCAGGGGCATTTTCATCAGTATGTATATATGTATATACTGTATTTGAATTTAGAGTATTGCAAGGTAGTACAGTAGAACACGGATATAACGAACTACAAGGGACCAGAGAAATCAGTTCGTTATCTCCGTTATCTGTCTCAATACACGTAATTGCAGTGTTACACGTGAAATCTTCATGGCCTAATTTCCGGGCGAGTGAACTGACACTTGGACACAATCTCGTAAAATTTATATGTTTAATGTTTGTTGTACAGACAAGATTACATGTACAGGTAAGATTAACACAATGCAAATTTAACACGATTGATCCGTCACCGCTGATTGTATTGATTCGCCGCTGATTGCGTAAAGCCAATTGTCAGTGACACTTGACACTGAGTGAGATTTCTCAGTTCGCTATACACGTCACTAATTAGTGATAGATGGGCTTGTCGGTGATCAGATATCAGTTCGCTGTATCCGTTAGTTCGCTGTAGAGAGTTCGTTATATACGTAAATTTTATAGGATATTATATAGGAGATAAATCGGGGATTTTTTAACAGTTCGTTGTATCCGTTTGTTCGCTATATCCGTGTTCGTTATATACGTGTTCTACTGTATTCACAAATGGTATGTGTCTGGATAACAATCATTTATCCAGTATGACAGGATAACAAGGGTTAAGGACCAAAGCAGGCTTGTATTATGATGTGTATCATCATATGAAAATATATTTATTTTTAAATTTACAATATTTATCCTCTTAGGATCATAAGCTGTCTCATGCATCATTCATATATTATATGGTGATGTATCAATGTCTGAAGCTGTTGCTGAATCTGTCATGTCTAACAGGTACAGAACTGCGAAGCCGGTCACTCCAGTATTAAACAGTTTACATATTTCTTTACACATGCTATTTGCTTTATAAAGGTTTTCATATTGTGTATGTTCGAGTGAAGTTTGCCAGTATTTATTATACAGATTACAGTATTATTCTATGTCTTTCACCAGTGTTTTTTATTGCACAAGTGTTCAGTGGAATGTCCATGTTGAGACTTTTTTGGCGCATATTCATTTTTTGTAATAAAAGATTGGAGCAGTGTAGTTTTGTGATTGTTGCAGTTTGTTGGAGTGAACTGACAGTGTGTGGGTCAGTGTTGTTCACTTTAGTCAGCAGTAGTCCAGCTGTGGCATAGCAGCCTGGGCCACGTTCATCAGTCATCGACCATGTCATCCTCTATATCTCCAGGTTTTGCATTTCAGTAAACCTTCACTAACCCCTGGATCCATTCCCATGGTTCTTGTGATCTCAAATTACCCGCCCTTGATCTTCATTATCAAATTTGATTTGCTACACTTCTCTGTCAAATGGACCAATCAGAATGCGAGTTACAAACTAGCCTCAATGTTGGATTGGCGATCAACAACGTGGCAGCCAGGTCCCTCGATGTCTTCATGTCCCCCTCTCTAACCCATGTTCTTTTGGTCTCGATTGGTCGGTGAATGTTAATGAAAATCAAGGGCGGGTAATTTAAGATTGTGAGGGTTATTGAAGGTTTACCAAAATGCGAGCCCTGGAGATATAATGGATGTGACCATGTTCACAGCACAAGCAAATAGCAATGCTGTATGGGTGTGATGTCTCCCAGTCTATCAGATAAAAGTATCCCTTTCAAAAGTGGAGTAGTATTTATCAATATATCATATCAGTTTGAAAAATGTCCATCCAATCAATGATAACCCTAAAGACATGTGTCAAATTTTCTTCTATTGTATCATGTATTATGCTGCGACGTTGTTGTCGAGACGTGTTTTGTGTGTATCACAGCATGCCATCTACAAAGTGAGTCATGAACACTGCTCTGTATACATGATACACAGGAAGCAGTCTGTTGAATCAACACAGTAACACCTATATCGTCACTTGCATATCATATATATGTGCATACACCTTACCATGGCTTACCACTAATCATTTCTCCAATCAGCTGTTTGGACAGTGGTTCTAATCTTGGCCTACAGATAATATCCTAAGTGACTTAGTCCCAGGCGTATGATGCTAAAATGTACTGGAACCTCTAATAATGTCTACTGCCAAATTGAGTTTGGAATCTGCTTCCTCTACAGCTTGTAAGTCTTTGTTTACACAACGTCATCAAAATCAGATCTTTTTTTCCCAATGACACTTCTCCACATGAAGATAGGAGTAAGCCTCAATAGGTCGCTTCAGATGAGCTTTCTGATCGGCCAGTCAGCGCTGAGTGAGTGAGTTGGGTAACGCCGCTTTTAACATAATTCATGTTATATCCCGGCGTGTAAGCTTAATGTGGGAGGAAAGTCTGAAGTGATGCAGGTCTCAGACGTTTACCACTTCAGTGAAACCCATGAGCACGGGGATGGTGCTGACAAACCTAGAAACATAATCGGGGCAACCGGTATTCGAACCCACAATCATAGGTTTCTGGCGTGGCCAAGGGATGCAACTCTGTACAGTGAATCATGACGACCCATGCCCCAGTCAGTGCTGAGACTTCTAAATTCTCAGCATAAATGTGCAAAGTGTTCAGACAAGAATATCTGACTTCTGTAACTTGAAACGAACTTGAATGTACGCTATGATTAAGGCCACGATCATCCCTGATCATGTTCCCGAGGTAACTAGCCTTATTATCAAAATCTTGTTTACACCCTTGCCACATCAAGTCCACTTTCTTGTGCTCAATATGACTGGACAATCGCACATATCCATAGTCCAATCACAGAAGATTTCACAAAATCAACCGCTGCCTGTCTTTGTTGACATGAATATGTCTTTTTCATCTTTTAAACATCTCCAACGATTGCCTGTTTTTGTATCAGGGATGAAATCGCGAATGTTTTCGTTATCTGATCAACTAGGTCGTCACTTATGGTAATTGCCATCTTTGTGAAAAGCTATACAAGATAAGAACAGCGATCTGATTGGATATCACATTTAATTACAAGGGGCACAACTCATGATGGTGCCAGGGTCGAGACAATAAAATTGGCCTTGATGTGGCAAGGGTAGAAACTAGGCTTTTGATGCTCCATGGTACTGTTGTAGATATTCTATACACCCTGTTATTTCTGACCTCCATGGCATCTACACCCAAAAGGGAGTACGCCACTCTCAGCAATATTGCAGCTATATGATGGCGGCCTGTCAATAATCAAACCTGGACCAGACAATCCAACAATCATCATTGTGGGCAACAATCCATGTCTTCAGAGCACGATTACACACTATCAGCCAAGTCACCAAGCCTGACCTCCCGATCCATTTGGCTGCCTTTTAGACCAGTATAGGTTGCTGGGGACCTATTCTCACCCGGGATTCCTTTGGCATTAGGAGACATATAGTTTATGTCAAAGAATTGGAGTTCGAGGCTCAATTTCAAGCAGAATCCTTCAAATAAATTGCATGTCTGTTATACTTGTACACATAAACAATCTGCCCACAATGTCTTCTGATGCATCATACAGGTCATATGCGGTTTAACGCTGTGTTCAAGATTATTGCACTTATATCATGTATATAGCCACACGTGTGTGTGTGTCTGTGTGTCTGTCTGTCTGTCTGTGTGTCTGTCTGTCTGTCTGTCTGATTGTACCAGTCCAGACTAATGCTGGAAGTATCGTTCCAGGCAACTGGGGTACCATGCCGCAGATTAACATGAATACCCAACTCACACACAGTATACTGACTCCGAGCTGACCAGTCATTATTTAATCCCCATAATGCAGAGCGTCAGCAGGGTAACAACAAGTACCATTTTTAAATGTCTTGGTATGACATAGATGGGATCAAATCAACGACCTCCTTCTCTCCGTGCAGTGCTCTATCCACTAGACCACAGAGTAGGTCCATGCATCAAGGAAACAAGACTGAGGTTTATAGCTTGTATTCACGTAATACATTAAAACTGTATCAGAAATAAGATTCATATGACCATGGATGTATGAGATCTTTATGGCCCAGTGTTATTTTCAATGTTATTGATCAACACAGCTGAGGTTTTTGTCTTTGCATCTATATAGGACTGACGCCCATCCCAGTGAATATTGTATGCTGGCTACCACCTTGTTTTTCCTAAAGTCAACACACACTTTCATGCTGGCTGTATAGTAGGCAGTGTTGTCAGGACAGACATCATTGATGTACCGTCCTGTTGCCATCTGACATGGATGCCCTAGTGTCCTTGAGATGACAGCCATACTACATCACTGCTGTCCTTCAATGTCCTAGTCAACTGACAACACCGTTGTCCAAACTGTCCTAGATGACTGACAACATGGTTGTCACAACTGTCCTAGATGACTGACAACATGGTTGTCCCAGCTGTCCTAGATGACTGACAACATGGTTGTCCCAACTGTCTTAGATGACAAGATGGTTGTCCCAACTGTCCTAGATGACTGACAACACGGTTGTCCCAACTGTCCTAGATGACTGACAACACGGTTGTCCCAGCTGTCCTAGATGACTGACAACATGGTTGTCCCAACTCTCCTAGATGACCGACAAGATGGTTGTCCCAACTCTCCTAGATGACCGACAAGATGGTTGTCCCAACTCTCCTAGATGACTGACAAGATGGTTGTCCCAACTGTCCTAGATGACTGACAAGATGGTTGTCCCAATTCTAGATGACTGACAACATGGTTGTCCCAACTCTCCTAGATGACTGACAAGATGGTTGTCCCAACTCTCCTAGATGACTGACAAGATGGTTGTCCCAACTCTCCTAGATGACAAGATGGTTGTCCCAACTGTCCTAGATGACTGACAACACGGTTGTCCCAACTGTCCTAGATGACTGACAACACGGTTGTCCCAGCTGTCCTAGATGACTGACAACATGGTTGTCCCAACTCTCCTAGATGACTGACAAGATGGTTGTCCCAACTCTCCTAGATGACTGACAAGATGGTTGTCCCAACTCTCCTAGATGACTGACAAGATGGTTGTCCCAACTCTCCTAGATGACTGACAAGATGGTTGTCCCCACTGTCCAAGATGACCGACAAGATGGTTGTCCCAATTGTCCTAGATGACCGACAAGATGGTTGTCCCAATTCTCCTAGATGACAAGATGGTTGTCCCAACTGTCGTTGATGACCGACAACATGGTTGTCCCAACTGTCCTAGATGACTGACAACATGGTTGTCCCAATTCTCCTAGATGACAAGATGGTTGTCCCAACTGTCCTAGATGACTGACAACATGGTTGTCCCACTA
This sequence comes from Haliotis rufescens, assembly GCF_023055435.1. Classification (NCBI taxonomy): domain Eukaryota; kingdom Metazoa; phylum Mollusca; class Gastropoda; order Lepetellida; family Haliotidae; genus Haliotis; species Haliotis rufescens. Next base: position 74,698,993 of record NW_025963779.1, on the reverse strand, counting down.
CCCTGTTGATAGAAAAAGTCAATACCCCAGTGTTGTGGACATATTTCATCTATGGCCCACTATCCTCGTTGACATATATCATGGTTGTCCTACTGTCCCACATAAAACAGCGTCTCAAAGTCCAGTGAACAGCTTCTATTACACAGTTTATCCATACAGGAACAGTTTTGGATCTTGTGAACGTAGCAGAAGTTCATGTTTGTCCCGAATTTGTCATGGAGACAGCTATTTCAAGAACACAGCAGACAACACAGCCTTGTTAAGCAGGTTCCACTGTACCCCTGGGTGGGTCACAAATTGGTTCCACTGTACCCCTGGGTGGGGGTCATAAGTTGGTTCCAGCAGCCTGCAGCACGTTGTGCTTGGAAAAGTGGAGGTATATCACAGACACCGACTTGGTGGGGAAGGCACTGAGAAGCTCAGGTGAGGCGCTGGACTCAGGGCTAGAACGCAAAGGACAAAGGTTATCCGAGAAATAACACCTAATATCTCAAATGCATGCCAAGACAGACTGACCATTATCTTTTCATCAGTATCATACATACCCTGTAGCACTGACTTCTAGTCAACAGGGAAGGAGCTCTACATGCATTGTTACCATCGTCACACGTCTACAGGTGAAAACATTTAGTCATATCAGTGAGTGAGTTTGATTTTACGCCGCTTTTAGCATTATTTCAGCAATATCATGGCGGGGGACACCAGAAATGGGCTTCACACATTGTACCCATGTCGGGAATCGAACCCGGGTCTTCGGCGTGACGAGCGAACGCTTTAACCACTAGGCTACCCGACCGCCCCTTTAGTCATATCAACATGATCAATGCTCAGTTGTCATTATAGGGTGGGGTTGTGGTGAGTTTCCTGAAGAAATTACACAGTAAAAGAGGTGGGGTTCACAACATGGGGTGAGAGGGCGTGTCTCATAAAAATCCAATGACACCATTCTACTTTTCAAATATTTGTGATCATTATTCAGGGACTGGTCATAGTCATAATATAGTGTGATGGGAGGGGGGCCATGAAAGAATTTTACCTAAAATGGGGGGAGGGGGGAAGCAAAAACATTGTAAGACCAATCTCACAGCCATCTATAATAAAGGACCAGGAAATATGGAAAGGAGGAGTGTATACCTTTCTTCAGGTACATTACCGGGGTATATGCTGACTACAATCACGGCCTTGCATGACAGTACTCACTTGTCCTTGTCTACGGTCTTCCCGACGTCCCACACCCAGATACAGGAGTCCAGGCCCCCGGAGGCCAACAATGAGCTGTTGCGGCTGAAGCAGAGGGAGTAGACAGTGTCGGAGTGCCCGCGCAGCTCCTTGTACAGATGGCCGGTGCTCAGGTCCCACACACGGATCCGACGATCTTCACCTACAACATTTACAACGTACCTATATCAGTCCATGTCTCTTCATGATGTTTTACCATTACTGTTATAAGCAGGGACAAAATATCAAAATGATACACAAAATTCAATTACAAGAAATCAATTACAGATTAACATGTGAGGAATTGTGGATGTTTTTCCAAAGTAAATGAATACTGTAAGATTTGAGTTTTGAGTAGGATGCTCTTCGGCTATCTCTTGGCACAAAAATAAACATAATTCACATAATCCAAAATCATATTATTTGGGGTAATTATTAGCATGATTAGTAAACTACACCTCTAGAATATAACAAATAGCTTTATTCTCCTGTATAGGGGGCTCTACAAGAATAAACATTTTGGGTGTGGAACAGGAGTCAGTGGTTTGTTGATAGTTACCGTATTCGACGTAATAAGCAACCCACTCTAATAAGCGCCCACGGCGACATTTGCTAAGATATTGGCTAGTGAACAATCCCAATTAGCACCCCTTCCGATTGATCAATGTACACAAGACTTATTTATTCGCGTATGATACACACTTGTGTGTTATATGCACCCTCAATTATTGGCATTTAATTCTGGAAAAATATATCTGTCGTACATAAACATTCCAGGCTGTTAGCATAAACCACGAAATTTATCTTTCATCTCTGTTTTTTTCACCAAAATAACATTCTAATAAGAGCCCCCTATTTCTTATTTTGAGACCACCCTGGGCGCTTATTACATCGAATACGGTACTTCCATTTGTGCTTTTGCTCAGGAAACTACAAATGCCATCTTTAGTCTTCATTATTTTCTGCCTCCAGAACAAACAATAACTGTGTACCACACTTCATGTACCACACTTCATGTATCATACTTCATGTACCACACTTCATGTACCACACTTCACGTACCACACTTCACGTACCACACTTCAGTACCACACTTCATGTACCACACTTCATGTACCACACTTCATGTACCACACTTCATGTACCACACTAACGGCTGATGGTATGATAACTTCCAATCAAATTTTAACCAATATTGATGAATATAGCAATTATTGATAGGGGATTCCAATAAACCTCCTCAACCATGTCAACTAGACTCCAGAAGAAAATCATAGTCGGGATCACCTGATAACCACAGGGAGTCTGTCATCTTCAACAATACCACCTTGCAGGATTACCATGAACTAGGACCACAAGGTTCTATTCCAACCAATTCCGAATGGAGGTAGGGATAATACCAGTTCAAAAACATTCCAGAAACAACAAACAAGTTAAAATGTTCACTTTTGAGTAGCCATATTCCGCACCTAATCCTGTATCAAGGGATGAAATATCATGCTTAGATTTGTATAAGTAAACAGCCAACAGGGTGTGTGGATTACCACGAAAATAGAGAGTCCAAGTATATACATGATTGAGATCGAACCAAGATACCTTGACCCCAGTAAGTCTTAACCCAACTTTTATTAATGGGTGTGACAATAAACACCCTGATTATTAAACAAAAGCTAATAAACAGATTAGGAGCCAATAGAACCAGAAAGGATTACCATAATCAACTGGATCTGATCCTTAATTCCCAACTAAGAAGTAATCATCCAGATCATCATCCACAACTTATAACAACGATCCTCATTACCCGAGTGTTGGATCACACTCTCGCCAGGTACTTGTCAGCCAAGGTCTTACCAAGCTGCCCTTTCTCTTCCATATCTTGCCAGTAACTCTCTTGACAAAGAATATCAGCAATCATTGGAACCAAGGCTTTTCCTTGAACCCGTTGTTAGTTATCCATTTACTGACCTTGGTCTAGTGGGAGTCATAGATGCCTGAGGTAGATTCCCTGTGAGTTCTAACCACAGCCTGTGAAGAGTGTCTGCCAAAATGTTCATTTTGCTTGGAATGTGTTGGGCCTGAATCCTGATATTCAATCTGCCCACAAAATCAATGAGGTAACAAGTCTCCAGCATCAACTGGTAAGATCTGGTGCCTCCGTGCACGATGATGTTAGATGCTACTATCATATTGATGTCTCTTAGGATCCGTACCTTCAAGATACCGTATTTCGAACACTCCAACACACACATCAAGATCTGTGTACAGTTGGAATTGACATGACGTTGGACTGAAGGGTGCTCCCCCCAGGCCATGCTCCTGACGTACCTGTGAAGGAGAGTCTCTTTATTGTGTAGCCGATCTGGATTGGCATCTGAAGCATGGAAGGCCTCCAGGGCTATGATATTGTCTTTGAAACATGCTTCCTATAAACTGGTAAGTTTTTAATGAAATCTCAGGAAGAACTAACATGACTACGACCACCCTGCAGGCTTGGGTCCTCTGTGACATCCAAGCACTAAGACATCTCATCATGTCGCATCTGCCGTACTTGATCCCTGCTATCAGCCGAGTTTCATTGTGTAATAAACTGTGTGAGGTATCTGCAAACCCAAACCTGAGTCCTAAGAAGAAAATTCCTTCAATCTGGTAGCCGAAGCCTGTCTTGTTCTTTGTATGCAGGAAAGCCAAGTAGAATCTGAGCCTGGGTCCAGAATAGCCATTGGATTCACCTCCTGCACCTGTTAAGTAGCTAGATTCACCCCAAGTCCAGTAAGATCCATCGGAGCCACAGCAACAGTACAAAATCAGCCGCCAGGTGCGGCATTGGTTTCAGGAGTGGAGACTCCGTGCAGCTGGGAGCCTGATTTAGCCTTCACTAAATCAGCAACGGGAAGATCTCCGTAAAGCTTGCCTCTCAAATCAAGACCACAGGTAATGTCTATGCACTTCGGACAGACCAGTGCCAGAATAGGCGTTTAGGAGGTTCCCAAAACACATGTAGCCGTGTTGGCTCGAGAGAAAATAATGAGAAGATGGTGGACATAGTTTCCCAAGCAAGAACGCAAGGGAGGTATCACTATCAAGAAACACAGACTTATGTACCATACTCAAGTAAGTCCATGACAGGAGAACAAGGCTCTTTTTTATTCTACACTTATGTATGATCTGTCACTCTAACAAAGAAAAGACAATAAATTGTCTGAAAACAATGTATGTCACACTGTCTTCAACACATGTTTAAGTGAATTGAGTACACTTGTACTTAGTACAGACTGAGGTTATATACTTAATTTATTAATATTTAACTTATTAAGCTGCTTCCCATAATGTTAAAGCAGTCAATTTATGGTTCAATATTACACTATTATTATCATGGCTTTCTGAAAATGAACTGGGAATGATATGATATACTGATGTTTGCTGCCTACCTGCTGATGCTAACAGCTTTCCATCTGGTGAGAAAGCAAGGGACATAACTGAGCCCCGGTGACCTTGAAACAAGCGGACAGTACGGCCACTTTGTATGCTCCACAATCGGACAGTCTTGTCTCCAGATCCAGTTGCAAGGTAGTTGCCATTTGGGTGGAACTTGACACACTGAAACAGCATGAAGAAGACAACTGAAACACCATCAAAGTTCCCTGAAAGATCTGGATAGGAGGTCACACTCCATTAACACCCCAGGGCAGAACTGGGTTACACAGTAAGTGTGTGCACAGCCATATGAACAATGCCATATCAACACCTTGCAAAAATTTGAACTGTTTATATCAAGAAACACATTCATTTTCCTACATCCAACAGTATTCCTTTTTGTTTTATTTCAGTGAGTGGTTACCATGGTACATGTATAACTGAAAACAGCTAGAAGCCATGATTAGAAGCTCATTGTATCAGTCAATGTTGAAAATAAACAGAAAAGTATCAAATCTAACTACACATCATCTAATTACTTTGTTCTTACAAGCACACAATGGTTTACGTGTAAAGTGCCTGATAGAAAGTGAGTATTCCCGGTCAACATTTCACACACATGACCAAACCAAAGATATGTCATCCCACGTAATACTGACATTGTACATGTACTCACATCTACATCAAATGTATGGCCAATGAACGATCGGAGGGGATATGTCCTTTCTGTGCACCACAGCTTGGCTGTACGATCCTGAGAGCTGCTGGCAAAGTAGCCCGCAGTAGCACTGGAGTGAGAATTATGTCTAAATCAATGACAGTTCTATGCAATTTTATAATATTACAGCTACATAACAGCAGGGAATATCAAAATCATTGCCTCAGCTTCTGATAGGGACTTGGTTTTTGGCCCTGGAAAAATGAGAAGGTGATTCTGAATTATATAGGTCATCTAGCCCTGTGTCTTAAACCTAGCCCATCATTGTCCCTTGACCAATCAGTTTTAACATCAATTTAAAGCTCTGTACTTTCATTAACAAAATTTAAATTTGTTTTACAAACATCTCTAGTTATCATAGTGGGATAAAGCCAAGAAGATTGATTTTGATATTTCACTGTACCTGTCACCTCAAATACAAGCCAATTTGATTATCATAATCAGATATATAATTCAGACAATTATGTTGAAGCATATTGCCAGATTACTACATGTCTGCCCCACATGTTGCCGTTAATCATGGTGGAGTCCCTCCTCACCTAGCATCGATGTCCCACACGGGGTAGTTGTGTCCCTGGTAGCACACCCTGTTGGTGTGTGTCCTCACATCCCACAGCCGCACTGCATAACAAAAAACAGCCAGTATGATACACCAGTGTCTACCTGTATGGTACACCAGCGTCTACCTGTATGGCACACCAGTGTTTACCTGTATGATACACCTGTGTCTAACTGTATGCCACACCTGTGTCTTCCTGTATGGCACACCTGTGTCTTCCTGTATGGCACACCTGTGTCTACCTGTATGGCACACCTGTGTCTACCTGTATGGTACACCTGTGTCTACCTGTATGGTACACCTGTGTCTACCTGTATGGTACACCTGTGTTTACCTGTATGATACACCTGTGTCTAACTGTATGCCACACCTGTGTCTTCCTGTATGGCACACCTGTGTCTACCTGTATGGTACACCTGTGTCTACCTGTATGATACACCTGTGTCTATCTGTATGATACAAATGTGTCGACCTGTATGGTTCATCTACCTCTACCTGTATGGTACACCTGTATCTACCTGTTTGGTACACCTGTGTCTATCTGTATGATACAAATGTGTCTACCTGTATGGTTCATCTACCTCTGCCTGTATGGTACACCTGTGTCTACCTGTATGATACAAATGTGTCTACCTGTATGGTTCATCTACCTTTACCTGTATAGTACACCTGTGCCTACCTGTATGGTACACCTCTGTCTACCTGTATGGCACACCTGTGTCCACCTGTATGGTTCATCTACCTCTACCTCAATAGTACACCTGTGCCTACCTGTGGTGTCTTCTGAGCAGGAGAGTAGGTAGGTGGAGTCGGGGGTGAAGCAGGTTTTGTAGACAGCCCCAGCATGGCCCCGGAGAGTCAGTGTCTCAAGATCACAGCTAGCCCTGCAGTACACAACAGTAACATGTGCAAACCTTTGATTTGATCGAAATTCAAGATATCAGGGCAATTCTGGAATACACATGGTTAGAATGTAAGTAAGCGAACATAATCAACATAATAATGCTGTTTGGGGTGCGCAACAGATCAATGAGTTACCTGTGACATCATCCCTGCTGTGTGGGCACTGGGACAACGAGGTCAATCACATGTGAACACTGCCATAATATACACTTGTCTACCTTTACCTGTAGTGTCACCAGTGATGTCAGGTGAGGAGAAATGGGGTTTAACATCTTGTCCACGATTATTGTACTTATATAGTGATATGCTGCTGCTTGTACTAGTCCGGACTAATGCTGACTTTATAGTGCTATGAATACCCAACTCAGACACAGTATACTGACTCCGAGCCGACCAGTCCTCGTTTTAGCCCCTTAATACTGAGTGCCAGACAGGGCAACAACAAGTACCATCTTTCAACGGCTTTCGGTATGACGAGGCCGGGGATCGAACCACAGACCTTCAACTATCCGGGAGGACGGTGTCACCAGTGAGCTACAAGTGGTTTACCTGGTGATCAAACCAGCAGCATGGCACATCTACCTTTATATCAGAGAGATACAAGTGGGATGTAACATCTACCTATTCCTGTAGTGTCACCAGCGAGTTACAATTAGGTTACCTGAGGGCTGCTTTGTCGTCCTCGACATTGAGGAGGTCAGCTGCTAGCGCTATCCTGCTGGGGTCGCCGTCGCCCGCCTCGGAATGGATGTGTCCGGGCGTCAGGCTCCATAGAGACACAGTGGAGTCTTCAAACCCCGCGGCCAGACTCTCGCCATCGGGGGAGACACACGTACTGCACAACCTGCAGAACAAATTGTCAAAAATCACACAACAACGACAATGGAGACACAAATTTAGATGTGTTTGCAGAAGAAGCAGCAAAACAATATTGAGCTAGTGCTATTGATATTGAGCTAGTGCTATTGATACTAATCTAGTGCTACTGATATTGAGCTGTGCTATTGATAATGAGCTAGTGCTATTGGTATTGAGCTAGTGCTATTGATATTGAGCTGGTGTTATCGATATTGAGCTAGTGCTATTGATATTGAGCTAGTGCTATTGATATTGAGCTGGTGCTATCGATATTGAGCTAGTGCTATTGATATTGATCTAGTGCTATTGATACTGAGCTAGTGCTACTGATATTGACCTGGTGCTATTGATACTGAGCTAGTGCTATTGATATTGAGCTAGTGCTATTGGTATTGATCTAGTGCTATTGATATTGAGCTAGTGCTATTGATATTGATCTAGTGCCATTGATACTAATCTAGTGCTACTGATATTGAGCTAGTGCTATTGATATTGAGCTAGTGCTATTGGTATTGATCTAGTGCTATTGATATTGAGCTAGTGCTATTGATATTGATCTAGTGCCATTGATACTAATCTAGTGCTACTGATATTGAGCTGGTGCTACTGATATTGAGCTGGTGCTATTGATACTGAGCTAGTGCTATTGGTATTGATCTAGTGCTATTGATATTGAGGTAGTGCTAGTGCTATTGATATTGAGCTAGTGCTATTGATATTGAGGTAGTGCTAGTGCTATTGATATTGAGCTAGTGCTGGTACACTGTGCGTGTGGTACACATACCCTTGGTAAGCGTTGAGGAATGTGTAGACACATATTGAGGACATACAGGGTGGTCCATCTCGAACCTTCTGGATGGACTGTGTGAGGGTGGACATGCTGACATCACTGGACACTGGGGTCGTGCTGGACTGCTTGGTAGCATGGTCGTCCTCCACCTTGGGGGTGTCGGTCAGTTCCATGTTGCTTAGCTCTTTATGCTTCACTGAAAAATTATGTGGTCGGCTTCAAACTGGCTCTTACCCTTTGTTTCACTGACATATGATGTGGTACGCTTTATATAGGCTCTAACTCTTTGTTTCACTGACATATGATGTGGTACGCTTTATATAGGCTCTAACCCTTTGTTTCACTGACATATGATGTGGTAGGCTTTATATAGGCTCTAACCCTTTGTTTCACTGACATATGATGTGGTAGGCTTCAAACTGGCTCTAACCCTTTGTTTCACTGACATGGGATGTGGTACGCTTTATATAGGCTCTAACTCTTTGTTTCACTGACATATGATGTGGTAGGCTTTATATAGGCTCTAACCCTTTGTTTCACTGACATATGATGTGGTAGGCTTTATATAGGCTCTAACCCTTTGTTTCACTGACATATGATGTGGTAGGCTTCATATAGGCTCTAACCCTTTGTTTCACTGACATGGGATGTGGTAGGCTTTATATAGGCTCCTACTCTTTGTTTCACTGACATATGATGTGGTAGGCTTCATATAGGCTCCTACTCTTTGTTTCACTGATATATGATGTGGTAGGCTTTATATAGGCTCTTACTCTTTGTTTCACTGATATATGATGTGGTAGGCTTCAAACTGGCTCTTACTCTTTGTTTCACTGATATATGATGTGGTAGGCTTCAAACTGGCTCTAACCCTTTGTTTCACTGACATGGGATGTGGTACGCTTCATATTGGCTCTAACCCTTTGTTTCACTGACATGGGATGTGGTACGCTTCATATTGGCTCTAACCCTTTGTTTCACTGACATGGGATGCGGTACGCTTCATATTGGCTCTAACCCTTTGTTTCACGGACATTTGTAGTAGACTCCAAACTGGCTCAAACATTTGGTTTCACTGACACATGATGTGTAAGGCTTCATATAGGCTCTAACCCTTTGTTTCAGTGATGATGTGGTGGACTATATTGACTCTATATTGGCTGTAACCCTTTATTTCTCTCTACCTTTTTCAAATTACTGAAATATAATGTATAATGTGTACTGACTCAATCCCTTTTGGTGGGAAAGACATGTCAGTTGTTACTGGCTCAAACTTGCATTAAAAAACAATATCGGCCTTAACCATGTACACAGGTGCTAACCATTGTGGTGTCACTAAAACATGACGAAAAGAATTGTAAACATTTTTCTCATACATATATCTCGATTCAGCCTGGGAAACAGGGAGAGACAGGATGAGTCTGTATACCCACTGAGATACCATTCAACAGTTTAACAGATGACCCACTCAGATGTAGTATACTGACTGCCAAGCTGACTTCTTCTTGTCTTATCCCCATAATGCTGAGCGCCAGGCAAGGAAACATCAAGTACCTTCTTTTTAATGTATTTAAGTATGAAGTGGACAGGGATCAAACCACTGACTTTCCACTATCCAGGCTGGTGATCTATGTACCAGACCACTGTAGTAGGTCAGAAAACAAGGGAAGGAATTGAAAATATGTTACCTACCTTCTACATGGAAGAATTGGTTGAAGATTTGCAGCATTATCATGTTGTCCTCCATCTGAAAACACATGTAGAAAACCAACTCACCAAATCTGCAAGTGTCTCAGAAACACATAGAAACAAGTATTTGTCACAAAGTGACGAAATGTCCCCCCCCTGTATATATACCATAGTACCAAATATGAAGACAATCCAGCGATTAGTTCTTGAGATATTGCGGCAACACCGTTTTCCAACTCCAAAAGCAGATTTGCCTGCTGTGACCTTGAAAATGGGGTCAAGGTCACCAAAACTGACTGGTGTCTGCGGTGCCTGTATATACACCATAGTATCAAATATGAAGACAATCCAGCGATTAGTTCTTGAGATATTGCGGCAACACCGTTTTCCAACTCCAAAAGCAGATTTGCCTGCTGTGACCTTGAAAATGGGGTCAAGGTCACCAAAACCGACTGGTGTCTGCGGTGTCTGTATATACACCATAGTATCAAATATGAAGACAATCCAGGGTTTAGTTCTTGAGATATCGCGGCAACACCATTTTCCAACTCCAAAAGCAGATTTGTCTGCTGTGACCCGGCGGGGGACAAATATACACTATGCTTGTCGTAAGAGGTGACTAATGGGAACGGGTGGTCAGGCTCGCTGACTTGGTTGTCATCAATCCCATATTGCGTGGATCGATGCTCATGATATTAATCACTGGATTGTCTGGTCCAGGCTCGATTATTTACAGACTGACGTCATATAGCTGGGATATTGCTGAGTGCTGCGTTAAACAACAAACCAACCAACCATGTCACACAACTGGTGGGTGAGTGAATGGATGATCTATCGCTCATCCATCTATCGATCTACCATATTCCAGCTGTCAGTGCTATCTGTAAATGATCAAGTGTGGGTTACGTAAACCAGTTATTCAAGCATATGTGTTGTGTGTGGATTTCACTTTGTATAAAAGGAAACTTCCACGTCGAGGTGGTAAAACACATGAAGCCGAATCATTTGAGAAAGCCGACATCTGATTGGCTCAAGAACCCACCCATCCTTCATTAAGATTTGGTGGTCAAAGTTCACTCATGGTATACCTGACGAGATCTTCTATGTTTGTGTCCAGATCCTGATCCAGAGAGGAATCTTATTGGACGAAAAGATCTGACTTTGATGAGATGTGCTGTTGGTGCAACACCATTTCACAGATTTAAGAATGGTCAACCACTACATCAAAGTGATAAAGAATCAGCACGGTCAAGTTACCATGGTTACTCACTTTGAGGTGCCTCATCAGGTAACTCAGACTGGCCTCTGTCAAGGAGATGCTGAACTTGTTGTCTCTGAAAGAAAGATAAATGCAGCAGATGAGTGAGTGAGGTGGGTTTTGTACCGAAAGGGGCACAGGTCACAGATGTTTACCACTTTGGTGACACCCTGCGATTGGCTTACATCCCTATTTCTGTTTTCTAAACCAATCCGCTCTACCATTACAGACACGGCGTGGAAAAGAAACGTCATCAGAAACATGAATGTCACTCATTTACTGGGATGCAAGAGTGAGTGAGTATGGTTTTACGCCGCTTTTAGCAATATTCCACCAATATCACAACAGGGGACACCAGAAATGGGCTTCACACATTGAACCCATGTCGGGAATCGATCCCGGGTCTTCAGCGTGACGAGCTAACGCTTTAACCACTAGGCTACCCGACCGCCCCCTGGGATGCAAGAGAAACTCGCAACAAAACAATAAAAATTTACAGTAATGAGTGAAGTAAACATTAATGGTTCTTTGCATCCCAGTATTTTCCATTGCATACTTTTGTACATGGGATGCCACAAATGCACACACTGACACCACAAGTATGTGCTAGTGCTGACAGACCAGGGATCACAACAGGCTCAATCTGGGATTTGAACCAAGGACAAGCAATCCGGCCATGGCTAAAACATGCACCACTAGGTCCCATGTTCTCCCTGCAACACAACATGACCACTCTGACCCCTACACTCATGTAGTCACTCTGTCTGCCCACCTACCTGAAGTTCCCGACATCTTGTGAGTTGGCTACATCTAGTTTGGTGTCCATCTTCCGCAGTGCTTTGATCAGCATCTTGTGACTGTCATCCTCTCTCAGTAGTGAAACATGCCGATCATGGAACTTATGGGCTACAAACACAATCAACAATGGAACAATCAGTTTTGTGGAACTACATTGATTTTCTTTCATCACCTCTGTATGGATAAATAACAATCAGCAATACTCCATTCTCCAGCATATCAATGTGGCCTGTATGTTATCAAGTGTGGGCTTGACTGTACATGCTGTGAAACACGTTGTAAACTGGTAAAGGGGACCCATTCTGTACCGTTATAACTTTAGAAGTCCAGGATAGAAAACATGTTAGATCCACATCTTGCAGATGAAACAAATTTGAGTTTCAAGCCTCAGAGTTTTAAATTATTATGAACTTGTTATGATACAGTTTATATAAAGAGACTCAAGTGAGATTCTCCGAATGTCTCACAACAAATTCTATCGTGGTGAAACAGGGAGAGAGAGTATTTCATTTTGGCAATATGACCAACACATCAGAGAGGTCTGTAAGTTTGGCAAGCAATGGTAAGTTATCAAATCTGGACCAATCAAACCAGTGGTTGATAGTAAGAGCAACAATCACCACCCTTGTTGTTTGGAGACACACAATCAGGATGTAATGAGTCTAGATTGATTTATCCTACACTAGGTTGTAGCTAATGGTGTACCTGGAGTCTTATGTCCATTACAGAGAAGTTCCAGGTAGACGTGGACAAACATTGGGAAGAGAAGACCTCGAAGTTCTCCCTGGTAGGGCTCCACAGCATCCAGTACAAAATGTTTCAATCTGAAAGTCAAAGTGAACAACATTGTGATCCCGTAAGTTTCAAAAGGTTCTATTTACAATCAACTTTTGAACTGGTTTGTCAACTTCAATTTCAGAAAAGTTTACTTTAAGGTTCTACTACACCAAATCAGAACCAGTTTGGACAGTGCGGTTTTCGTAGGAGCCTACAGTGCAGATCGAGAGATATCTGCAGGCTGATATCTACATGATCTAAGCAAGTCTAGATAAATCTTTGCATACATAATCACACATTTCCAATATGTTCTCAGCATTGATATGCTGTTCTGCATTTTGATATGCTGTTTGGGACCAAGGCTTTGCCTTTGCTAATACATGTTGTAAGTATTTGTAGAATTTAGTGCTATTGTTTTAATGTAAAATCTTAAAATTAAATGAAGATCCGGGGTAGAATAGATCTTCAGCAACCCATGTTTACCAACAAGGCGACTATGCTTGTCGTAAAGAGGCGACTAACGGGTTGGGTGGTCAGGCTTGCTGATTTGCTTGATGCATGTCATCATATCACAATTGCGTGGATCGATGCTCATGATATCAATCACTGCCGTCATATAGGTGAAATATTGCTGAGTGTGGCGTTAAACAACAAACTAACAAACTTAATAAATATTGTGTTGATGCTAGCATGAGATTAATGCAAAACGTGTGAGTGCTCTTTTATGTGCCATGTCACTTTCTCACGTTCATTGCACATGCACATACTGGAAACATTTAACATTAAGGACAACAGACCCAAGTTAAGCTCACCTGCCATGAATGGCTATTCACCATGTACAACAAGTACATTACCCACATGACAAAGCAGATACACTGGTATATATTCACAAATATGATCAGGCAGTTTATATGATGATCAACCATGCCAACAATGTGTGATGTTGTCTTTACTTTTAGGAATAATTATCAAGTGAGGTAGCCTATAGGTGGACTCAATGGTAGAGCTTCTCACATTAATTTCATGGCACATTTTAGGCTTGGGGTTGACAATCCTATTAATTTGGTGATACATTAATGTGATATGCAGTTTTGATTGATCTGGGACTTTAGCCATTTGTCCAAAAGGGAAGTCTAGTGCAGTGTAAACTTTCTTTCAGTCTAATAAGCATTACCAAGACTCTGAAAGGGACACTCTGATAAAGGAGTAAAATCTAGAGATGAATGTGTTCTGTCTGGTAGACTCAGAAGGTTTCAGTAACTTGATATTTACTGTGAAGACTGCACTAGCTGGCACAGTTTACATGTAGCAATGCAGTCAACATGGTCATGTAAAACTGATCTTAGTCTGTAAACTCAGCTGATGCTCTCCATATCAGCATGTGAAAACCTTTGCCCATGTTGTCATTGCACTGAAGGGTGGTCGGGTAGCCTAGTGGTTAAAGCGTTCACTTGTCACGCCGAAGACCCAGGTTCGATTCGTGAGATGGGTACAGTGTGTGAAGCCCATTTCTGGTGTCCCCTGTCGTGATATTGCTGGAATATTACTAAAAGCGGTGTAAAACCATACTCACTCACTCACTGTCATTGGCCTGCTGTGATAAGTTAAAGATGTAAGGGCCCCTAGATTCAAATACTAAACATTTCCAAAGTCATACTGTTATAGTCATAACTGATGTTATGGCTTGGTCAAAGTGACTTGTATTTCACTGACGACAGGACCAATACACATGATATAGATGAAGAGGCTTTAATGCTTAGTTTCACATCATTGCATAGAATGCAATGTTAAAATACCTCTGAATTTAAAAAATAAAAATGTGAAAACATACCAAATTTGAAAAAAAGGATTATTCCCAATTTGCCCAACAAGGGGATTTAGTTAGGGATCAAAGTGTAAAATTGCTAGTATGTACAAATGAACACTAATGACCATGACTTCTGTTCATTGAGTGAGTGAGATAGTGTTGTTTTACACCAAAGTCAGCATTATTCCTGCATTAACAAGACAAACTGATAAAACTGTGTGAGACAGCATGAGGAAAGATCCATGTTGTGGGGTGCTGTGACACAATCACCCAGGTCATGTACCTTAATTCCCCCATGCTCATTACTCAGCAATAATGACAACAGTGGGGTACTGCCCCCCCCCCGAATAACAAAGAATCACTGGCCAGAATCACAAATAACAGGATTCATTTCTATAGAACAGTGTCTCTAACAGTCAAACCTTGTGAATTGCTGATCACAAGCTGTGGCATCCCCAGAAATGCTGCTGTAGACAAGGACGTTCTCAGTGTTGCCATTGCAGTTGACGCTCCCATGCAGGGCCACCTCACTCAACTGTTGTGTAGCTCCACACTCCCGTTTCCCACTCACCTCTGCGTCCTGTAATAAATGATGCCTTAATCATATATACAGAATACATTCATCATATGGAACACCACCATGATCATACACATACAGGGATATAAGGTTTTGTCCAGGCATGGCATTCTGGGTTCAAAAGAAAGTAAAATTAATGGTCACTATGTAGCAGATAATTATCGTGAACATAAATATGACTCTCTAACCCTGGCATTGACACTGGTTGACATTTTTGTTTTTCTGTTAAATTTTGAGCAGATGAAATATTTGCAATTAATGCAAATACATGTATATGCAATATCCATGTTGGTCTGCAAAGTCCCAAGTTTCACGCATTTCACAACATGTTTATCTGTCATGAATTGGTTCAAATTTTACCATGTTCATAAATCCATCAAATTTAGCCAGGGTTACTACATACACAAATACGACCATTGTATATCGCTAAAGATGTTTTTTTTGCTTCTCTTTGACTTTTGGCACATTACATGGAAGAAAAATTCAGAGAATCAAATGGCAGAGTCATGCTTTGATACTGTCAGCGGAAACATCCAAACCCACCATGAAGTGCCTCCTCTTTAAATAATGAGTGACAGTCGACTGTATCTGCTCATGTTTAACTCTTTTCATCTTAAGAAAATGTGGAATATCAGGTGTTGACATAACATCCCACATTTTTGCCAGAACTGACTCAAATCAGCCACATCTTTTCATTTGCTTTGTGTTCAGTTTGGAAACTGCAAAGATTCTAGCTTCCGGCTGCCATTTTGATAAAGGGAGGTAATTCAAGATTTGCTTTCTACTGAGGCGTATAACTTCTCCAGTGTTTACAGCTACACGTGTTCGAAACCGAGAACTTGCATGTGTAGTGCCATTATATTTTAATGTTGCACGTTGCGTTCAGTTTTAAAATGGGTTCGACCATTAATCAGGGATATAAAACTATTATGTATGATATAGCCTATACAAATTAAAACGGTTAAATTAAGTAACTATGAACACTACATTAGCCTAACTTTGGTGTTTCATTTAAATCGTTTAGCAGGTGAAATGTTTTTCCTGTTTTCCAACAAATGGAATCAATCATTGGCATCTTGAATAAACAAAGTCCTTAGACGTTACCTCAAGGGTAAGATCAATAAGGAAGACGTCCACTTTTTGGTCATACGTACGAAGGTCGACTGAGGGAAGAAATGTTTACTTCGCGTGCATGGCTCGATTTGGGGATTAGTAGAGACAATAGGATTACGCTCTGTTTTCTTAACATGTAAATCCCGGTTATACGGTTGGAAGCATAGCTAGGACTTAAGATCGACTACATTTAATTCTTTACCTGTACATATGAGCAATTCTTTATTTTACCTGTACATCTGATCAATTCTCTATTTTACATGTACATATGATCAATTTTCTATTTTACCGGTACATATGATCATTTCAATATTTTACATGTGACCATTTTTATATTTTACCGGTACATATGATCATTTCGAAATTTTACCTGTACATATAATCCATTATTTATTTTATATCTATACGTATATATACATGCACTCTGTATGATACAGTATCGAACGGAGAGGAACGACATTGACAGACATTGGCATTTGATTTATTAAGAAGAATAACATTTGGTCTCAGGACAGGTGCAAGAGGTGGGGATATGCAACAGCGTACATTTGAGTCCATCTTCCCTCTCTGCAGAGATCCTTTTAGGTCAAATCAAATTTAACTTAAATTTTCAAATCAAATTACACTTACATTTTCAAATCAAATTAAAATAATTTCTAATTAAACTTAAATTTTACCGTTACATTCATAAAGCATTTATGTGTACCTTTTTGATAAGATGAGAATATAACGTTCATATACTTCATGAATGAAAAGTGTTTAATTATAATTATTAAATGATTGAATAATGGACAGCTCAAATAGAATCAATTACTAAAAAGGTTACTCCGATGATCGGGGCCACGGGTGCGTCCCTTGGGCACGCCAGAAACCAATGATTGTGGGTTCGAATCCCGGTTCGCCCCGTTTATGTTTCTAGATTTGTCAGCACCATTACCGTGCTCGTTGGTTTCACCGAAGTGGTAAACGTCTGAGACCTGCATCACTTCGGGCTTTCCTCCCACATTAAGCTGACACGCCGTGATATAACTGGTAAACTGTAAAAAGCGGCGTTAAACCAAACTCACTCACTCACTACTCCGATGATCAATTGTTTACGCAGTTGTAAATATCGTTTGAATAGGAAATCTTTGCTAACAATGTACAAATTGTTCATTTTGCCCTTATTTGATTATTGTATTCATATGAGGGACAGTTGTACTAATCATCCGAAAACTGTACTTGAAAATATGGAGCTAGATGCCTTAAGGACAATATATAGTGAAACGAATATCTTACCTCTTAAAGATAAAAGACGTGTTCAAAATTTGAAACTGTTTAACAAAATGGAACAAAGAAAAAACACCTTACTATCTATATCCATATCTATTGATAAACTTGCCGATAAAGTCTATTTGTCAGTAAGGGATACCCTATAGTGGTATAACACGCTTCTCGTCTGTTTGACAGTGTGTAAAGGAAACCCTAGAGTGGTATTACAAGCTTCTAGTCTGTTTGGCAGTGTTTAAGGGATACCCTATAGTGGTATTACAAGCTTCTACTCTGTTTGTCAGTGTTTAAGAGATACCCTATAGTGGTATAACACGCTTCTCGTCTGTTTGTCAGTGTTTAAGGGATACCCTATAGGGGTATAACACGCTTCTCGTCTGTTTGACAGTGTTTAAGGGATACCCTATAGGGGTATAACATGCTTCTCGTCTGTTTGACAGTGTTTAAGGGATACCCTATAGGGGTATAATTAACAAGATTCTAGTCTGTTTGTAAGTGTGTAAGGGATACCCTATAATGGTATAACAAGCTCCTCGTCTGTTTGACAGTGTTTAAGGGATACCCTATAGGGGTATAACAAGCTTCTAGTCTGTTTGACAGTGTTTAAGGGATACCCTATAGGGGTATAACAAACTCCTCGTCTGTTTGAGAGTGTTTAAGGGATACCCTATAGTCGTATAACAATCTTCTCGTCTGTTTGACAGTGTTTAAGGGATACCCTATAGTGGCATAAGAAGCTTCTCGTCTGTTTGACTTTGTGTAAGGGAGGTCCTGGTGGTATAACAAGCCTATCGTCTGTTTGACAGTGTTTAAGGGGTAACCTATAGTGGTATTACAAGCTTCTAGTCTGTTTGTCAGTGTTTAAGGGATACCCTATAGGGGTATAACAAGATCCTCGTCTGTTTGACTGTGTTTAAGGGATACCCTATAGGGGTATAACAAGCTTCTAGTCTGTTTGACAGTGTTTAAGGGATACCCTATAGGGGTATAACAAGCTCTTCGTCTGTTTGACAGTGTTTAAGGGATACCCTATAATGGTATTACAAGCTCCTCGTCTGTTTGACAGTGTTTAAGGGATACCCTATAGTGGTATAACAAGCTCCTCGTCTGTTTCTCAGTGTTTAAGGAATACCATATAGTGGTATAACAAGCTTCTTGTCTGTTTGACAGTGTGTAAGGGAGGTCCTAGTGGTATAAGAAACTTCTCGTCTGTTTGACAGTGTTTAAGGGATACCCTATTGTGGTATAACAAGCTACTCGTCTGTTTGACAGTGTTTAAGGGATACCCTATAGGGGTATAACAAGCTTCTCGTCTGTTTCTCAGTGTTTAAGGGATACCATATAGTGGTATAAGAAGCTTCTCGTCTGTTTGACAGTGTGTAAGGGAGGTCCTGGTGGTATAAGAAGCTTCTCGTCTGTTTGACTGTGTGTAAGGGAGGTCCTGGTGGTATAAGAAGCTTCTCGTCTCTTTGATTGTGTGTAAGGGAGGTCCTGGTGGTATAAGAAGCTTCTCGTCTGTTTGACAGTGTTTAAGGGATACACTTTAGTGGTATAAGAAGCTTCTCGTCTGTTTGACTGTGTGTAAGGGAGGTCCTGGTGGTATAAGAAGCTTCTCGTCTGTTTGACTGTGTTTAAGGGATACCCTATAGGGGTATAACAAGCTCCTCGTCTGTTTGTCAGTGTTTAAGGGATACCCTATAGGGGTATAACAAGCTTCTAGTCTGTTTGTAAGTGTGTAAGAGATACCCTATAGTGGTATAACAAGCTTCTCGTCTGTTTGTCAGTGTTTAAGGGATACCCTATAGTGGTATAAGAAGCTTCTCGTCTGTTTGACTGTGTGTAAGGGAGGTCCTGGTGGTATAAGAAGCTCTCGTCTGTTTGACTGTGTGTAAGCGATACCCTATAGTTGTATAAGAAGCTTCTCGTTTGTTTGACTGTGTGTAAGGGAGGTCCTGGTGGTATAAGAAGCTTCTCCTCTGTTTGACTTTGTGTAAGGGAGGTCCTGGTGGTATAAGAAGCTTCTCGTCTGTTTGACTGTGTGTAAGGGAGGTCCTGGTGGTATAAGAAGCTTCTCGTCTGTTTGACTGTGTGTAAGGGAGGTCCTGGTGGTATAAGAAGCTTCTCGTCTGTTTGACTGTGTGTAAGGGAGGTCCTGGGGGTATACGAAGCTTCTCGTCTGTTTGACAGTGTGTAAGGGATACCCTATAGTGGTATAACAAGCTACTCGTCTGTTTGACAGTGTTTAAGGGGTAACCTATAGTGGTATAACAAGCTTCTCGTCTGTTTGACAGTGTGTAAGGGAGGTCCTGGTGGTATAAGAAGCTTCTCGTCTGTTTGACAGTGTTTAAGGGATACCCTATAGGGGTATAAAAAGCTTCTCGTCTGTTTGACAGTGTGTAAGGGAGGTCCTGGTGGTATAAGAAGCTTCTCGTCTGTTTAACTGTGTGTAAGGGAGGTCCTGGTGGTATAAGAAGCTTCTCGTCTGTTTGACTGTGTGTAAGGGAGGTCCTGGTGGCATAAGAAGCTTCTCGTCTGTTTGATTGTGTGTAAGGGAGGTCCTGGTGGTATACGAAGCTTCTCGTCTGTTTGACAGTGTTTAAGGGATACACTTTAGTGGTATAAGAAGCTTCTCGTCTGTTTGACTGTGTGTAAGGGAGGTCCTGGCGGTATAAGAAGCTTCTCGTCTGTTTGACAGTGTGTAAGGGAGGTCCTGGTGGTATAAGAAGCTTCTCGTCTGTTTGACAGTGTTTAAGGGATACCCTATAGTGGTATAACAAGCTCCTCGTCTGTTTGTCAGTGTTTAAGGGATACCCTATAGTGGTATAACAAGCTTCTAGTCTGTTTGTCAGTGTGTAAGAGATACCCTATAGTGGTATAAGAAGCTTCTCGTCTGTTTGACTTTGTGTAAGGGAGGTCCTGGTGGTATAAGAAGCTCTCGTCTGTTTGACTGTGTGTAAGGGATACCCTATAGTTGTATAAGAAGCTTCTCGTTTGTTTGACTGTGTGTAAGGGAGGTCCTGGTGGTATAAGAAGCTTCTCGTCTGTTTGACTGGGTGTAAGGGAGGTCCTCCTGGTATAAGAAGCTTCTCGTCTGTTTGACTGTGTGTAAGGGAGGTCCTGGTGGTATAAGAAGTTTCTCGTCTGTTTGACTGTGTGTAAGGGAGGTCCTGGTGGTATAAGAAGCTTCTCGTCTGTTTGACTGTGTGTAAGGGAGGTCCTGGGGGTATAAGAAGCTTCTCGTCTGTTTGACAGTGTGTAAGGGAGGTCCTGGTGGTATAAGAAGCTTCTCGTCTGTTTGACAGTGTGTAAGGGAGGTCCTGGTGGTATAAGAAGCTTCTCGTCTGTTTGACTGTGTGTAAGGGATACTCTATAGTGGTATTACAAGCTTCTCGTCTGTTTGACTGTGTGTAAGGGAGGTCCTGGTGGTATAAGAAGCTTCTCGTCTGTTTGACTGTGTGTAAGGGAGGTCCTGGTGGTATAAGAAGCTTCTCGTCTGTTTGAAAGTGTGTAAGGGAGGTCCTGGTGGTATAAGAAGCTTCTCGTCTGTTTGACTGTGTGTAAGGGAGGTCCTGGTGGTATAAGAAGCTTCTCGTCTGTTTGACAGTGTTTAAGGGATACCCTAAAGGGGTATAACAAGCTTCTCGTCTGTTTGTCAGTGTTTAAGGGGTAACCAATAGTCGTATAACAAGCTTCTCGTCTGTTTGTCAGTGTGTAAGGGGTAACCCATAGTGGTATAACAAGCTTATTGTCTGTTTGTCAGTGTGTAAGGGGTACCCTATAGTGGTATAACACGCTTCTAGTCTGTTTGACAGTGTGTAAGGGATTCCCTATAGTCATATAACAAGCTTCTAGTCTGTTTGACAGTGTGTAAGGGATTTCCTATAGTCGTATAACAAGCTTCTAGACTGTTTGACGGTGTGTAAGGGATACACTTTAGTGGTATAACAAGCTTCTCGTCTGTTTCTCAGTGTTTAAGGGATACCATATAGTGGTATAAGAAGCTTCTTGTCTGTTTGACAGTGTGTAAGGGAGGTCCTCCTGGTATAAGAAGCTTCTCGTCTGTTTGACTGTGTGTAAGGGAGGTCCTCCTGGTATAAGAAGCTTCTCGTCTGTTTGTCAGTGTTTAAGGGATACCCTATAGTGGTATAAGAAGCTTCTTGTCTGTTTGACAGTGTGTAAGGGAGGTCCTGGTGGTATAAGAAGCTTCTCGTCTGTTTGACTGTGTGTAAGGGAGGTCCTGGTGGTATAACAAGCCTCTCGTCTGTTTGACACTGTGTAAGGGAAGTCCTGGTGGTATAAGTAGCTACTCGTCTGTTTGATTGTGTGTAAGGGAGGGCCTGGGTGGTATAAGAAGCTTCTCGTCTGTTTGACTGTGTGTAAGGGAGGTCCTGGTGGTATAAGAAGCTTCTTGTCTGTTTGACTGTGTGTAAGGGAGGTCCTGGTGGTATAAGAAGCTTCTCGTCTGTTTGACTGTGTTTAAGGGATACCCTATAGTGGTATAACAAGCTTCTCGTCTGTTTGTCAGTGTTTAAGGGATACCCTATAGGGGTATAAGAAGCTTCTCGTCTGTTTGATTGTGTGTAAGGGAGGTCCTGGTGGTATAAGAAGCTTCTCGTCTGTTTGACAGTGTGTAAGGGAGGTCCTGGTGGTATAAGAAGCTTCTCGTCTGTTTGACTGTGTGTAAGGGATACTCTATAGTGGTATTACAAGATTCTCGTCTGTTTGACTGTGTGTAAGGGAGGTCCTGGTGGTATAAGAAGCTTCTCGTCTGTTTGACTGTGTGTAAGGGAGGTCCTGGTGGTATAAGAAGCTTCTCGTCTGTTTGAAAGTGTGTAAGGGAGGTCCTGGTGGTATAAGAAGCTTCTCGTCTGTTTGACTGTGTGTAAGGGAGGTCCTGGTGGTATAAGAAGCTTCTCGTCTGTTTGACAGTGTTTAAGGGATACCCTAAAGGGGTATAACAAGCTTCTCGTCTGTTTGTCAGTGTTTAAGGGGTAACCAATAGTCGTATAACAAGCTTCTCGTCTGTTTGTCAGTGTTTAAGGGATAACCTATAGTGTTATAACAAGTTTCTAGTCTGTTTTTCAGTGTGTAAGGGGTAACCCATAGTGGTATAACAAGCTTATTGTCTGTTTGTCAGTGTGTAAGGGGTACCCTATAGTGGTATAACAAGCTTCTAGTCTGTTTGACAGTGTGTAAGGGATTCCCTATAGTCATATAACAAGCTTCTAGTCTGTTTGACAGTGTGTAAGGGATTTCCTATAGTCGTATAACAAGCTTCTAGACTGTTTGACGGTGTGTAAGGGATACACTTTAGTGGTATAACAAGCTTCTCGTCTGTTTCTCAGTGTTTAAGGGATACCATATAGTGGTATAAGAAGCTTCTTGTCTGTTTGACAGTGTGTAAGGGAGGTCCTCCTGGTATAAGAAGCTTCTCGTCTGTTTGACTTTGTGTAAGGGAGGTCCTCCTGGTATAAGAAGCTTCTCGTCTGTTTGACTGTGTGTAAGGGAGGTCCTGGTGGTATAAGAAGCTTCTCGTCTGTTTCTCAGTGTTTAAGGGATACCATATAGTGGTATAAGAAGCTTCTCGTCTGTTTGACAGTGTGTAAGGGAGGTCCTGGTGGTATAAGAAGCTTCTCGTCTGTTTGACTGTGTTTAAGGGATACACTTTATTGGTATAAGAAGCTTCTCGTCTGTTTGACTGTGTGTAAGGGAGGTCCTGGCGGTATAAGAAGCTTCTCGTCTGTTTGACTGTGTGGAAAGGGAGGTCCTGGTGGTATAAGAAGCTTCTCGTCTGTTTGACAGTGTTTAAGGGATACCCTATAGGGGTATAACAAGCTCCTCGTCTGTTTGACAGTGTTTAAGGGATACCCTATAGGGGTATAACAAGCTTCTAGTCTGTTTGACTGTGTGTAAGAGATACCCTATAGGGTTATAACAAGCTTCTCGTCTGTTTGTCAGTGTTTAAGGGATACGCTATAGTGGTATAAGAAGCTTCTCGTCTGTTTGACTGTGTGTAAGGGAGGTCCTGGTGGTATAAGAAGCTCTCGTCTGTTTGACTGTGTGTAAGCGATACCCTATAGTTGTATAAGAAGCTTCTCGTTTGTTTGACTGTGTGTAAGGGAGGTCCTGGTGGTATAAGAAGCTTCTCGTCTGTTTGACTGTGTGTAAGGGAGGTCCTGGTGGTATAAGAAGCTTCTCGTCTGTTTGACTGTGTGTAAGGGAGGTTCTGGTGGTATAACAAGCTTCTCGTCTGTTTGACTGTGTGTAAGGGAGGTCCTGGTGGTATAAGAAGCTTCTCGTCTGTTTGACTGTGTGTAAGAGAGGTCCTGGGGGTATAAGAAGCTTCTCGTCTGTTTGTCAGTGTGTAAGGGATACCCTATAGTGGTATAACAAGCTACTCGTCTGTTTGACAGTGTTTAAGGGGTAACCTATAGTGGTATAACAAGCTTCTCGTCTGTTTGACAGTGTGTAAGGGAGGTCCTGGTGGTATAAGAAGCTTCTCGTCTGTTTGACTGTGTGTAAGGGAGGTCCTGGTGGTATAAGAAGCTTCTCGTCTATTTGACTGTGTGTAAGGGAGGTCCTGGTGGTATAAGAAGCTTCTAGTCTGTTTGACAGTGTTTAAGGGATACACTATAGTGGTATAACAGGCTTCTCGTCTGTTTGTCAGTGTTTAAGGGATACCCTATAGTGGTATTAGAAGCTTCTCGTCTGTTTGACTGTGTGTAAGGGAGGTCCTGGTGGTATAACAAGCCTCTCGTCTGTTTGACACTGTGTAAGGGAAGTCCTGGTGGTATAAGTAGCTACTCGTCTGTTTGATTGTGTGTAAGGGAGGGCCTGGGTGGTATAAGAAGCTTCTCGTCTGTTTGACTGTGTGTAAGGGAGGTCCTGGTGGTATAAGAAGCTTCTCGTCTGTTTGACTGTGTGTAAGGGAGGTCCTGGTGGTATAAGAAGCTTCTCGTCTGTTTGACTGTGTTTAAGGGATACCCTATAGTGGTATAACAAGCTTCTCGTCTGTTTGTCAGTGTTTAAGGGATACCCTATAGGGGTATAACAAGCTTCTCGTCTGTTTGACTGTGTGTAAGGGAGGTCCTGGTGGTATAAGAAGCTTCTCGTCTGTTTGACAGTGTGTAAGGGAGGTCCTGGTGGTATAAGAAGCTTCTCGTCTGTTTGACTGTGTGTGAGGGATGCCCTATAGTGGTATAAGAAGCTTCTCGTCTGTTTGACTGTGTGTAAGGGAGGTCCTGGTGGTATAAGAAGTTTCTCGTTTGTTTGTCAGTGTTTAAGGGATACCCTATAGTGGTATAAGAAGTTTCTCGTCTGTTTGACTGTGTGTAAGGGAGGTCCTGGTGGTATAACAGGCTTCTCGTCTGTTTGACAGTAAGGGAGTCCCTCTTGGCATAACAAACTTCGTGTCTGTTTCTGTCATCTTTTCTTGTGAATGATTTAGAATTTCTCTATTATCTGCACTACCCGAGAGTTTGTGTCAAGAGTTGGAACCAAAGCACCACAAATGTCAATGTATGAGGTTGACAATTGGTGAAATATTGTTATATATGATATTAATTGCATACACAAGAGAAACTAAACTTCCCATAACAACTTTATTTCTTCGAAGATTGAGAAAAAAACGTAAACAAGGCAACTTGTAATTTGGGAGACTGGGCGCATGTTGCGACCATGGTAATGACCCCGATTCATTTATACCAGCGACAACAAAACTTTGGATAATACTACCAGAACATCTAACGGGGATCGTTACAACATTTAAGAAATTGCCACACGGAAGGGGAAATAGTGGGACATACAAGGATTTAAAGTATGGAAACAGGCTATGTCCAATAATTCAGTCGCCTCAGACTTGGCTGCAGCGATCTTAACACGGATCATTAATGAAAATACATATTTTTTATACGAAAAGTTGTTTCTGTGGATATCATACCGAAGATGCCTTACATTTCATTTTTGTTCGTATAAACTACATGTACTATATTCTTCGAAATGAAATGTATTTTACCAACATGGTTACTCTTTACAAACAGTTCTATACGGAAATAATCGTATTTGAGTAAGGAAGATCAAATTAATGCAAATATTTGATTCTATTCAAAACTTCATATTAAAAACTGACAGATTTTCAATTAAGTAATAACATGATTAATATAAACTGCAAATATGTTTATCATATATACACATATAACTTGGCATGTACATTCGTTGTATACATTCAACCTTCACTGACGTATCAATTATATCATGGATCGGTATTAACATAAGCGATTCTCTTGCTTACCACTCCATTGTCATATTTTTGTGAAAATAAATATGTTTAAATCATCGAGGAACCTCAATGTATGTCAGCAGGTAGGCGGCCTCCGCAAACCCTCTGCCTGTGACTGCTGATAAACGCATGTAGTTGATAAACGCATATTGTCGAGGAACCTTTGGAAGTTATAATTTAGTCAGTCAGTGATGTCTTAGCAAGCTGGCATGCCGCTTTTGATGAAACTTCTTACTAAATGAATATATGCCGCACAAGGAAACTAATACTATTATAAAACTTATATACTGAACAACAAAAGTTCCCATGACATTGAATAAGATTTAATGCAAAGTTATGTTTTTTACCAAATCTGAAACAATTTCGGTTTGCAACAGATAAAAAACTCCTGTAAGTGTTCAAATGGTTTAATTTGCCATACTGACTCCAGAAAATGCGTGATTTCATAACAAATCATGAACATGCCAAAATGTAAATTTACAAATCAATAGCGTGTGTGTCCACCTCTGGTTGCGATGCAAGCAACGCATCTTCGTCTCATGGAATGGACCAGGCGTCGCACAAAGTCCTGTGGGATATCTGTCCATATCTGCTGGAGCATGTTTCGAAGTTCCTGGAGTGTCTGTGGGACACGTGGTTGACGTCGAAAGCGCCGATCCATCTCATCCCACATGTGCACGATTGGTGAGAGATCAGGGGAGCGAGCCGACCAGGGGATGACATTCACGTTGTTTTGTTGAAGGGAAACCTGAACAAGTCGAGCAATATGAGGCCGGGCATTGTCATGCTGAAAGGTAATGCCTGGGCCATGACGACGCAAAAACGGCAGAACAACATGGTCGATGATCTCGTCGCGGTAGGGCTGTCCATTAAGATTTCCCTCTACCACTATCAACCGGGTCCTCTGTCTTGCTGTAATCCCGCCCCTTACCATAACACTGCCGCCCCCGAACCGATCTTCTTCAATGGCACAATGATTCACGTAACGTTCACCTCGACGTCGGTACACTCGAATCCCCCATCGCTGTGGCTGAGGTGAAAACGAGACTCGTCAGTGAATAGAACTTGTCCCCACTGCATGGCCGTCCAGCGCAGGCGCTGTCTGCACCATTGTAGACGTGCTTGACGGTGGTTTCCTATCAAAATGGGACGTCTGGCGGGGCTTCTGGTGGCAATCGCTACACATCTGAGGCGACGACGTACGGTTTGTGAAGGTATTCGTCGAAGGCCAGGGATGTTTCTTGCAGTCACTGTTGCTGGCTGGAATCGATTTCGTAGATGTGTTGTTCGAATCCAGTTGTCTTGTCGATTATTGGTTACAGGTGGCCTGCCACTCCGAGGATGGTCTCTGACTGCATTCGTCTGTTGCCAACGTTGCCATAAACACCAAATGGTGTTTCTGTGGACGTTAAATTGTCTTGCAACATCACGTTGACTCGATCCTGCTTCAAGCATACCAATGGCTCGCAGACACTCATTTTCGGACAGGCGTGGCATTTCGTAATGTTGAATAATTGCGTAATTTTTTTGTTTTTCTGAGTAGTTGTTGTCAGCACGATACAAAACAATGTATATGGAATCCCGTTAACGCACATGTTTTTATACCCATTCTTGGGTTGTGAAATGCATGGGGCTTGCATAAAAGTCAACTTTTGCATGGAATGTATGCTTTTCTGTAGCAGTGACTTGATTCCATACATGTACTACAATACTGAAAACCAAACTTTACTTGTTTGAAAAATACACTAAAATATCGGTGTCACAGGAACTTTTGTTGTTGAGTATATATAAATAAAGTTCAGTGTCAGTAAAACACTAACTGCGACGACCCGTGTCATTGTGTTCCTCCATATATTGCGATTATTTAAGGACACGCCTTAATATACTTTGTGAATATGCGAGGCCATTCTTCAACAATCACTTACGTTATATACACATGAACAAAAGTTAGGCGCCGCCATATTCACAGTCTCTTGATTTCACGTGCGGGAATCAGAAATACGAAATATGATGATGTATGACTGAATTAGGCTTCCATAGTTTCATGAACCCAAATTTGTCTAGATACCACAAGGAAAGTGTGCTTTACGTTTTGCTGCAGTTCCACTACCCTATAAATAGTGAAATTCAAGTTTCAGACACGTGGTTGCATTTTGCTCCTGTGTGAGATTCCCCTTCCAATAGAGGTCGAAAATCAGCCATGGTGAGGAGAAAGTTAACGAACGCTGAAATATGGCAAGTGATAGGCACGAGAAATGCTGGCATGTCATGCAGGGCCATTGCAAGACAAATGGGTCGTCATCACAGTGTTATCACTCGTTTGATTGTCAAACATGGTCAAACCAATGATGTCAATAGCATATGTCTGGTAGGCCAAGAAAGACCTCTAACAGAGAGGATAGCGGCTTTTCAGGATAGTCAGACGGAATCTATTTGCCACTTCAACAGATTTAAGACTGCAGTGGATTACCCATCAGAGACTCTCGACGATGACCGTAAGGCGTCGCCTCAGAGCGGCTGGTTATAACGCCAGAAGCCAGTAAAACGTCCTCAACTGACTGAGAGGCGCATGCGGAATCGTCTGATATGGTGTCGTGCCCGTAGTCCATGGAACTTGGCCAACTGGAGAAGGATCCATTGGTCTGACGAGTGTCGAATGCTGCTACGAACTGTTGATGGTCGAATACGTGTTTGGAGGCAACGTAACACTCGTTTTTCGACAAGGAACATCCAGAAGACCTTAGCATGTGGCGGGGGTGGGGGTGGGATGGGGATGGGGGTGGGGGGATGGGGGGTGTTTAGCTCTGTTATTATATGGGGTTGTGTTTCCTTCGGCTGCAAACTTCCGCTGATGACAATTCGTGGAAACCTGAATGGCCAACAATACCAAGATGCCGTTCGTCGTCCAGTGGTAGTCCCTCTCTTGACAACCATCCTCTTCAGACAAGACCTGTTTACATGGACGACAATGCTAGACCACACATATCTCGGGCAGTTTGGGCTTATTTGCGTCAAGAAGCTATTGCCACTCTTCCTTGGCCGGCCTGTAGTCCGGATCTTAATCCGATTGAGCATCTCTGGGACATTCTTGGCCGGAAAATCAGACATCGTGTCACGGGTCACTAGGGGATGGTCGTAAAAATGATACACTTTTGAGGGGAGGGTCATGAGAAAATGGACATTAAATATTAAAATATAATGGGCTTTTGCATTTAGTCTTTTAAGGGTGAGTCACGAAGAACGCTGTACTAGGTTGGTTGGTTGGTTTGTTGTTTAACGCAGCACTCAGCAATATTCAAGCTACATGACGGCGGTCTGTAAATAATCGAGTCTGGACCAGACAATCCAGTGATCGATATCATGAGCATCGATCCACGCATCAACCAAGTCAGCGAGCCTGACCACCCGATCCCGTTAGTCGCCTTTTACGACAAGCATAGTCGCCCTTTACGGCAAGCATGGGTTGCTGAAGACCTATTCTACCCCGGAATCTTCACGGGTCCGCTGTGCAAGGACATCAGGAGGGTCATCTTTAAACACGACAATAGGGGAGGGTGTCTGTAGTGTATATCATGTGTATCATGTCTGTAGTATGTATCCTGTCCTGTAGTATATTGTTTCTTGTGTTATTGATTAATATGTAGTATATGAGGGATGAGGGGTAGTCTACAAACAGTGATTATTTAAAGCAATGGATCGTCACGCCCAAGACCTAGGTTCTATTCAAGTATCCCGCCAACAGGAAAATTAAAATAATATTTTATGTGGCCGAGTATCTATTGCAATAGTAATGTGCATGCATCTTAGGAAATGTCTTTTTTACGCGGACGTAAAAACTAAATTTATGTTTATGTTCCTGGGGACCGGGGATCAGCACCACAATACTTATAAGTGTACTGCTCGTGTCATCGTGCCCCGACGGCATGGGTTGTTGTTCATGCTATCATTCACCGGTTTTCCTATACTGCCTCAGCTGCTATTATTTACTGGCTGTCATGGCAAATAGGTAGAATATGGTTCACTGCAATGTTAAACAATTGTCAAAGTTCATTTGCCATTTAACTTTTCCCCAGCAGAATCAATTAGACAGCTGTTTTCTTTTAATAGAAAACGTGTGCAAACCGTCATTTCTTCTTCACAAACCGTGTTTCCGTAATTCCCCCGTACAGCATCTCGTGAATCCCGTGCGGCACGTTGAACTTGGACAAACACGAGCGAGTAAGTGAGCTTCCATAATGTGGGGCGAATAAAAGAACATTGGGAACAGGCGATTGTGACGCGAGGACAGGCCTGACGTTTACAGAGGAAACAGTATATTGACATACAGGTATATAACAGTATTGCCAACCTCCATGTTTTTAACAAGAGAGGCCCAAGCAAGGGCGGATCCAGCATTTCTAAATGGGAGGGGTCCAAAATATAAAAATTCCTCTCTCAGATAATTTCACTGCTACTAATACTACATTTGGTTTTCAAAACACACTCCCCCGCCCACACAAACACCCAACCCTGATCCGTCTATGCACAGGTTTGTTTAAAAGTAGGTGTGCATTTTATGATTTGGCAATTAGCCATTAGCCAATGGGCCATTAGCTTTACAGATCACCTGTAGCATTTCCGAATGCATAAATGTTTCGTAGCTTCAAATGTTTAGCAGGCGCATCTTTGCTCCTACCACCTGAACGCCGCGATATACCTGGAATATTGTTAAATGCGGCGTTAAACCCAACTCACTCCTACCACTTGATACACCTAACTCACTCACTCACTCACTCATCATTATCAACTGCAAAATCACGAACTGCAGTTGCCCTCTCGCACCTTTTACAGTCTACTGGTCTTGTGTTCCATTCATGTTTTATTGTATTATTAGTGTATTATTGTATGAATACAATGATATAGACTGTGTCATCGCTATATGGCTGAAATAAATGCCGATGCGACGTTAAATTTAAACTCACTTATTCACGCTATAGATTGTAAAGGTCAAGGTCATTCTTTTCTCTCTCTCTTCAGTGAACCGCCCTATTTATTAATAAGTGCCAACTGATGCAGCCATGTCTTTTTCACAGAAGTACACACACAACGGGAATCCCTATGTTATTCATATATTGTGGAGGGGGCACAGGTGGCCCAGTCGTCTAAGACGCCGCGATTCGCTGTGCAGAGTTGCGACCCCTGGACACGCCAGAAACTTATGATTGTGGGTTCGAATCCCGGTTCGCCCCGATTATGTTTCTAGGTTTGTCAGCACCATACCTGTGCTCGTGGGTTTCACCGAAGTGGTAAACGTCTGAGACCTGCATCACTTCGGGCTTTCCTCCCACATTAAGCTGACACGCCGCGATATAACTGGAATGATGTTAAAAGCGGCATTAAACACAACTCACTCATTCATATATTGTGGATGCTAGGCACCGGTTGATTGACCGGTTGATTGAGCAAGTAAACACTTTCCAAGAAGCATGACGTTGTGACATCACAAACGTATCGCCCCTGGCAGTTATTCACAATTTCTTTGACATTAATTTTTTTTTACATGATGTACAAATTGGTTCTTATAAAGGTCGGGATAATGAATGTTTGGGGAGATTTTTTATGAAATTATGTGCCGTCTTCACGGAAAAGATATATCCCAAAACATTCATATCCCTAACTATTTTTGTTCAGTATATTTCTCCAATTGTAATTACATGAGGCATTGTACACTTGTCTATTTTCTCAGAATACACATATTCACGTTTTCAGTATCGTAAATATGGACGAACTATTACCGACGTGACTTCACTCACGTTGTCATTAATTTTGAACAAATACTTAAAGGTATAATATTGTACATAGATATGCGTGTTTTGAGCGCAGCTACGATCTCCAAGTGTGCCCTACATTATACACGAGGTTTTCAGTAACGCGCCGTCCGGTCCCAAGTTGGACGTCTATTTGTTAGCCACATGAATGATTTTTTGTGGCTTGAGTGAATATGGTAGGACTTGTTGTGATATCACAAAATGGGTCACTTGTCACTACAGGATAAAAAAACCATCACTCGGGGTTACACGTTAACCCTGCCCCGGAGCCATCACGTGAGACAGTAATGTATGTTGAATGTATGTCATGCTTAGGGTCCGTCGACACAACCTTGTCTGAGCCAAAGAGACCGGTTGTGAGATTCAGAAGGTCGGGCGGTTTGTATGCTAGCAGTTACAGTGCTTATATCAGAGATACAATTTTAGGATCTTGGATCTTGCAGTCGGTACAGTTGGCAACAAGGAGCTGCAGTGGACATAGGTAGGTTATTAGGAGTTGCAGGTTTCTAGGATCTTATCACGTCTTGTGTTGCAGGTTTCTAGGATCATATCATGTCTTGTGTTGCAGGTGTCTAGGATCCTATCACGTCTTGTGTTGCAGGTGTCTAGGATCAGATCACGTCTTGTGTTGCAGGTGTCTAGGATCATATCACGTCTTGTGTTGCAGGTGTCTAGGATCATATCACGTCTTGTGTTGCAGGTGTCTAGGATCAGATCACGTCTTGTGTTGCAGGTGTCTAGGATCAGATCACGTCTTGTGTTGCAGGTGTCTAGGATCAGATCACGTCTTGTTGAAGGTTTCTAGGATCAGATCACGTCATGTGTTGCAGGTGTCTAGGATCAGATCACGTCTTGTGTTGCAGGTGTCTAGGATCAGATCACGTCTTGTTGAAGGTTTCTAGGATCAGATCACGTCTTGTGTTGCATGTGTCTAGGATCTTATCACGTCTTGTGTTGCAGGTGTCTAGGATCATATCACGTCTTGTTGCAGGTTTCTAGGATCATATCACGTCTTGTTGCAGGTGTCTAGGATCAGATCACGTCTTGTTGCATGTTTCTAGGATCATATCACGTCTTGTGTTGCATGTGTCTAAGATCAGATCACGTCTTGTTGCAGGTGTCTAGGATCAGATCACGTCTTGTGTTGCAGGTGTCTAGGATCAGATCACGTCTTGTGCTGCAGGTGTGTAGGATCAGATCACGTCTTGTTGAAGGTTTCTAGGATCAGATCACGTCTTGTGTTGCATGTGTCTAGGATCTTATCACGTCTTGTGTTGCAGGTGTCTAGGATCATATCACGTCTTGTTGCAGGTGTCTAGGATCAGATCACGTCTTGTTGCAGGTGTCTAGGATCAGATCACGTCTTGTGTTGCATGTGTCTAAGATCAGATCACGTCTTGTTGCAGGTTTCCAGGATCATATCACGTCTTGTGTTGCAGGTGTCTAGGATCAGATCACGTCTTGTGTTGCATGTGTCTAAGATCAGATCACCTCTTGTTGCAGGTGTCTAGGATCAGATCACGTCTTGTGTTGCAGGTGTCTAGGATCAGATCACGTCTTGTGCTGCAGGTGTCTAGGATCAGATCACGTCTTGTTGAAGGTTTCTAGGATCAGATCACGTCTTGTGTTGCATGTGTCTAGGATCTTATCACGTCTTGTGTTGCAGGTGTCTAGGATCATATCACGTCTTGTTGCAGGTGTCTAGGATCAGATCACGTCTTGTTGCAGGTGTCTAGGATCAGATCACGTCTTGTGTTGCATGTGTCTAAGATCAGATCACGTCTTGTTGCAGGTTTCTAGGATCATATCACGTCTTGTGTTGCAGGTGTCTAGGATCAGATCACGTCTTGTGCTGCAGGTGTCTAGGATCATATCACGTCTTGTGTTGCATGTGTCTAGGATCTTATCACGTCTTGTGTTGCAGGTGTCTAGGATCAGATCACGTCTTGTGCTGCAGGTGTCTAGGATCAGATCACGTCTTGTTGAAGGTTTCTAGGATCAGATCACGTCTTGTGTTGCATGTGTCTAGGATCTTATCACGTCTTGTGTTGCAGGTGTCTAGGATCATATCACGTCTTGTTGCAGGTGTCTAGGATCAGATCACGTCTTGTTGCAGGTGTCTAGGATCAGATCACGTCTTGTGTTGCATGTGTCTAAGATCAGATCACGTCTTGTTGCAGGTTTCTAGGATCATATCACGTCTTGTGCTGCAGGAATCTAGGATCAGATCACGTCTTGTGTTGCAGGTGTCTAGGATCAGATCACGTCTTGTTGCAGGCGCCAAGGATCATATCACGTCTTGTGTTGCATGTGTCTAGGATCATACCACGTCTTGTGTTGCAGGTGTCTAGGATCATATCACGTCTTGTTGCAGGCGCCAAGGATCATATCACGTCTTGTGTTGCAGGTGTCTAGGATAATATCACGTCTTGTGTTGCAGGTGTCTAGGATAATATCACGTCTTGTGTTGCAGGTGTCTAGGATCATATCACGTCTTGTGTTGCAGGTGCCTAAGATCATATCACTAATTGTTGCAGGTTTCCAGGATGTTATCACATCTTATAATGCATGTTTCTAGGATCATATTGCGCAGTGAGGATGGCGGGAACCACTTATACTAACGTCAAAGAAGGAAATACCTTTCTGGACCACATCACAGAGAAAGGGTTGGATAACAAGAGCATTATCAACAGGTTCGACAAAGTCAGTGGCGAGTACAATGAGGTAAAGTGCACGTCACCGACTAGTACTTTGAGCGGCACGAACAAGTATCTTCGGTATGGGGAATGTCCACCGTCTTTGGTGAATGTGTACTGTTATGTGTAAATAATGGTAATCTGGCCGTTAGAAATATATATTGCTATGTGAAACGTATTACAGCAGTACTGTGTACTGGGAAGACATACCATTATGTGTAAGTAAAATTGTCTGGTTATTTGTAATAACAGATGATGACTAGCTATATTCTATTTTTTAAATAAAGTAAATTAGGCATTAAGAAATCATGCTTTGGCATGTGCATGACCCTTGAGGATTCGTAATAAAATTGGTCTTCAGCTTGTCTTAAAAGGCGATCAACGGGATCGGGTGGTCGAGCTCGCTGACTTGGTTGATGCATGTCATCGTGTCCCATGTAATTTCGTAGATCGATGCTCATGCTGTCTGTCACTGGATCGTTTGATCCAGACTCGATTATTTATAGACCGCCGTCGTAAAGTTTGAATATTGCTAAGAGCGGGTTAAACAACAAACAAACATGTATATAAATCCCTGTAAGCGAATGCTAATAGTAGTCTTCGTAAATGAATGCATACCCTTTCGGTCCAAGCATGAACGCCTACTCTCTGTTATCCTTGTAAATGGCCTGTACCATTAACCCATGCTTGCCGTAAAAGGCGACTATGCTTGTCGTAAGGGGCGACTAACGGAATTCTGTGGTCAGGCTTGCTGACTTGGGTGATGCGTGTCATCCCAAACGCGTGGATGGATGCTCATGATGTCAATCACTGGATTGACTCGATTATTTACAGAGCGCCGTCATGTAGCTGGAATATTGCTGAGTGCGGCGTGAAACAATAAACAAACAAATAAACAAACCATGTGTGTCAGAACAACACGGATGGGTCATCTACGCTGAACATTCCATTGTGAAGTTTGTTTCAAAACAATGTACCTAGAGGTCGTTTTCATACCTCATTAGGGGCGGTCGGGTTTCCTAGTGGGTAAAGCGTTCGCTCGTCACGCCGAAGACCCGGGTTCGATTCCCGACATGGGTACAATGTGTGAAGCCCATTTCTGGTGTCCCCCGCCGTGATATTGCTGGAGTATTGCTAAAAGCGGCGTAAAACCACACTCACTCACTCACTCATATCTCATTATAGGCATTAAGGTCTGTGGATTTTATGGGTCCGAGGTCCCTTGCTGGAATCCTGGCGGAATTGCATCCCAGCGACCGAGAGAATGTCCGAGTGTTGGACTTGGCGGCAGGGACGGGATTGGTCGCGATTGAGGTAGAAACATGTAATATATGCAGGCGTAGACATGTGATATATGTACACAACATGAAGTATATCAACTAGAAACATGCTATTAATCTAGATATACAGGAGTAACATTAGGGATGTTGAATGTCAAGGTGAAGGCAAGTCCTCCTATGCTATATCTTATTATATGTAAATTCAGTCACGTAAACGTTAACCTTTGGTAGTTCAGGGCTCTGCTTTGTGTGAGAATTGGCTCAGGGTATAGCTGAAGGAGGTTATTGCAATTTGCCCCTGTAGGTAACTGGAAAGAGTAATGAAGACTCGTAAACGATTAGTTACGAAAGCCTAATGGTGCATAATTATTTTCTTAATTGAAATTTCTCATTTTAATTTTCTGCAAATTGTTTCTCGAAATTTCGAGGGTTTTTTTGTAACCTCGATTATCTTCTGTTAATTTCGATTACTTTTTCGTTATCTAAAGTTTATATTGAAAACTCGAAATTTCGAAAAGAAATCATCGAAGTAACGAGAAAAAAACTCGAAATTATTACCAATAATTGAAATAACGAGAAATTCAGATTTAAAAGAAATAAAGTTATCATACCAAAGTTGCACTATTAGGTTTTCGTAAGAAATACTAAAAGCTTCCTGATGATATACTACTTACCGTAAAATGTCCCTTAAATGCCCCTTCTCCTCCCGCTATTGAGTAGAACCCCTGAAACAACAAATGGTGGGCCTTTAACTGTCGTAAGGAAAGTATCTTTAACCAGCTAATTACGTTGAAATTTTCTATTGACTTAAGCCGGTAATATAACCTGTTTTAGGTACCAAATTGAAGATTTTTACAATGTCATCAGCAATATTTCAGCTGTGTTACGGCGGGTATAGGGGCTCATGAGCCATGAACCCACGTCGGGAACCCGCTAACCATGGGTCTAATCGACCGACCCTAAATGGTGATAGTTCCTATATATAACGAGCGTTACATATGTAATGTGACCAGTGGACGCTTGTTTCAGCTGAAGAAGAAGGGCTTCGTCAGTACTGATGGGCTGGAGCCGTCAGAGGGGATGCTGGCTGAGGCTAAAAGAAACAACTTATACGGACGCTACATCTGCGACATGGTTGGGGAAAACACCTTTGATATTGAAACTGGTGGGTGCGGTCTCTTGGGGTAGCAATTGCTACCATGCGCGGATAGAACACCCCATAATGCTGGTCAGGTCAGAGTCGGATGAGTTAATAAATGGTTAAACTGCATCAGATTACCCCACCTATTGATGGTGATAAAGACATAGTTGAGGTAGTAGGGGTTAACGTGCTGTAGCAGAATACTATATATATTGCTGATGGTATGGGCTGACCCAATGTATAATTTCTGGTGGTACGGGCGGAAGTGCTAAGCGTTAACGTGCTGAAACGGGATATTCCTTTATTGGTGAGAGTTTGGGAGAATGGTTAACGCGTGATGTATGTGCTGCTTTGTGGGAGAAATATTGCAGATGTTAAGTTAAATATTACCTCACTCACTATGCCTAATGAATTGGTGAATGTAATGGTCAGGACCGAACACAATACTGTATGGCTAATGGCTAATGGCTAATGGTAGCCTAGCAGAAAGGCGTTCGCTCGTCACGCCGAAGTCTCGGATTCGATTCCCCACATGGGTACAATGTGAGAAGCCAATTTCTGGTGTCCCCCGCCGTGATATTGCTGGAATATTGCTAAAAGCGGCGTAAAACCATTCTCACTCACTCATCGCAACACAAGGGTTTGTCAGTGTTGAAATAATACATGGCCACAGAACTAGGGTAGATTACTTCATGTATTTTTGGGTACGAAGGCAAAAATGAACAATGCTCGAATCCTAAATCTAACAATTTCTGTCAATAGAGAAAAAATTCAACAGTAGTCATATCATTTAATTATATTTATGGAAAATCAATCAAACTGTTTTCCGTGTGTTGATGGTTTTGTTTGGAAAGCAAATCTACCGTAGGGTTACGTCGGTGTCACGTTAAGAAATACCCATAATGTCTGGTATCAATTTCGTGCGTTGGGTTCAATGCCAAGACAATCATTATCTTGATTCCATAGTGTCTGAGGTGACCGTATATATTGTAAACAGGCTTTCAAGAGAACACAGAGGGCACGGGTGGCCCAGTTGTCTAAGGCGCCGCGATTCGCTGTGCAGAGTTGCGTCCCTTGGGCACGCCAGAAACCTATGATTGTGGGTTCGAATCCCGGTTCGCCCCGATTAGGTTTCTAGGTTTGTCGGCACCATACCCGTGCTCGTGGGTTTCACCGAAGTGGTAAACGTCTGAGACCTGCATCACTTCGGGCTTTCCTCCCACATTAAGCTGACACGCCGTGATATAACTGGAATACTGTTAAAAGCGGCGTAAAACCCAACTCACTCACTCACCCAAGAGAACACATGAATTGCCTTTGCATGTGGTTGTCATTTTTTAGCGAACATCTGGTAGCATCACTTTTTGACAGTGATTCATTAACTCGTGCTTTTGATACAGTCGGAATCGTACAATAGGCTCTGCTTCAGTAGATGTTTCTTGCTTTTGCATGTGTTTGAGACGGGTGCCACCGGTGGGACAGGATACGCTCACCTTTCACCATGTGAAAGTGACACATCCTCATGATATAGTCGGAATTGTACAGTGGACAGATATTTATTGCGAATATAGAAAAGGGTTTTGTAGCTTATATTCATGATGAAGTATTCCGTGTGAAAACACATGTTTATTTATTTTCTTCCAGATACCTATTCTGCAATTACTATGTCTGCGTTGAGTTTAGAGATTTTCAAGAAACTGCCAGTGAAAGCCCTAGAGGAGATGGCACGTGTCGTGAAGCCAGGTGAGCTACAAAAAACGTTGACCGGGTCGGGGCTCATCAGCCAGGACTTGATGTCCTATATATACTCGGACTACCTAGAAACAGTCTTTCTGGGGATTCCGGAAATGAATTGATATCTAGACCCCTCTGCTTGTCGTAAGAGATGACTGTAGACTGACCCGTGAACATCGGAATACTGATCAAAGCGACCTTCTTCTACGCTCAATCACTCACTTCTAATTTTTTAAATATATTAGGACATTTAGGCAAAAATGAGTTTTGTATTAGAATGTTACTTAAAGTTTAAAGCATCAATTCCCTTGTTCGCAAATTTCATGGTTTTTTTTTCTTGGAGCCTGTTTCTGGTTTGGCCAAACGTTTCAAAGCAGTATCAAGAAGTATACTGTCTACTCGACAATGGGCTCTTACTATTTGTAGATCCGTCCACCAGCATTGGTTTCTTTCAATGATACAGAATAAACTCTTGTTCTTACCGTGTGCAGTCCCAATGGTTCCTGAGGGAGAGGCAGACCCGTGAAGATTCCGGGGTAGATCAGGTCTTCTGCAACCCATGCTTGCTCTTAAAGGCGACTATGCTTGTCGTAAGAGGCGACGAACGGGATCGGGTGGTCAGGCTCACTGACTTGGTTGATGCATACCATCATATCCCAATTGCGTGGATCGATGCTCATGATGTCAATCACTGGATTGTCTGGTGAAGACTCGATTATATACAGACCGCCGTCATATAGCTGGAATATTGCTGGGTGCGGCGTTAAACAATAAACCAAACCAAAACCAAAGACTGTTGACTTCTGTTTGTGTGTCATCATGGCCCGATGGCGTGGGGCGCTGCTCGCGCTCAGTCACAGAATAGCCTGGTCAGATTCGATTATGTACAGGCTACCGTCATATAGCTTGATTATAACTGACCGTTCACAACGTACTCACTCATTCCTCATTCGCACAATACAGACCGCCTCCGTGGTCTAGTGGACAGCCATGTTGAACAGCGGCATGGTATGTCTCAAGCTCCTTCCCAGCGCGTTACACCTGCGTTACACTCTCGGTAACTCGCTGCCACCCGTGTGGGCGCGGCCATTACAAGAATCTTGAAATTTGCCCTCTCACCCCAAATGTAGTAACGTGTATACTTTTGTTTATGTCTTTGGGAATGCCATCATATTTCACTTTGAAAAGGTTTACGACTGACCATGTTTTCCAGGTGAATTTACTTTGTTGTTTTAATAATCAGATTGGTTCGAGATTGCAGACTAACGGAAAATCAACCAACTTCTCCCTTACATTCTCACTATATCAATTAAAGATGATAGTTTTAATGAAATAGAAATTCAAATTGACAAAGAAAGAAAGTAATTTATCAGCGGTAAGTGTATTCGGCGTCACGACAGTCGTCACTTGTTTGTAAACATAACGGTCATTCGGTTGCGAGTTCAACTCCAAGCATGGTTGGGGCCACCTATCATAGTGGGTAGTTTTGACTGGTGGCAGCGATAGTATAGAGAGCTCCGCGAACGGACCATCGCTGTGAGGAGCTTGGGTATGTCTGGTGGTCCCTACCAGCACGCTAGTGACCTTGACCTTTACCTTGACCAATTTGACCCACGAACACATTTCACCAACTATAAACGCTCCTAAATCTGTGACACTCTGTTTGTATTTGGGGATAATAACTAACTCGCGACGGTTATTTGTCTTGTACTAACATCTGGCTAAGTGTCGATCGAGTAATATACGCGTAACTAGGTATAAGAGACGTGTATTATATTTGAAAATTACATTGTGTCTTTTATGTATAGATGACAATATGGGTATGATATTGGTGAAAGCACGCACGCACGTCGCTTATATAAGTGCAATAATCTTGAATGCAATGTTAAAACTTACCTCACTTCACCTAACATTGTCTGGCACGGACTCTGTTTTTTACAAGACGACGTTATTTAGTTTAACTTTAAGACTGCGGCGTTCAACATTGGTTCACTTTCTCGTTGATTGTGTTTCTCTCTCTATAGGAGGTCACATCTTGATGACGCAGTATGACTTCGCCTTCGACAGCGAGGTTCTCAAGGCCAGTTTAAGTAACCTAGAAGATCGGGGCGTATGGAAGTTGATTGAAATGAGGCCAGTTCCTGACTTTACTA
The DNA here is from genome assembly GCF_023055435.1 of Haliotis rufescens. Lineage (NCBI taxonomy): Eukaryota > Metazoa > Mollusca > Gastropoda > Lepetellida > Haliotidae > Haliotis > Haliotis rufescens. The sequence continues at coordinate 74,658,156 of NW_025963779.1, read as the reverse complement.
AGGGCAAAGACGGTCTTGTGTCGGTTCATCAAGTATTGAAGTGACAACAGGTTAAGTCAAAACAACACTCAGTAATGCATTACTCAATACTGTATTAAGTCTTAGCAACAGAAACTATGATGTGTTGATGTGTTGAACTGGAATAAACGGAGTAAAGTCAAAGTGGTATTTGTGAATTGTTGAACAGTTTCAGCAACATGATGTTGAAGAGAAACATCAAGTATACTTTCTGACTTACACCTGTACGAATAACATCAGTTTTGGTTCGATCCCCGGCCGCGTCATACCAAAAGACGTTAAAAGATGGTATTTGTTGTTACCCTGTCTGGTGCTCGGCAGTAAAGGTCTAAAACAAGAACTGGTCGGCTCGGAGTCAGTATACTGTGTCTGAGTGGGGTATTCATGTTAAACTTCGGCATGGTATCTCAGTGGGCAAGCTCTATCAATGGGCATCAGTCCGGACACACGGACGCGCACACACACACACGCACGCACGCACGCACACACACACACACGTAGCTTTATAAGTGCAATAACCTTGGACGCGACGTTAAACCCCATTTCACCTCATCTCACATCCGTTTCCCCCCTGACGAATATCTTATAATTATTGTTTATATATCTGCAATTGTGCCTTGATACATTTATTTTTCAAAAAAGGCGCAAATCGATAAAATTGTTCATGTCAGGAGATGTCACACTTTGCCTACATATAGTCGGGGGAAGGGCGGCCCTGTGATCTCTGTAGAGCTGCGTACAGGTTCCGATCAACCTGGGTTCGAATCCAAGATTAGTCCCGATTATGATCTGTTGTCTGTCTGCACTATACCCTTGCTCGTTTGTTTCTGCGGTCTGGTAAACCTGCATCACTCCGGGATTTACTGTCACACTGAACAGTCACGCAGTGATACAATAACTGAAATACGCTAGAAATCGACGTCAAACCCAATTTACTCCCTGATACAAGACCCGTGAAGATCCGGGTTAGAATTGGTCTTCAACAACCCATGCTTGTCGCAACAGGCGGCTCACGGGATCGGGAGGCCAGCTTCGCTGACTTGGTTGATGCATGTCATCGTACCCAAATTGCGTAGACGATGCTCATGTCCTCATTCACTGGATTGTCCCCATACTTGCCGTAAAAGGCGACTATGCTTGCCGTAAAAGTTGACTAACGGGATCGGGTGGTCAGGCTCGCTGACTTGGTTGATACATGTCATCGATCCCAATTGCTTCGATCGATGCTCATGTGGTCAATCACTGGATTGTCTGGTCCAGACTCGATTATTTTACAGACCGCCGTCATATAGCTGGAAAATTGCTGAGTGCGACGTTAAACAACAAACAAACAAAACAAACACTGGATTGTCTGGTCCAGACTCGATTATTTACAGACCGCCGTCATATAGCTGGAAAATTGCTGAGTGCGGCGTTAAACAACAAACAAACAAACAAACTGACGCATAAACGAGAATACTAAGGTTCCAGGCCGCTGATAGCAATAACAGCAACAGCACCAAGCTGATAATGGGTTCACTGTACTGAGAAGTACATACATACACTGTGACACAGACACGCCGACCTGTCCCCCTCATGGGTGTAGTGTTTCTGTTTCACACCGTACAACATGCATACACACGACACAAGCGTCAGACTCGGTAAAACCTACCTCACTTTGGGCCTTTCTCACACATTATTAGGGGCAGTACCGTTGTTCCCCCTCCGTTTAAGATGTAAACTTGTATACATAACATGATAGTTTCGTAAACAATTTTTTCCAGTGATGGGAATAAAAATAACAAACGATATTGTTAGGTACGGGGTATTCCTTGCCGTGGGCCGTATTGGCTCTCTTAGACTAATCCCAATTAGAATTCATCGTTCTCATTTGGAGCCAAACGGTTGGTTGGTTGTTGTTGTTTAACGCCGCACTCAGCAATATTCAACCTATATGACGGCGGTCTGTAAATAATCGAGTCTGGACCAGACAATCCAGTGATTGACAACATGAGCATCGATCCACGCAATTGGGATCGATGACATGCATCAACCAAGTCAGCGAGCCTGACCACCCAATCCCGTAAGTCGCCTTTTACGACAAGCATAGTCGCCTTTTATGGCAAGTATGGGTTGCTGAAGACCTATTCTACCCCGGATCTTCACGGGTTGGAGCCAAACGGACTGTACGGGCTGTACGACTCTATCCGTCGAAATCATCGCATGTCTCTTGCTTCAATTAGGTGAAACATTTCAATGGAAGGGACTTTGTATGGCAGTACTTCTCAAGGGGTATGCAATATCGGACGTCTAGACATTCCAGACTGTTCTTTTGTTCAATTTTCAATTTTGAATCGAGAAGTTTCAAATTGACAAAATTCTCTTCAAACCGAAGTCGCCAATTTCGCCCGCAATACCCTATGTGAAGCTTTTCGAGGTTGAATGATTGGAAAACACTGTTACTTTCCTGATATGGCAAGCGACGCTCTAGTCAGTGACCCCTAATGGGATGTCCTTAGATCTTTGTTGAGCGACTGCGAGAACTAAGATCTTATTTTCATACGATTGTTACTATACTAATAAAAGACATAAAACAATGAATGATAACCGAGTTCTAACCGAATATCGTCATCATCACCTCACTTGACCTCGAAACACATTCCTGGATCAGTAGGACGAAGGAAGTTTACAGGACCAACTGACCGTGACTTTGACCTTGACTTTCACGTTTGCTACAAGTATCACATGACATGTTTCTCCATTACCTGGGCAACTCGTGTCACTATGTGGAGATGATTTGTCACTGTAGGTTTCTACATTTGTCACCCCCAGGCTTAACTAAGAGCTGATGACACGGTGCGTCATCTTTCTACTTCTTCTGGACCGCCTCCGTGGTCAAGTGGTACAGCGTCCGCCCGGTGAGCGGCCGCGTCATACCAAAAGACGTACTTGTTACCCTGCTCTGCATTAAGGGGATAAAACAAGGACTGGTCGGCTCGGCGTCAGTATACTGTGTCTGAGTGCGGTGTTCATGTAAAGCTGCATCATGGTATCTCAGTGGGTTAGCACTATAAATCAGCATCAGTCCGGACTAGTACAAGCAGCCACGCACGCACACACACACACACGTCGCTATATACGTGCAATAATCTTGGAAGCGACGTTAAGCCCCATTTCGCCTTCTTCTTCTACCTTGCTGACGGGAAGAAGGGGAATGTTTTGGAGGATTTCCAGCAACATATGTCCAAGACCTGTTCGTTAAAATCAATATAATTTCATTTCATAAATACAAATCGAAATTGTGTACAATCCTAAATAACCCTTAGTTAGACTGCTGAATCAATTTGAAGAACGTAGTGAAGTTAATTAAAGTCCCCTCTCTTTCCGAAGTTGGGAAGTTACTTTTGCATACACCTGTGTAGTTTTTTTTCTAAATCCTTTATAAATTTTACAAATTGAAATATATGCTAAACATTTGCCTATTTTTAAAACTGTTGTTGCTTTTGCTTCCATTCACGCAAATCGTTATATCATCCACACTCATTCTTCTTGAAACGTTTAAAATCAGGCACAAAATGTCAGAAATTCCACGATCTAATTTGCACATATTTATTCCAGACAAATACGACGGGAATTTTACATTCAAAAGTGACAGTAAATTGTGTTTATCTGCATTTGGGGCAAGGGATAATCAAATATACCACATAACAGAAAGAACGGATATGTCAAATCAAATAAATGCATCAATCATAAATCACTCTATCTAAACATGTCAGTTTATCAAAATAAGTTATTGCCCCTGCTGAATTTGGGTATGCCATATGTCAGCTCCCTGCATGACAGTCGCCACACGCCGTCTCAGTGTCAGGAGAAATCAATATTACTCGACGAAACAAGGTTTGGAAAGGTCGCATGATAAGTAGTACAATGGTCAGATTGGTGCATGAAAGTAAAACAATAAAATGATCATCTTTGAAAATATTTAAAAATCCACAAGGCCTAGACAACTGAAACATGATCAGTGTATACAGGGCCGTAATGTGGTTGTAAATGCAATGAAATGAAAAGCAATTATTTGAATTCTTCAGAATTGAACAAAAAAGTATATAAATTGCATTATCTCCTCAGAAACGTCAAAGTTGTTTTAGATTGTTTCGTTTCTTTGTTATTTAACGCCGCACTCAGCAATATTCTAGTCATATGACGGCGGTCTGTACATAATCGAGTCTGGACCATACAATCCAGTGACTGACATCATGAGCATCGATCCACGCGATTGGAATACTATGACATGCATCAACCAAGTCAGCGAGGCCTGACCATCCGATCCCGTAGTTGCCTCTTACGACAAGCATTGTCGCCTTTTACGGCAAGAATGAGTTGCTGAAGACCTATTCGAGCCCGAATCTTCACGGGTCGTGTGTATTGTGATTCCATTCACCCAGGCTTCTAATTCATGACCCATTCGTGACCAACTCGTGTTATTCCGGGATAGGCCGAATAGCTTCTTGCAGGTTACGGAAAGTGGCGAGTGGTGACGAATGATTCATGACCGACGTTATTTTTACATCCTGCCAGCATCGTCACCACGTCAGCCAATCAAAATACATAAAATTAGTCATGTAGCGAATGGTATTTGCATCACAATAATGATTCCATAAAGTCAGTTTAAAGTGGTGGGCGTCTGGAGAATAAATGAATTTAATAGCCTTTCCAGGCTATTGTACGATTCCGACTATATCATAAGCATTTGTTTATGAAGCGTTATCAACTAGTGATGATACAGGGTTTTTTCGAAAAGGTGAGCGAATCCTGCCCCACCCGTGGCTCCTGCAACAAACGTAATGTAATTATAAGTAAAGTGTTTATCTGTTATTCCTGACATCATGTTGGTCACTGGCGTGTCAAATTTGGAAATGTCCTCCACATGTGTACCATAAAGTGAGTGAGTGAGTTTGGTTTAACGCCGCTTTTAACAGTATTCCAGTTATATCACGGCGTGTCAGCTTATTGTGGGAGGAAAGCCCGAAGTGATGCAGGTCTCATGACGTTTACCAGTTCGGTGAAACCCACGAGCACGGGTATGGTGCTGACAAACCTAGAAACATAATCGGGGCGAACCGGGATTCGAACCCACAATCATAGGTTTCTGGCGTGCCGAAGGGACGCAACTCTGCACAGCGAATCGGGGCGCCTTAGAAGACTGGGCCACCCGTGCCCCTGTGTACCATAAACTTTTTGGAAGCTTTACTAAGGCCTTGAATGCTGGAACCCGGACATTTGGTCTAGAGTCGTGTGACGCTCTTGGACATCTTCGTAGGAAGATCATGCTCTGTAGATAATCGAGTCTGGACCAGACAATCCAGTAATTGATATCATGAGTTTTTATGTAGGGGAAACAGACTTTTGATGACAGCTGGCTTGCACAGAATGGGTTGACTCCATTTCTGTTTCCTCTTTTTGTGCATTCTAACAATGGCAACACCACACACTGACTTAACCCACTCTAAAAGACATTCAACAGGTTCGTCTTCCCTTTTGGCCCATTTTTTTTCTTTTGCATATGCTTCGACAGCATCAATAGTGTGAGTTATGATTCCAATGGTAGAAGGCTGCTCATGATATGTTGGCCCATATTTGAATAACAGACGGAGGATGTTATTGTCAATAATACAGAGGTTACCTGTGCTTATAGGGCTTACGCGTTGGTATCGGTTTGATGAACCTTGGAGTGCACAGGTAGTGGACTCTTCATCATGAGCTGTCACCACGATCTGCAACAATTTCCTATAACTGAACAACCCGAATAAAATTGTTGTTGGTTCCTGAAATTTGAAATAATCTGGAACATTTTGTAAAACTGATTTTTGACTGAGAATGTTACTTAAATTTAAGGCATCAGTTCACCTGTTTGCAAATTTCAAATTCAAAGCATGCGGTCTTTGTCTGATGTAGGGGAGGCTGTTTCTGCTTTGGCCAAGCGATATCAAGAACTATTCTTTTTAGGCGATAGTGTCGGCTCTTACTGTTTGTAGACCCACGCATCAGCAAAAGTTGCTGGAATCGTTTAATTTCTTTCAGTGACACGGGGTATACTCTTGATCAGCCCCAGTGGTTCCTGAAGGAGAGGCAACAAATCTTCCAAATGAACGGTATCATTTGGGTTTTTTGCCTTTCTTGTGACCATGGCTGCGTCGTCTTTGGGATGTCGGAAATAGACACAGTGCATTGATATTGGTAGTTTCGTTGCCAGCAAGACGGCCAACCTCTTTTATTTTGTCATTATATCCATATGGCATCGCTGTATTCAACAGTCGAATCCAATGATGTTTTCTGGACATTCTATAAGGTCGATTGCATATAGGCGATCAGTTTTATGGTATATTTTCTCTAACATCCTAATTTTCATTCAAGGATGGAATGATTTTCAGAATTGAAATGCTGGTAGGCATAGTTTGGAAACATTTCTGTTGGTGAACGATCTGTGACAGTTCACATGTGTCTCTACAACATAAATGTAATCTACAAAGGGTACAATGCCTCATACGACTTGTGCAATCAGATCAGTTCATCCACCCTTGTAGTAACACTATTTCGAAGTCCCATCCCCGTGAAGACGAGATTACTGATTCAGTTTTTCTACGTTTAGTAGAGGGCATATCTGCAAGTTTCTCGACTTGTTCATCATTTCCAAATTCGTCACCGTCCTGACCAAAGGTACTGTCGGAATCATCAAAATTCTTATTGAAAGATCGTTTGAGACATGAAAACCATCAGAAATATAAGACTTCGCAAGCTCCGACGTTCATACAGTTTGGCCCTCACTCTATGAAGGTTCATACTCCAATAAACTCACACAAAGTGAAAGTCAATTCTTAAATCGCAGCACATCACGATTTGATGGCCGACTCGCAACGGTTCATAATAGTGATTGAGGTCAGAGTCGTGGTACCCTTTTGCGTGGGGTTGTTTGTCGCCAATTTGAATGGGCGATTTGTCTGTCCCAGGTTTTGTCTAACATTTCGCTTTGTTCGTTTTTTGGCGTTATCGCAGCACTCAGCAATATTCAAGATATACGACGCCGGTCGGAAAGTAATCGAGTATGGACCAGACAATCAGTGGCTTTGTAAGCTGGTTCTAGGGCCAATGTGCGCTGCGACAACTTGTGATAACTAGAGACGGAACCAAACTTGACTGGTATCCGTTTGCTACAAGCACATATTTTGTGACGAGAGTTAATTTAGAATAGCAAGACTTGTTCAGTCGTTAACTAAAACGTGAACTGACACAATGCAAGGCAACCGAAAACACTCCATGAACAATAGTGTTCCGCGTCAATGAAATAATGAAAACCACTTTATTTGTCAACACTTGTCAGTTACTTGTCAGTTATGCCCACAACAAAAATGTCCAAACTGCGACATTCAAATTCAACAAATAGTTTACATGCAACCCTAGACTTCAATGTAACAAAGTCGGACGTGAAGAAGGAAGATGGAAAAGAATTCCGAGAGAAGAAAGATTCTGCAAATGTTACTCTTACACATCAAACATTAGCACTGTGGAACATGAAATTTAAAACATTTATTGTTTACTTGTCCGCTATGCAACAGCAATATATAAATATGTTCTAGAAGTTAAATTTCATTTTTGTTCACATACAATTCTTTATATGTGACAATGTGACGCTAAAGCTAGGAAATTGGGGGCACATCTATATTTAAGTGTAATATTAAGAAAAGATAGGATAGAAAAACGTTAAGAATAATTTTGCATAAAGTCGTTGTAACGTTATTGTGAATACGTACAAAACGTGAATGTTTGTACTGTTTTAATTTAATATGTCATAATTGTATCGTATTCGCACTAGTACAGCATAGTGGTGTCATGGACTGGGTGTCGTGATGTGTATATTCAATAGTATCTATACATCTTCCCGAGGCAAGGGAGTTAACTGACTATAAAAGTCCAGTTTCAACCCTTGCCGAACTAGGCTGGTATTATGGAGTTACATTTTGGGTGGACTAACGAGTCTATGCATAGTCCAATCAAAATCGCGCAAAGAAATCGAAATCCGGTTCGTAAACTGTCGTGCAGATTTCGGTCGAGTGCATGATTTGCAAAGCAATTGCACCGACAACTCGTTGTCAACAGATATTTTCCAAACCTTTTCATGTTTTTAATCAAGTTGCTCGCGTAATTTGATGTTTTTTGCGATGTAAGAACCGTTTTATCACGATATAGATCTTGATGATCGATCAGATCGTCTTGAGTGAGCGCCGCCATTTTGTTTGAAACAAATGCAAGTGATGGAATCGGACTGGTCCATAGGAGAGGCTTAGAAGGGACATAACCGATAATAGCCACTAGTGGCGCTACAATCGAGCCCAGGATTTCCAGCCTAGTTCGGCAAGGGTGGAAACTGGACTTTTAAAGTTAGTTAACTCTCTTGCCTTGGGAAGATGGTATCTATAGGGACATCGTTATGATCAATACTTCAGTTGTTATGAAATAACACTATGTATTATGTGAACTATGGGCTGGATGGCCTACATTCGGAATTAGTATTGTTTGAATGAAGTCGTCGATACAAAACTCAAAATATATCTACAGTACACGGACATCTTTGTAACAAGCGAAGAAGACATATTTAGCAGCATCAAAGTATTGATTTTAAATTACTCATATCAACATTTTTCCTCACAGTTTTATGACACATAATTGAAATACTCCAAATAGATGCACTAAGCATCTACCAATCAGTTGCAATACAGACATTTAGCCCGTTGTGCAGACTTTAGGGTGTGGATTTAGGCTCATTCCTTTTCTTCTTCTTTTGTTCACACATATCAATAGACATGTTTCATCTCTCCTTATTGCTTTGTCCTTCATGAATCTGTCCGTTTATTGTAATCAGTCATCCCAGCTATTAATTACTTGAGTTATTAGGTTTACCGCATGATGATCGTTTTGTCAAGACACTAAAGACATTACACTGACTTTCCAAGAAGATGCTGATTATGGTGGCTGGTTTTGTACATGATAATTGTTGGTTCCTGACAACTGTACTGCAGTGGTATTCACAGCTATTTGTGAGATAAGTTTTTAACCTGGAATGCCCAAGTTGTGGTGACATATTCTAAACAAAGTCCTTTGAAACCTGGGTAACTCGAAGTTGTCTGTGAAACCTAACATTCGTGCTTTATATGCTGGTGGGGTAATATGAGGCTTAGTTACACCAATCTTTCATTGCAGATATTGCAGCAGCTCGACCAACATTCCATGCGGTCACAGGTTGTGTCATAACAAGCTAGATAAATGGTCATGACACGAAGTCGACCTGGAACATATTAATCGCACAACCAGATTTGATGCAACCATCAAAAGAAACTGATGCCTTCCACATGAAAAAATTAGAATAAGAATTGCTCACCTGTAAATGCACAACACATCCAGGTTTAGCTACGCCAAGAACAACATGGGATGTTCCCTTGGATGCAACTGCGCTATGTCATGCCTAGACAGAAACAGACAATAGGTGATATAATTTCACAGCCCCTGACTCAGGGATAATACTACAAGTATGTTTTTAGTGTTTTTTTCCGCTCAGTTAATATACTAGTGAAATGCTCGGACAAACGTGCAGTATATCTACAATTTTGAGAGAAACTATGTCCATTTTAATTGAAATCTGGTTGGCGTCTCCATCTGGTTGGTGGAGAAAATAGCTTTTAATATATCATTTGTTTTATTGTTAGGGATCAATTTACCACAGGAGTCAGTGAATAACGTACATCACTGAAAAGACAATGTAAAAAGCTTTCATGTGACCATACATGACCATGTTGAAGAAATATGTTAGATCTTGACTTTGGAAACAGGTCGACATGGCGGCCATCTTGAAATTCCATTGAAAGTTATAGAGAAACATCATTTTTCTTTATGATTTTACTATTTTGGTGTTTTTAAGCAATGTGGCAATGATCCCACTCATCAATTACATTAACATAATCTACCACCATATCTCAATAAGCAATCTTCGTCACAATTGGGGGGATGGGGTAACATTGTATACAATATCTCAGGCCCCATGTAATATATTTTCATTTTGTTTTCTATATAGGATAGCACAATGGTTCAGGTAGATTTTGATACACAGTTATGGTGGTTTTATTGTCATCTCTCAATGGAATTTTTGTTTTACCTACTCACAAAATTTGAAAATGAAGTAAAAAAAATACAACATGTTTTCACTGAAAATTAGAATAACAGTTTTAATGTAACAAAATGTTTGCTAAATTCAGATAACCGAACATATAACCCCCTGAAAATTCACGCACACACTTGCAAGATTACTACCCCTTGGAAATCGTGTGAATCGTCCTTCATACAATAGCAAAAGTGGTTGTCCAAGATCAGTCGCTATGACGATACGATGACTCGTGCATTTGTTATCATCGTGATATGTTACAATATAGGTCTGCCTACTACCACTGAATACCATATGTGTATAAGTCCATCGGGAACTGTATTCTAGCTTCTAGCACTGTTTCAACCAAAGTGATGTCATATAAAAAATTAATGTAAATATAAAAATAATAACGAACAAGCGACCTAGTGCAGTGTTCAGGTCAGCACACGTATAGGCAGGTTGTGCTACGTTTACTAATTTTTTCGCACTAGGTCGGCATTGCTATTCAAATGCTGTTTACCACGCTTCACTTCCTACGCAGTCACCGTGTAATACATTCAGTTTAGGGGTGATCCAGTGATTCACAAGGGAATATATTGCCAGCCTCCGGAGCTTCTTTGAGCTGCTTTCAAATGATAGATTTCTTTACTGTTGCATGAAGAGACTGTTTATTAAAGTTCGTGATAACCAAGGTAATACTGAACCAACAGCCTGTGCATGCCTTCCACCCCTACACTGGTGTGGACCGTCCCGGAGCTTTTTGCTGTTTAAACAATTAACCTTATAACCTTCCCAGCAGTTCATTCTGGTTGCACAACACTTCACACTGTCTGGTATGAACGCAGACAGTTGAGGCTACCTTTCATTCCAAAACAGGACCAAATACCAGCTACCTAGCGTTCGTTGGGGTGTTCATGATCAGGGATTTCACAGTCAGGTAGGAGTCGGGTAGGGGTGACGACCAGGTACCCAACGTTCGTTGGGGTGTTCATGATCAGGGATTTCACAGCCAGGTAGGAGTCGGGTAGGGGTGACGACAAGCTACCCAGCGTTCGTTGGGGTGTTCATGATCAGGGATTTCACAGCCAGGTAGGAGTCGGGTAGGGGTGACGACCAGGTACCCAACGTTCGTTGAGGGTTTCATGATCAGGGATTTCACTGCCAGGTAGAAAACAAGCGGCCCAAACACCATGGTTCAATGTCAGTATTGTCAGTGAATGATACAATGTCTTTCGGTAGTAGTGAGAGAGTATGGTTTTACGCTGCTTTTAGCAATATTCCACCAATATCATGGCGGGGGACACCAGAAATTGGCTTCACACATTGTACCTATGTGGGGAATCGTACCCGGGTCATCGGCGTGACGAGTGAACGCTTCAAGCACCAAGCTACCCCACTGCCCCCTTTCGAATTCAGTAGTAAATGAGGGTATTGAAAGCGGTTATAGGGCATTTTTGCGTCAAGTGTTATTTACCTGGCACACACACTCAAATGTAAGCCTTGCGTTCATATTATTTATCAGGGTGTGTGTATATATATCACCCATATCTCATCATAGGTATGCACTATGTTGTGTTATACATATATCGATTGTTGTGAGATAGGTATGCAGAACGTTGTAACAAATATACCGATTGTAGTGAGACAGGTACCCGCAATACAGTGTGACACATATACCAATTGTTGTGAGACAAGTACCCACAATACAGTGTGACACATATACCGATTGTTGTGAGACAGCTACCCACAACACTGTGTGACACATATACCGATTGTTGTGAGACAGGTACCCGCAATACAGTGTGACACATATACCGAGTGTTGTGAGACAGGTACCCGCAATACTGTGACACACATACCGATTGTTGTGAGACAGGTACCCGCAATACAGTGTGACACATATACCGAGTGTTGTGAGACAGGTACCCACACAATGTGTGACACATATACCGATTATTGTGAGACAGGTACCCACAACACTGTGTGACACATATACCGAGTATTGTGAGACATGTACCCGCAATACAGTGTGACACATATACCGAGTGTTGTGAAACAGGTACCCGCAATACTGTGACACACATACCGATTGTTGTGAGACAGGTACCTGCAATACAGTGTGACACATATACCGATTGTTGTCAGACAGGTACCCGCAATACAGTGTGACACATATACCGATTGTTGTGAGACAGGTCCCCGCAATACAGTGTGACACATATACCGAGTGTTGTGAGACAGGTACCCGCAATACTGAGACACATATACCGATTGTTGTGAGGTAGGTATGGAGAACGTTGTGACACATATACCGATTGTTGTGAGACAGGTACCCACAAAACTGTGTGACACATATACCGAGTGTTGTGAGACAGGTACCCACACAATGTGTGACACATATACCGATTATTGTGAGACAGGTACCCACAACACTGTGTGACACATATACCGAGTATTGTGAGACATGTACCCGCAATACAGTGTGACACATATACCGAGTGTTGTGAAACAGGTACCCGCAATACTGTGACACACATACCGATTGTTGTGAGACAGGTACCTGCAATACAGTGTGACACATATACCGATTGTTGTCAGACAGGTACCCGCAATACAGTGTGACACATATACCGATTGTTGTGAGACAGGTCCCCGCAATACAGTGTGACACATATACCGAGTGTTGTGAGACAGGTACCCGCAATACTGAGACACATATACCGATTGTTGTGAGGTAGGTATGGAGAACGTTGTGACACATATACCGATTGTTGTGAGACAGGTACCCACAAAACTGTGTGACACATATACCGAGTGTTGTGAGACATGTACCCGCAATACAGTGTGACACATATACCGATTGTTGTGAGACAGGTACCCGCAATACTGTGACACACATACCGATTGTTGTGAGACAGGTACCTGCAATACAGTGTGACACATATACCGATTGTTGTCAGACAGGTACCCGCAATACAGTGTGACACATATACCGATTGTTGTGAGACAGGTACCCGCAATACAGTGTGACACATATACCGAGTGTTGTGAGACAGGTACCCGCAATACTGAGACACACATACCGATTGTTGTGAGACAGGTACCCGCAATACAGTGTGACACATATACCGATTGTTGTGAGACAGGTACCCGCAATACTGTGACACACATACCGATTGTTGTGAGACAGGTACCCGCAATACTGTGACACACATACCGAGTGTTGTGAGACAGGTACCTGCAATACAGTGTGACACATATACCGATTGTTGTCAGACAGGTACCCGCAATACAGTGTGACACATATACCGATTGTTGTGAGACAGGTACCCGCAATACAGTGTGACACATATACCGAGTGTTGTGAGACAGGTACCCGCAATACTGAGACACACATACCGATTGTTGTGAGACAGGTACCCGCAATACAGTGTGACACATATACCGATTGTTGTGAGACAGGTACCCGCAATACTGTGACACACATACCGATTGTTGTGAGACAGGTACCCGCAATACAGTGTGACACATATACCGAGTGTTGTGAAACAGGTACCCGCAATACAGTGTGACACATATACCGATTGTTGTGAGACAGGTACCCGCAATACTGTGACACACATACCGATTGTTGTGAGACAGGTACCTGCAATACAGTGTGACACATATACCGATTGTTGTCAGACAGGTACCCGCAATACAGTGTGACACATATACCGATTCTTGAGAGACAGGTACCCGCAATACAGTGTGACACATATACCGAGTGTTGTGAGACAGGTACCCGCAATACAGTGTGACACATATACCGAGTGTTGTGAGGTAGGTATGGAGAACGTTGTGACACATATACCGATTGTTGTGAGACAGGTACCCACAAAACTGTGTGACACATATACCGAGTGTTGTGAAACAGGTACCCGCAATACAGTGTGACACATATACCGATTGTTGTGAGACAGGTACCCGCAATACAGTGTGACACATATACCGATTGTTGTGAGACAGGTACCCGCAATACTGTGACACACATACCGATTGTTGTGAGACAGGTACCCACAATACAGTGTGACACATATACCGATTGTTGTCAGACAGGTACCCGCAATACAGTGTGACACATATACCGATTGTTGTGAGACAGGTACCCGCAATACAGTGTGACACATATACCGAGTGTTGTGAGGTAGGTATGGAGAACGTTGTGACACATATACCGATTGTTGTGAGACAGGCACCCACAAAACTGTGTGACACATATACCGAGTGTTGTGAGACAGGTACCCACAAAACTGTGTGACACATATACCGAGTGTTGTGAGGTAGGTATGCAGAACGTTGTGACACATATACCGATTGTTGTGAGACAGGTACCCACAATACAGTGTTACACATATACCGATTGTTGTGAGGTAGGTATGCAGAACGTTGTGACACATATACCGATTGTTGTGAGACAGGTACCCACAAAACTGTGTGACACATATACCGAGTGTTGTGAGATAGGTACCAACAATACTGTGTTACACATATACCGATTGTTGTGAGGTAGGTATGCAGAACGTTGTGACACATATACCGATTGTTGTGAGACAGGCACCCACAAAACTGTGTGACACATATACCGAGTGTTGTGAGACAGGTACCCACAAAACTGTGTGACACATATACCGAGTGTTGTGAGGTAGGTATGCAGAACGTTGTGACACATATACCGATTGTTGTGAGACAGGTACCCACAATACAGTGTTACACATATACCGATTGTTGTGAGGTAGGTATGCAGAACGTTGTGACACATATACCGATTGTTGTGAGACAGGTACCCACAAAACTGTGTGACACATATACCGAGTGTTGTGAGATAGGTACCAACAATACTGTGTTACACATATACCGATTGTTGTGAGGTAGGTATGCAGAACGTTGTGACACATATACCGATTGTTGTGAGACAGGTACCCACAAAACTGTGTGACACATATACCGAGTGTTGTGAGATAGGTACCAACAATACTGTGTTACACATATACCGATTGTTGTGAGGTAGGTATGCAGAACGTTGTGACACATATACCGATTGATGTGAGATAGGTACCCACAATACTGTGTGACACATACCGATTGTTGTGAGACAGGTATCCACAATACTGTGACACATATACCGATTGTTGTGAGACAGGTACCCACAATACTGTGTGACACATATACCGAGTGTTGTGAGATAGGTACCCACAATACTGTGTTACACATATACCGATTGTTGTGAGGTAGGTATGCAGAACGTTGTGACACATATACCGATTGATGTGAGATAGGTACCCACAATACTGTGTGACACATACCGATTGTTGTGAGACAGGTATCCACAATACTGTGACACATATACCGATTGTTGTGAGACAGGTACCCATGAAACTGTGCGACACATATACCGAGTGTTGTGAGATAGGTACCCACAATACTGTGTGACACATATACCGATTGTTGTGAGGTAGGTATGGAGAACGTTGTGACACATATACCGATTGTTGTGAGACAGGTACCCACAAAACTGTGTGACACATATACCGAGTGTTGTGAGACAGGTACCCACAAAACTGTGTGACACATATACCGAGTGTTGTGAGATAGGTACCCACAATACAGTGTTACACATATACCGATTGTTGTGAGGTAGGTATGCAGAACGTTGTGACACATATACCGATTGTTGTGAGACAGGTACCCACAAAATTGTGTGACACATATACCGAGTGTTGTGAGATAGGTACCAACAATACTGTGTTACACATATACCGATTGTTGTGAGGTAGGTATGCAGAACGTTGTGACACATATACCGATTGTTGTGAGACAGGTGCCCAGAAAACTGTGTGACACATATACCGAGTGTTGTGAGATAGGTACCAACAATACTGTGTTACACATATACCGATTGTTGTGAGGTAGGTATGCAGAACGTTGTGACACATATACCGATTGATGTGAGATAGGTACCCACAATACTGTGTGACACATACCGATTGTTGTGAGACAGGTATCCACAATACTGTGACACATATACCGATTGTTGTGAGACAGGTACCCACAATACTGTGTGACACATATACCGAGTGTTGTGAGATAGGTACCCACAATACTGTGTTACACATATACCGATTGTTGTGAGGTAGGTATGCAGAACGTTGTGACACATATACCGATTGTTGTGAGACAGGTACCCACAAAACTGTGTGACACATATACCGAGTGTTGTGAGATAGGTACCCACAATACTGTGTTACACATATACCGATTGTTGTAAGGTAGGTATGCAGAATGTTGTGACACATATACCGATTGTTGTGAGACAGGTACCCACAAAACTGTGTGACACATATACCGAGTGTTGTGAGATAGGTACCAACAATACTGTGTTACACATATACCGATTGTTGTGAGGTAGGTATGCAGAACGTTGTGACACATATACCGATTGATGTGAGATAGGTACCCACAATACTGTGTGACACATACCGATTGTTGTGAGACAGGTATCCACAATACTGTGACACATATACCGATTGTTGTGAGACAGGTATCCACAACACTGTGTGACACATATACCGATTGTTGTAAGACAGCTACCCACAACACTGTGTGACATATATACCGATTGTTGTCTACAGGTACCAAAAATACTGTGTGACACATATACCGATCGTTTATAGGTACCGTTATATGAGATTGGACATTGATGACTGTGGCGTAAACCAACAAAACAATCAAGAAAGACGTCATCCTGAAACATGGGGATAGAATGGTCAGACTCTGTGACTTGGCTGATGGCACGTCACCTTAACCAAGTGTCACGGATTGTTGGTCATGCTTTCAGTCACTAGTTAGTCTTGACCGGAAGTGACATCATAACACCGCAAATGACAACTTTGTTAGCTAAGTGAAGGAATGTGTGAAGGTCGATTAACGCGGCAGTCTGCAATACTCCATCAATATCTCCCGCTATTCCAATCTGGGTCAGACAAACTTGTGATTGAAAGCATGAACAATGCCAGTTGATAAGGTGCTGAGCAATAAGCCTAGTCACAGAGTCTGACCATCCGATCCCCATATGAAGTTTTTTTTTCTTTTTGGGTTTGTTTTTTTACGCTGCAAACATCAATATTCTAGCGGTATGACGATGGCCTGTGGATAATCAAGTCTGGGCCAGGCGGGGTCCAATGGCACGAAATCAACAATTTCACCAAACCTGAACACTGGATCCAAGTTTGTCGACTCTCACGGCACGCAACAGATGGCAAGGATAATCTAATGATGCTTCAGAACGGATGGAAGTAACTACATGATTATGACATTGCAGTATATATAAAAGCTGTGACCATGAATACAAATTAATGAGATAATAATGCCTGATGTTGTAGAATATAAGGTTACTAAAATACATATGACAACAATATATTACACCTGATCTGACCAACCAGCGTTCTGATAACGTACATGGTGTTCGTCTTTGTAAATGTGGGTATATTGCCAGGCGCAGATATCTGGGATGGAGAATACACGCTTTACTGAAGAGGAAGAGGCTGAGGGAAGAAGATGCTTTCAATACCTGGTAGAGAAGGGTCTTGATAATGCTGCTATTATCAAGAGGTTTGACACCATAGCTGAGAAATACGACAAGGTACAGTTGACATACAATAATATTAAAATACTAGCTCTGTAAGTTCATTGAGAACAGGGTCGGTCGGGTAGCCTAGTGGTTAAAGCGTTCGCTCGTCACGCGGAAGACCCGGGTTCGATTCCCGACATGGGTACAGTGTGTGAAGCCCATTTCTGGTGTCCCCCGCCGTGATATTGCTGGAATATTGCTAAAAGCGGCGTAAAACCATACTCAGTCAGTCAGTCATTGAGAACATCGCAGAACACCAAGCACGAACGGAGTAAGTGTTGGGTACAAGTACGAACTTCAATGCTGTGTGTAGGGCGGACACAATATAACCAGGGCTTGTCAATGGCTCAAGGAGGCACTCAAATGGTACAGGAGGCCGTATAAGGTACAGCGGAGTGTTCCGTAACAAAGACAACATATATTTATAGATCACCACTCCATTGTGCATGATATCCTTAAAAACGGTTTGTCAAGGCACAGAGTGATATATATACGAGACTTCAAATGTATCTTTCCATTTTCCCATATCAAACATGATTGTATTTGTGGTTTTCACTGTGATCACATTATGTTTTGTTAACTCATATATTTGTTCAGATGCAGGGTATAATTGGCAACAACTTGCCGAAATGGATGGGAGAGAGTCTAGCGGCTCTGTATACCCGCAACCGACAGACTGTCAAGATCTTGGATGTAGCTGCAGGAACTGGATTGGCCTCTCACGAGGTAAAATGCGACCTGTTGTGGAAGGAGTTACATGAATGTAAAGACCTCTGTTGATGCAGGTGAAATGGGGTTCAACGTCGCGTCCAAGATTATTGCACTTATAAAGCGACGTGTATGCACGTGTGTGTGTGTGTGTGTGTGTGTGTGTGTGTGTGTGTGTGTGTGTGTGTGTGTGTGTGGCTGCTTGTACTAGTCCGGACTAATGCCGATTTATAGTGCTAGCCCACTGAGATACCATGCTGCAGTTTAACATGAATACCCCACTCAGACACAGTATACTGACTCCGAGCCGACCAGTACTTGTTTTAGCC
The DNA here is from genome assembly GCF_023055435.1 of Haliotis rufescens. Taxonomy (NCBI): domain Eukaryota; kingdom Metazoa; phylum Mollusca; class Gastropoda; order Lepetellida; family Haliotidae; genus Haliotis; species Haliotis rufescens. The sequence goes on along the minus strand of NW_025963779.1, from coordinate 74,639,261 downwards.
CCTTTATGCCGAGCGCCAGACAGGGTAGCAACAATACCATCCTTTAACATCTTTTGGTATGACGCGGCCGGGGATCGAACCCCGAACCCCCTTCTCCGGGCGGACGCTCTATCACTAGACCACGGAGGCGGTTCTCGGTGGATGAAGGGAATTTGTTTGGTCACAGTCTCATAACAGGCCCCTTGGTTTATGTGACATGACGAACCAAACAATTTAATTTGACACCCACAACTTACTTGTCGGCCATCCGGCATGTTTGTTTTGCGTTTTTACGGTTATCATTGCAAGGCATCGCTGATCTACAGTAACAATTCCAGTAGCACGTAGGTGAGCTATTTGAGTCTCATGATTCTCTTTGGGGCACGGGTGGCCCAGTCGTCGAAGGCGCCGCGATTCGCTGTGCAGAGTTGCGTCCCTTGGGCACGCCACAAACCTATGATTGTGGGTTCGAATCCCGGTTTCTCCCCGATTATGTTTCTAGGTTTTTCTAGCCCCGAAGTGGTAAACGTCTGAGACCTGCATCCCTCAGGTTTTCCTCCCACATTAAGCATACACGCCGTGATATAACGGGAATACTGTTAAAAGCGGCGTTAAACCCAACCCACTCACTCATTCATGATCCTCTTGGCTTTATTATGCATAAGAGCAAACTGGCAAATGTAAATACATCCATATGATCAGTATATGTTGTCTGATGTGGGAGCCAATGTCTTGTTTCTTACTAAACTGACGGCCAAAAGAAACTAAATCAACGCAAAATACACCAGCCAAACACGACACGGTGGGTTTTTTTTTTAGGAATTGCAAAAAAAGCAAAAAACATATGCCGCTTGGGCGGCTGAAACTATACCTGCAATAAGGGTAAATAAATAATACGGACGTCATGTCAGACACTCACACTCATAAAATGACACCACAAAAATACCACGACTGACACCCGGACAACGCGAGCGGGCCCTGGGTACGATACAGATGGGAGCCACCCATGCCCACATTGATAGAACTTTTGGTTGTTCTCGTGTTGTCGTAACAAACCTGATGCAACGTTACAGACAGATCGGGCAGACATCAGACAGGCCAAGAACAGACAGGCCCAGGGTAACTATGCCCAATGAAGACCGGTACTTTGTATCTCCGGAATCGATCCCTGACATTGGCGTCATCAGCGACGAATGCCTAAGTGGATATGGTTAGTCGACAGACAGTGGCCAGGCGACTCTAGGGCTCACGGGCTTACAGACCTTACAGAGCACCGTTATAGACAGCGCAACATCGTCGTCAGAGATTGATGTGGGCCCATACTGTACGTCGTTGGTAGAGACGTCGTCTTCCCTGATGAAAGCCGGTTCTGTCTGTTCACAGCTGATGGGAGGAATTTTGGGGCAGGAGAGAACACCAATGGTCATCGTTAACGGAGATTTTACAACTCAGCGTTACACGGATGACATTCTTCGTCAGATTTCTTCGTCCTACCATTTCTACAACATCTGCTACGTGGTGTGCTTTATCAGCATGGCAACGCCAGACTCCATACAACCCGAATCGCACAGAACTTCGTTGCAGCCAACAAGACATGTCACCCATCGAACACATATGGGATGTCATGGATCGTCGTGTTCGACTGCGACCACATCCTCCAGTCAACTGACAAGAACTGATCCAGGCAATCCAAACATAATGGCGACGTATCCCACGTGACGTCATCAGACGACTGACTTTTTCTCTACGCCCGAGACTTTTTCCTTGTCTTGTAGCTGGGGGTGGTCATACACGCTATTAATGTGATGTGTCATTGAACTTAAGCGATTTTAGATATGAGTGCTTTTTGTCCAGTACGTTGAAGGCTTGTTTGTGCTACTCCACCTCAATTCGGGCAACTGTCATGTCAGTATTGGATGTTTTATGACTGTCATTTCCCCGATTTCGTTGAGATTATGATCTTTTCAATCTTTTTACTTCATGCATCTACATGTTGTGGTTTTTATACAAGAGTGATTCACAACTATTGTTTGGCCGTCAGTTTATGAGTGAGTGTGTGAGTGAGTATGTTTTTACGCCGCTTTTAGCAATATTCCAGCAATATCACGGCGGGGAACACCACAAATGGGCTTCACACATTGTACCAATGAAGGGAATCGAACCCGGGTCCTCGGCGTGACGAGCGAACGCTTTAACCACTAGGCTACCCGACCGCCCCCCGTCAGTTTATGAAAAGTCGGACCATATCGGCATATGAGAAAGAAGAAGAAAACAGTTTCGCCCCAATCTTAGTCCTTGTCATTTTATGTGCTGATTAAACCTGAACTGTGGCATGCTGACAAGATAAAATTATAGAGTTCGTTTATGTCCCAGATGCGGAAACACGGATTCCTGCACATTGATGGTCTGGAACCGTCTGTCGGGATGCTTGAACAGGCTAGGAAAAAAACCTTGTATGAGCGATACATATGTGACATTCTTGCTGACAACACCCTGGATATTTCTGATGGTGAGAGTAGGAACGGTTGCATTAGACACGGTTGTAAGACAAGAAGTAGACAACATATACTGGTAGCACGGACAGCCGAGGTTAACAGAGATATGGGATAGAATAGATGTCTCTTTGTGAAGGTAGTGTCAGTTGATGTAGACGTGAATAACGCAGATATACCTGATATAAGGAGACTACCGATGAATTTGCCTTTGACGTTTGTGATAGAATATTTGTTAACATGATAAATATAACATGTTTCCCATCGTTAAAGTATCAAACACAATATCGCCAATGTCTGAAAATTAAGACATGTTTCAAATCACATTCATGTAAGTTTTGAGAACAATCTGTCACCTGATTCTTGCTTAGTATGTGTATGATAATTTTTAGAACAACAAACAAACACCCAAATATCGAGACTTGGCCATACATTTGTCCGTGGCATGACATGGTTGTTTCAAAACAGACAATCATTTTGTGATTTCAGAGCCACCAGAACGAAGGCCCCAATGCCCTTCCATAACCAGATATCACCTGCATGTGTCTTTGTTTTTTGCAGAAACATACACTATAGTAACAGTGGTCGGTCTCAGCTCCGAAATATTCAGTACACTGCCCATCAAGGCATTCGAGGAACTGGTGCGTGTCACGAAATCAGGTGAGAACAAATTGTTATGGATTTTTACCGATGGGCGTAAAAACAACATATATTAAGACATACTGAAGGATTCATGTAAGTCATCGATCTACTGTTTTTCATCAATGCTGCCTTCTGACCCGTCAAGATCCGGGTTAGAATAGGTCTTCAGCAACCCATAATTGCCGTAAAAGGCGACTATGCTTGTCGACTAACGGGATCGGGTGGCTGACTTGGTTGATGCACGTCATCGATCCCAATTGCGTGGATCGATGCTCGTGATATTAATCACTGGATTGTCTGGACCAGACTCGATTATTTACAAACCGCCGTCCTATAGGTGGAATATTGCAGAGTGCGGCGTTAAACAAGAAACCAACCAACCAACCAACCAACCAACCAACATCACATTGATTCCATCGTGTAAGCCAAATGCAAAGCATACAACCGTTCGATGTGTCCTGATATGCTATGAAACTGAAACTAATTGCAACCTTTCTTACATGACGGTAGGTTGATGTTAAATTCTGCATTTATGTCATGCTAATCATTATTTGAACATTAACTGTTTTACATTAAATGGGGCTTAAACATCGTGTAAGCCAAATGCAAAGCGGACGACCATTCGATGTGTCCTGATATGCTATGAAACTTGTCGTCTGGTCCAGACTCGATTATTTATAGAGCTTATTATTAAACAATCTTTCCTGCCTTCTAGGTGGCCATATCTTGATGAATCACTTCGACTACATCTTCGAGAGGGATGTCCTCCGTGCGAATCTCTCCAGCCTAGAAAACTGTGGGCTATGGAAACTGGAGGACAAGCAAATTATGCCCGAGATCAAGAAGGGGATTACCGGTCATCTGCATATCTATAAAGTTCTGTAGTCCTACACCAGGAGGAAACAAGGTGATGACCGGTCATCTTCATCTCTATCAAGTTCTGTTGTCCTACATCAGGAGGAAACAAGGTGATGACCGGTCATCTGCATGTCTATCACGTTCTGCAGTCCTACACCAGGAGGAAACAAGGGGATATCTTGTCATCTTCATGTCTATCACGTTCTGCAGTCCTACACCAGGAGGAAACAAGGTGATGACCGGTCATCTTCATGTCTATCAAGTTCTGTTGTCCTACATCAGGAGGAAACAAGGTGATGACCGGTCATCTGCATGTCTATCACGTTCTGCAGTCCTACACCAGGAGGAAACAAGGTGATGACCGGTCATCTGCATGTCTATCACGTTCTGCAGTCCTACACCAGGAGGAAACAAGGTGATGACCGGTCATCTTCATGTCTATCAAGTTCTGTTGTCCTACATCAGGAGGAAACAAGGTGATGACCGGTCATCTTCATGTCTATCACGTTCTGTAGTCCTACACCAGGAGGAAACCGGGTGATGACTGGTCATCTTCATGTCTATCACGTTCTGTTGTCCTACATCAGGAGGAAACAAGGGGATATCTTGTCATCTGCATGTCTATCAAGTTCTGTTGTCCTACACCAGGAGGAAACAAGGTGATGACCGGTCATCTTCATGTCTATCACGTTCTGTTGTCCTACATCAGGAGGAAACAAGGGGATATCTTGTCATCTGCATGTCTATCAAGTTCTGTTGTCCTACACCAGGAGGAAACAAGGTGATGACCGGTCATCTGCATGTCTATCACGTTCTGCAGTCCCACACCAAGAGGAAACAAGGTGATGACCGGTCATCTGCATGTCTATCACGTTCTGCAGTCCTACACCAGGAGGAAACAAGGGGATGACCGGTCATCTGCGTGTCTATCAAGTTCTGCAGTCCTACACCAGGAGGAAACAAGGTGATGACCGGTCATCTGCATGTCTATCACGTTCTGCAGTCCCACACCAGGAGGAAACAAGAGGATGACTGGTCATCTTCATGTCTATCACGTTCTGTAGTCCTACACCAAGAGGAAAGTCTATTGTATTTAATAATCATTACCCATACTACTGTTCAGCCTTTTCTTTCGCTCTATTAAAATGATGGTGAAAAGATCCCTGTTTAAGTAAGACTTACTTACTTGCATGCGTCGATCTAGTTTACTACTGACTACCTCCGAGTGTGTGCATGTGTGGGTGGGTGCATGTGCGTGCATGCGTGCTTGCGTGTGTGTGTTATAAACAATATCGCCATTCTCATAGCTCATTCTACATTAAAAATAATCATATTCACATAGTCGACAAACATTTATTTGATAAAATGGTCCACATGACACTGACTAACGTATAACAACGTGACCAAATCAAGGTGAATGTGTTCAACACAGACCTCTATATTCATAAGATCAGAAAACCAGGCTGACACAGTACCAGATTGAATCCAAGATAAAAGCAAAACTTGATGGGTTTAGACCAATGTAAGACAAAGCTATCAAATTGGCATGTACGTAGTCCGTCATGATCCGCAGAAAAAGCTGCAGTTCAGAAAAATTTCGAAGTCATAAAATGTATGAAAGAAAATCATACAAATGTTTAAATGCAAGTGTTCGCCGAATATATCACGAGTAAATTCTTTGAAAGGCATTAAGTAACGTAGAGCTTGGCTAAGTTGGCATTACTTAGAAGCATCCTTACTTGATAACGGTATAAGTATCTGTACCGAAACGTCGCTTTTACAGTAAAAAAAGTTGTTATCCATAAATTGTATCTACTTGGTCATCCGCCAACTTCTAAGTAATGCCTAGCAAATGATGTATCCGTCATCGACCTTGTGACTTGGCAATCAACACCATCAAGAGCCTCGCCCGACCAATCTTGACGGTCCAACGGTAGAAGGACCTATACCGAAACGTCGCCTTTACAGTAAGTAAAGAAGTTGTTATCCATAGCTTTTGTCACCTCTGGTATCACGAGTATATTTTATTCGGCATAATATTTAAGTGGTTTCATGTGAGCCACCAAACCGGCAAAAACACTGGGAGTCCCCGAAATGTTAATCAAGTCATTCAAACCCCACTTTATTTGTCTTCTAACTGTAAGTCTTTTGTATATGTATACACCTCTCGTCCTCTCGTTGCCACTTAGCGAGAGACCCACATACTTTCCGGGTCTGATCTTCAGCAGTCCATGCTTATTTGTTGGCTGTTGGAGATAGCCTTTTCATTTGGAGATAATTGACATGTAAACACACCTGTTATGTACATTTCGATATTGTTGTCATCCTTTCCGTTTAATTGTTTACGTGATGTTCAGAGAGGACCTTGAATTTAACGCAATTAAGAGCAATATTATATCATGTTCTATTAAAACCAACACATAATTCCTAACTTTACACATAGGACTCCTCGTATTGACGTTTTATCCTCCCACATCCATTTACCTTGATAAACACAGTTTGAGGAAGGGAATTTATGGATGTCAACTTCTTTATTTATTTCACTTCATTGACCCAAATATTCTCGCGGGTCAGCAATGCCATCAAAGCAGGCTCGAACTCTGAAATGATAGCCCCGTGTCACATCCCTGTAAGGCTGACTGTACACCTATATAAGACTGACTGTACACCTCTTAAGACTGACTGTACAGCCCTTAAGACTGACTGTACACCCCTTAACACTGACACTACAACCCTTTAGAGTGGCTGTACACCAATAACAGACTGACTGTTCATGCCTGTAAGGCTGACTGTACACTCATGTAAGGCTGTCTGTACACCCATATAAGACTGCCTGTACACCTCTTAAGACTGACTGTACACCCCTTAAGACTGATTGTACACCCATGTTATATTGACTGTACAACCCCGTAAGACTGACTGTAGACCATTTAGACTGTCTGTGCAACCATGTAAGACTGACTGTACAACCCTTAAGACTGACTTACACCCATGTAATATTGACTGTATTACTCTGTAAGGCTGAATGTACACCCCCTAAGACTGACTGTACACCCCTGTAAGACTGACTGTACACCCCTGTAAAACTGACTGTACACCCCTGTAAGACTGACTGTACACCCCTGTAAAACTGACTGTACACCCCCGTAAGACTGTGACTGTACACACCTGTAAGACAGATTTACATCCCTTAAGACTGTCTGTACACACCTAAAGACTGACTATACAACCATGTAAGACTGACTGTACAACCCTTAAGACTGACTGTACACCCATATAATATTGACTGTATTACTCTGTAAGACTGACTGTACACCCCTAAGACTGACTGTACACCCCTGTAAGACTGACTTTACAACCCCGTAAGACTGTGACTGTACACACCTGTAAGACAGATTTACATCCCTTAAGAATGTCTGTACACACCTAAAGACTGACTGTACATCCCTGTAAGGCTGACTGTACACTCATGTAAGGCTGTCTGTACACCCATATAAGACTGCCTGTACACCTCTTAAGACTGACTGTACACCCCTTAAGACTGATTGTACACCCATGTAATATTGACTGTACAACCCCGTAAGACTGACTGTAGACCATTTAGACTGTCTGTGCAACCATGTAAGACTGACTGTACAACCCTTAAGACTGACTTACACCCATGTAATATTGACTGTATTACTCTGTAAGGCTGAATGTACACCCCCTAAGACTGACTGTACACCCCTGTAAGACTGACTGTACACCCCTGTAAAACTGACTGTACACCCCTGTAAGACTGACTGTACACCCCTGTAAAACTGACTGTACACCCCCGTAAGACTGTGACTGTACACACCTGTAAGACAGATTTACATCCCTTAAGACTGTCTGTACACACCTAAAGACTGACTATACAACCATGTAAGACTGACTGTACAACCCTTAAGACTGACTGTACACCCATATAATATTGACTGTATTACTCTGTAAGACTGACTGTACACCCCTAAGACTGACTGTACACCCCTGTAAGACTGACTTTACAACCCCGTAAGACTGTGACTGTACACACCTGTAAGACAGATTTACATCCCTTAAGAATGTCTGTACACACCTAAAGACTGACTGTACATCCCTGTAAGACTGACTGTACACCCCTTAAGACTGACTGTACAACTCTGTAAGGCTGATTGTACAACTCTGTGTGTGTGTGAGTGTGTGTGTGTGTGTGTGTGTGTGTGTGTGTGTGTGTGTGTGTGTCCTTGTTTATCGCCGCACTCATAGTCTAGTTATATGACTGAGGCCCCTAGAATATCGAGACACACAGAGACACACATACACACAGACGACCCGTGAAGATCCGGGGTAGAATAGGTCTTCAGCAACCCATGCGTAGCGTAAAAGGCGACTATGCTTGTCGTAAGAGGCGACTAACTGGTGGTCAGGCCCGTTCATTTGGTTGATGCATGTCATCTAAGCCACACAGCCACAGCCACACACACCTACGCACACATAGCCACACACACAGCCACACACACAGCCACACACACATACACACACATACACACACATAGTCACATACACAGCCACACACACAGCCACACACACATACACACACAGCCACAGCCATACACACACACAGCCACACACACACATACACACGCAGCCACAGCTACACGCACAGCCACACACACACAAACACGCACATACATACACACATAGCCACACACACAACACACACATACACACACACAAACACACACATACAGCAATACACACACAACCACACACATACAGCCACACACACAGCCACACACATATACACTCACAGCCACACACACACACACACAGCCACACACACATACACACACAGCCACAGCTACACAGCCACACACATATAGCCACACACACACACAGTCACACAGCCACACACACACACACACAGCCACAGCCACACACACAGCCACACACACATACAGCCACGCACACACACAGCCACACACATAGCCACACACACATACACACACATAGCCACACACACACACAGCCACACACACATACAGCCACGCACACACAGCTTCACACACACAGCCACACACATAGCCACACAGCCACACACACACACACACAGCCACACACGTACAGCCACAGCCACATACACACACACACACAGCCACAAACACAAACACACACACACACACACACACACACACACACACACACACACACACACACACACACACACACACGCATGGTACATACAAGGTAGGTAATGGTGACATTTTCAGGGATCATGTGTAATGCCTGCTTCATTCAAGGAAACTACTTCACATTTTCAGTGGTAACAGATAGTCCCTGAAACAATCACACTTTTTAATACATATTCCCTGTATAAATATTTTATTTCTCCCACCATCAGTTAGAAATTTAGTATATTAGTTTTTAAGCAATGTTCATTTAGTAGAGAAAAATATATGATAAACGTCATATATATCTCACAAACTGCACAAACGCTAATTGTGTTCTATCTAACGCCGCACAGCTGTGCTCATGACTAAAACGTGTGCATAGATCATCACGCTAGTTGATAGGTATCTGGTAACGTGTATGTTCAAAGAACTCAAGGCATCAAAAGCGTTTTTCAACAATCTTGTATCTGACATACAATGTACAGGGCAAGGGAGAACGAATATAATTATGAAATGTTATATCAGTGATTATATAAGCACTAGTTTAGGCATAGGTATATTCCCTGAAAACTTCAAGGACTGCAATTATTACCTGATTGTGTAAGGCACCCTGAAGTATTGCGGGGTTATACATTAGCTATGTCCCAGCTATAATAGCACGGGGACTCCGATGTAGGGCTTGCCTTCGACGTGGCAACCGAACGCTTTAAATAACCGCTTAGCTTCCCCACCCGCCTCTTTTCCTTAAAGGGGGTGGCCCAGTCGTCTAAGGCGCCGCGATTCGCTGTGCAGAGTTGCGTCCCTTGGGCACGCCAGAAACCTATGATTGTGGGTAAGACAGACTGTACATCCCTGTAAGACAGACTGTACATCCCTGTAAGACTGACTGTACATCCCTGTAAGACGGACTGTATACCCTTGTAAGACAAACTGTACATCCCTGTAAGACTGACTGTACATCCCTGTAAGACAGACTGTACATCCCTGTAAGACAGACTGTACACCCCTGTAAAACTGACTGTACACCCCCGTAAGACTGTGACTGTACACACCTGTAAGACAGATTTACATCCCTTAAGACTGTCTGTACACACCTAAAGACTGACTATACAACCATGTAAGACTGACTGTACAACCCTTAAGACTGACTGTACACCCATATAATATTGACTGTATTACTCTGTAAGACTGACTGTACACCCCTAAGACTGACTGTACACCCCTGTAAGACTGACTTTACAACCCCGTAAGACTGTGACTGTACACACCTGTAAGACAGATTTACATCCCTTAAGAATGTCTGTACACACCTAAAGACTGACTGTACATCCCTGTAAGGCTGACTGTACACTCATGTAAGGCTGTCTGTACACCCATATAAGACTGCCTGTACACCTCTTAAGACTGACTGTACACCCCTTAAGACTGATTGTACACCCATGTAATATTGACTGTACAACCCCGTAAGACTGACTGTAGACCATTTAGACTGTCTGTGCAACCATGTAAGACTGACTGTACAACCCTTAAGACTGACTTACACCCATGTAATATTGACTGTATTACTCTGTAAGGCTGAATGTACACCCCCTAAGACTGACTGTACACCCCTGTAAGACTGACTGTACACCCCTGTAAAACTGACTGTACACCCCTGTAAGACTGACTGTACACCCCTGTAAAACTGACTGTACACCCCCGTAAGACTGTGACTGTACACACCTGTAAGACAGATTTACATCCCTTAAGACTGTCTGTACACACCTAAAGACTGACTATACAACCATGTAAGACTGACTGTACAACCCTTAAGACTGACTGTACACCCATATAATATTGACTGTATTACTCTGTAAGACTGACTGTACACCCCTAAGACTGACTGTACACCCCTGTAAGACTGACTTTACAACCCCGTAAGACTGTGACTGTACACACCTGTAAGACAGATTTACATCCCTTAAGAATGTCTGTACACACCTAAAGACTGACTGTACATCCCTGTAAGACTGACTGTACACCCCTTAAGACTGACTGTACAACTCTGTAAGGCTGATTGTACAACTCTGTGTGTGTGTGAGTGTGTGTGTGTGTGTGTGTGTGTGTGTGTGTGTGTGTGTGTGTGTGTGTGTGTGTGTGTGTGTCCTTGTTTATCGCCGCACTCATAGTCTAGTTATATGACTGAGGCCCCTAGAATATCGGTACACACAGATACACACATACACACAGACGACCCGTGAAGATCCGGGGTAGAATAGGTCTTCAGCAACCCATGTTTAGCGTAAAAGGCGACTATGCTTGTCGTAAGAGGCGACTAACTGGTGGTCAGGCCCGTTCACTTGGTTGATGCATGTCATCTAAGCCACACAGCCACAGCCACACACACCTACGCACACATAGCCACACACACAGCCACACACACATACACACACAGCCACACACACATACACACACATAGTCACATACACAGCCACACACACAGCCACACACACATACACACACAGCCACAGCCATACACACACACAGCCACACACACACATACACACGCAGCCACAGCTACACGCACAGCCACACACACACAAACACGCACATACATACACACATAGCCACACACACAACACACACATACACACACACAAACACACACATACAGCAATACACACACAACCACACACATACAGCCACACACACAGCCACACACATATACACTCACAGCCACACACACACACAGCCACACACACAGCCACAGCTACACAGCCACACACATATAGCCACACACACACACAGTCACACAGCCACACACACACACAGACACATACAGCCACGCACACACACAGCCACACACATAGCCACACACACGTACACACACATAGCCACACACACACACAGCCACACACACATACAGCCACGCACACACAGCTTCACACACACAGCCACACACATAGCCACAAAGCCACACACACACACACACAGCCACACACGTACAGCCACAGCCACATACACACACACACACAGCCACAAACACACACACACACACACACACACACACACACACGCATGGTACATACAAGGTAGGTAATGGTGACATTTTCAGGGATCATGTGTAATGCCTGCTTCATTCAAGGAAACTACTTCACATTTTCAGTGGTAACAGATAGTCCCTGAAACAATGACACTTTTTAATACATATTCCCTGTATAAATATTTTATTTCTCCCACCATCAGTTAGAAATTTAGTATATTAGTTTTTAAGCAATGTTCATTTAGTAGAGAAAAATATATGATAAACGTCATATATATCTCACAAACTGCACAAACGCTAATTGTGTTCTATCTAACGCCGCACAGCTGTGCTCATGACTAAAACGTGTGCATAGATCATCACGCTAGTTGATAGGTATCTGGTAACGCCTATGTTCAAAGTACTCAAGGCATCAAAAGCGTTTTTCAACAATCTTGTATCTGACATACAATGTACAGGGCGAGGGAGAACGAATATAATTATGAAATGTTATATCAGTGATTATATAAGCACTAGTTTAGGCATAGGTATATTCCCTGAAAACTTCAAGGACTGCAATTATTACCTGATTGTGTAAGGCACCCTGAAGTATTGCGGGGTTATACATGAGCTATGTCCCAGCTATAATAGCACGGGGACTCCGATGAAGGGCTTGCCTTCGACGTGGCAACCGAACGCTTTAAATAACCGCTTAGCTTCCCCACCCGCCTCTTTTCCTTAAAGGGGGTCGCCCAGTCGTCTAAGGCGCCGCGATTCGCTGTGCAGAGTTGCGTCCCTTGGGCACGCCAGAAACCTATGATTGTGGGTTCGAATCCCGTTTAGCCCCGATTATGTTTCAAGGTTTGTCAGCACCATACCCGTGCTCGTGGGTTTCACCGAAGTGGTAAACGTCTGAGACCTGCATCACTTCGGGCTTGCCTCCCACATTAAGCTGACACGCCGTGATATAAGTGGAATATTATTAAAAGCGGCGTAAAATCCAACTCACTCACTCACTTTTCCTTAAACGTCCATTTTATTGAAATCATCTGAACAGCAGCACGGGACTAAACAAATAAAAACTTGATTAGCTCCAAGTAAATGTGTATGTGACATGTCAAGTAGCACTACATTTCGACTCAACTATAATGGATTCGTGGGAACAGTTGAAAATAGTTTACTTAGAAACCAAAACAAATGTTAGCACATTAGGTGTGACATTCAGCAGAAACACGTGTACATCTGTTACTGACGTACAGTTAGATATCTGCCATTTTCGTATTTATCACACATACATATGGTTAACTACAGATATAATTATGTAAAATAATATGCATTAATTTTTTCCAATTCTGCATACGATCAAATTGCAACTAAAACACGGTCCACCATGATAAAATATATTATTTAAAGAAAACGATATGCACGCACGTACGTCATTGCCTAGACTATGTAGCCAGCATGTGTTAGATTGTAACTCAATGGAGTAATTATTAAACGCCAATGCAAGAGAATAAGGGTCAAACTAGCTGTGAAAATTATATAATTGGATAACTGAAAATCAGTAACGTAAGACAAATGACACACATTTTCGTAGACTACCTACTCCAGATTTGATTTAAAAGACGTTAAAAGATGGTACTTGCTGTTACCCTGTCTGGCGCTAGGCATTAAGGGGCTAAAACAAGGACTGGTCGGCTCGGAGTCAGTATACTGTGTCTGAGGGGGGTATTCTGCGGCATGGTATCTCAGTGTGCTAGCACTATAAATCGGCATTAGTCCGGACTAGTACAAGCAGCCACACACATAATCTTGGACGCGACGTTAAACCCCATTTCATCTCACCTTGATTTATTAGGTTTACCGCATGCTGATCGTTTTGTCAAGACACTAAAGACATAACCCTGACTTTCCAAGAAGATGCTGATTATGGTGGCTGGTTTTGTACATGATAATTGTTGGTTCCTGACAACTGTACTGCAGTGGTATTCACATCTATTTGTGAGAAAAGTTTTTTCCCCTTTTAATGTAAAACAGTTAATGTTCAAATAATGATTAGCATGACATAAATGCAGAATTCAACATCAACCTACCGTCATATAAGAAAGGTTGCAATTAGTTTCAGTTTCATAGCATATCAGGACACATCGAACGGTCGTCCGCTTTGCATTTGGCTTACACGATGGAATCAATGTGAAGTTGGTTGGTTGGTTTCTTGTTTAACGCCGCACTCTGCAATATTCCACCTATATGACGGCGGTTAGTAAATAACCGAGTCTGGTCCAGACAATCCAGTATTTAATATCACGAGCATCGATCCACGCAATTGGGATCGATGACATGCATCAACTAAGTCAGCGAGGACTGACCACCCGATCCCGTTAGTCGACAAGCATAGTCGCCTTTTACGGCAATTATGGGTTGCTGAAGACCTTTTCTACCCCGGATCTTCACGGATCCAATGTGATGTAATAAGATGGTTGCCGCGCGGCATCTTCCAGCTTAGTCTGTTATCATGATCAGGGATTTCACAGCCAGGTAGGAGTCGGGTAGGGGTGACGACCAGCTACCCAGCGTTCGTTGGGGTGTTCATGATCAGGGATTTCACAGCCAGGTAGGAGTCGGGTAGGGGTGACGACCAGCTACCCAGCGTTCGTTGAGGGTTTTATGATCAGGGATTTCACAGCCAGGTAGGAGTCGGGTAGGGGTGACGACTAGCTACCCAGCGTTCGTTGGGGTGTTCATGATCAGGGATTTCACAGCCAGGTAGGAGTGGGGTAGTGGTGACGACCAGCTACCCAGCGTTCGTTGGGGTGTTCATGATCAGGGATTTCACAGTCAGGTAGGAGTCGGGTAGGGGTGACGACCAGCTACCCAGCGTTCGTTGGGGTGTTCATGATAAGGGATTTCACAGCCAGGTAGGAGTCGGGTAGGGGTGACGACCAGGTACCCAACGTTCGTTGAGGGTTTTATGATCAGGGATTTCACAGCCAGGTAGGAGTCGGGTAGTGGTGACGACCAGGTACCCAACGTTCGTTGAGGGTTTTATGATCAGGGATTTCACTGCCAGGTAGGAGTCGGGTAGGGGTGACGACCAGGTACCCAACGTTCGTTGAGGGTTTTATGATCAGGGATTTCACAGCCAGGTAGGAGTCGGGTAGGGGTGACGACCAGGTACCCAGCGTTCGTTGAGGGTTTTATGATCAGGGATTTCACAGCCAGGTAGGAGTCGGGTAGGGGTGACGACCAGGTACCCAGCGTTCGTTGAGGGTTTTATGATCAGGGATTTCACAGCCAGGTAGGAGTCGGGTAGGGGTGACGACCAGGTACCCAGCGTTCGTTGAGGGTTTTATGATCAGGGATTTCACTGCCAGGTAGAAAACAAGCGGCCCAAACACCATGGCTCAATGTCAGTATTGTCAGTGAATGATTGAATGTCTTTCGGTAGTAGTGAGAGAGTATGGTTTTACGCTGCTTTTAGCAATATTCCACCAATATCATGGCGGGGGACACCAGAGATGGGCTTCACACATTGTACCTATGTGGGGAATCGTACCCGGGTCATCGGCGTGACGAGTGAACGCTTTAAGCACCAAGCAACCCCACTGCCCCCTTTCGAATTCGGTAGTAAATGAGGGTATTGAAAGCGGTTATAGGGCATTTTTGCGTCAAGTGTTATTTACCTGGCACACACACTCAAATGTAAGCCTTGCGTTCATATTATTTATCAGGGTGTGTGTATATATATCACCCATATCTCATCATAGGTATGCACTATGTTGTGTTATACGTATATCGATTGTTGTGAGATAGGTATGCAGAACGTTGTAACAAATATACCGATTGTAGTGAGACAGGTACCCGCAATACAGTGTGACACATATACCACTTGTTGTGAGACAAGTACCCACAATACAGTGTGACACATATACCGATTGTTGTGAGACATGTACCCGCAATACATTGTGACACATATACCGATTGTTGTGAGACAGGTACCCACAAAACTGTGTGACATATATACCGATTGTTGTGAGATAGGTACCCACAAAACTGTGTGACACATATACCGAGTGTTGTGAGATAGGTACCCACAACACTGTGTGACACATATACCGAGTGTTGTGAGATAGGTACCAACAATACTGTGTTACACATATACCGATTGTTGTGAGGTAGGTATGCAGAACGTTGTGACACATATACCGATTGATGTGAGATAGGTACCAACAATACCGTGTTACACATATACCGATTGTTGTTAGATAGGTACCAACAATACTGTGTTACACATATACCGATTGTTGTGAGGTAGGTATGCAGAACGTTGTGACACATATACCGATTGATGTGAGATAGGTACCAACAACACTGTGTGACAAATATACCGATTGTTGTGGGACAGGTACGCACAACACTGTGTGAAACATATACCGATTGTTGTGAGACAGGTACGCACAACACTGTGTGACATATATACCGATTGTTGTGGGACAGGTACCAAAAATACTGTGTGACACATATACCGATCGTTTATAGGTACCGTTATATGAGATGGGACATTGATGAATGTGGCGTAAACCAACAAAACAATCAAGAAAGACGTCATCCTGAAACATGGGGATAGAATGGTCAGACTCTGTGACTTGGCTGATGGCACGTCACCTTAACCAACTGTCACGGATTGTTGGTCATGCTTTCAGTCACTAGTTAGTCTTGTCCGGAAGTGACATCATAACACCGCAAATGACAACTTTGTTAGCTAAGTGAAGGAGTGTGTGAAGGTCGATTAACGCGGCAGTCTGCAATACTCCATCAATATCTCCCGCTATTCCAATCTGGGTCAGACAAACTTGTGATTGAAAGCATGAACAATGCCAGTTGATAAGGTGCTGAGCAATAAGCCTAGTCACAGAGTCTGACCATCCGATCCCCATATGAAGTTTTTTTTTCTTTTTGGGTTTGTTTTTTTATGCTGCAAACATCAATATTCTAGCTGTATGACGATGGCCTGTGGATAATCAAGTCTGGGCCAGGCGGGGTTCAATGGCACGAAATCAACAATTTCACCAAACCTGAACACTGGATCCAAGTTTGTCGCCTCTCACGGCACGCAACAGATGGCAAGGATAATCTAATGATGCTTCAGAACGGATTGAAGTAACTACATGATTATGACATTGCAGTTTATATAAAAAGCTGTGATCATGAATACAAATTAATGAGATGATAATGCCTATTGATGTAGAATATAAGGTTACTAAAATACATATGACAACAATATATTACACCTGATCTGACCAACCAGCGTTCTGATAACGTACATGGTGTTCGTCTTTGTAAATGTGGGTATATTGCCAGGCGCAGATATCTGGGATGGAGAATACACGCTTTACTGAAGAGGAAGAGGCTGAGGGAAGAAGATGCTTTCAATACCTGGTAGAGAAGGGTCTTGATAATGCTGCTATTATCAAGAGGTTTGACACCATAGCTGAGAAATACGACAAGGTACAGTTGACATACAATAATATTAAAATACTAGCTCTGTAAGTTCATTGAGAACAGGGTCGGTCGGGTAGCCTAGTGGTTAAAGCGTTCGCTCGTCACGCGGAAGACCCGGGTTCGATTCCCGACATGGGTACAGTGTGTGAAGCCCATTTCTGGTGTCCCCCGCCGTGATATTGCTGGAATATTGCTAAAAGCGGCGTAAAACCATACTCAGTCAGTCAGTCATTGAGAACATCGCAGAACACCAAGCACGAACGGAGTAAGTGTTGGGTACAAGTACGAA
Organism: Haliotis rufescens; assembly: GCF_023055435.1. Classification (NCBI taxonomy): domain Eukaryota; kingdom Metazoa; phylum Mollusca; class Gastropoda; order Lepetellida; family Haliotidae; genus Haliotis; species Haliotis rufescens. The sequence goes on along the minus strand of NW_025963779.1, from coordinate 74,621,327 downwards.
CTTCAATGCTGTGTGTAGGGCGGACACAATATAACCAGGGCTTGTCAATGGCTCAAGGAGGCACTTATATGGTACAGGAGGCCGTATAAGGTACAGCGGAGTGTTCCGTAACAAAGACAACATATATTTATAGATCACCACTCCATTGTGCATGATGTCCTTAAAAACGGTTTGTCAAGGCACAGAGTGATATATACGAGACTTCAAATGTATCTTTCCATTTTCCCATATCAAACATGCTTGTATATGTGGTCTTCACTGTGATCACATTATGTTTTGTTGAATCATATATTTGTTCAGATGCAGGATATAATTGGCAACAACTTGCCGAAATGGATGGGAGAGAGTCTAGCGGCTCTGTATACCCGCAACCGACAGACTGTCAAGATCTTGGATGTAGCTGCAGGAACTGGATTGGCCTCTCACGAGGTAAAATGCGACCTGTTGTGGAAGGAGTTACATGAATGTAAAGACCTCTGTTGATGCAGGTGAAATGGGGTTCAAAGTCGCGTCCAAGATTATTGCACTTATATAGTGACGTGTATGCATGTGTGTGTGTGTGTGTGTGTGTGTGTGTGAGTGTGTGTGTGTGTGTGTGTGGCTGCTTGTACTAGTCCGGACTAATGCCGATTTATAGTGCTACCTCACTGAGATACCATGCTGCAGTTTAACATGAAAACCCCACTCAGACACAGTATACTGACTCCGAGACGACCAGTCCTTGTTAATGTTAGTCCCTTAATGCCGCACGCCACACAGGGTAACAACAAGTACCATCCTTTAACATCTTTTGGTATGACGCGGCCGGGGATCGAACCCCGAACCCCTCTTCTCCGGGCGGACGCTCTATCACTAGACCACGGAGGCGGTTCTCGGTTGATGAAGGGAATTTGTTTGGTCACAGTCTCATAACAAGCCCCTTGGTTTATGTGACATGACGAACCAAACAATTTAATTTGACACCCACAACTTACTTTTCGGCCATCCGGCATGTTTGTTTTGCGTATTTACGGTTACCATTGCAAGGCATCGCTGATTTACAGTAACAATTCCAGTAGCACGTAGGTGAGCTATTTGAGTCTCACGATTCTCTTGGGGGCACGGGTGGCCCAGTCGTCGAAGGCGCCGCGATTCGCTGTGCAGAGTTGCGTCCCTTGGGCACGCTAGGAACCTATGATTGTGGGTTCGAATCCCGGTTCGCCCCGATTATGTTTCTAGGTTTTTCTAGCCCCGAAGTGGTAAACGTCTGAGACCTGCATCCCTCGGGTTTTCCTCCCACATTAAGCATACACGCCGTGATATAACGAGAATACTGTTAAAAGCGGCGTTAAACCCAACCCACTCACTTATTCATGATCCTCTTGGCTTTATTATGCATAAGAGCAAACTGGCAAATGTAAATACATCCATATGATCAGTATATGTTGTCTGATGTAGGAGTCAATGTCTTGTTTCTTACTAAACTGACGGCCACAAGAAACTAAATCAACGCAAAATACACCAGCCAAACACGACAATGTTCTATGCAGAAAGTTATACATGTCCAAGACACTGTGTGGTTTTTTTAGGAATTGCAAAAAAAGCAAAAAACATATGCCGCTTGGGCGGCTGAAACTATACCTGCAATAAGGGTACATAAATGATACGGACGTCATGTCAGACACTCACACTCATAGAATACCACCACAAAAATACCACGACTGCCACCCGGACAACGCGAGCGGGCCCTGGGTACGATACAGATGGGAGCCACCCATGCCCACATTGATAGAACTTTTGGTTGTTCTCGTGTTGTCGTAACAAACCTGATGCAACGTTACAGACAGATCGGGCAGACATCAGGCAGGCCAAGAACAGACAGGCCCAAGGTAACTATGCCCAATGAAGACCGGTACTTTGTATCTCCGGAATCGATCCCTGACATTGGCGTCATCAGCGACGAATGCCTAAGTGGATATGGTTAGTCGACAGACAGTGGCCAGGCGACTCTAGGGCTCTGGGGCTTACAGACCTTACAGAGGACCGTTATTGACAGCGCAACATCGTCGTCAGAGATTGATGTGGGCCCAGACTGTACGTCGTTAGTAGAGACGTCGTCTTCCCTGATGAAAGCCGGTTCTGTCTGTTCACAGCTGATGGGAGGAATTTTGGGGCAGGAGAGAACACCACTGGTCATCGTTAACGGAGATTTTACAACTCAGCGTTACACGGATGACATTCTTCGTCAGATTTCTTCGTCCTACCATTCCTACAACATCTGCTACGTGGTGTCCTTTATCAGCATGGCAACGCCAGACTCCATACAACCCGAATCGTACAGAACTTCGTTGCAGCCAACACGACATGTCACCCATAGAACACATCTGGGATGTCATGGATCGTCGTGTTCGACTGCGACCACATCCTCCAGTCAACTGACAAGAACTGATCCGGGGAATCCAAACATAATGGCGACGTATCCCACGTGACGTCATCAGACGACTGACTTTTTCTGTGCGCCCGAGACTTTTTCCTTGTCTTGTAGCTGGGGGTGGTCATACACGCTATTAATGTGATGTGTCATTGAACTTAAGCGATTTTAGATGTGAGTGCTTTTTGTCCAGTACGTTGAAGGCTTGTTTGTGCTACTCCACCTCATATCGGGCAACTGTCATGTCAGTATTGGATGTTTTATGACTGTCATTTCCCCGATTTCGTTGAGATTATGATCTTTTCAATCTTTTTACTTCATGCATCTACATGTTGTGGTTTTTATACAAGAGTGATTCACAACTATGGTTTGGCCGTCAGTGAGTGTGCGAGTGAGTATGTTTTTACGCCGCTTTTAGCAATATTCCAGCAATATCACGGCGGGGAACACCACAAATGGGCTTCACACATTGTACTCATGAAGGGAATCGAACCCGGGTCCTCGGCGTGACGAGCGAACGCTTTTACCACTAGGCTACCCGACCGCCCCCGTCAGTTTATGAAAAGTCGGACCATATCGGCATATGAGAAAGAAGAAGAAAACAGTTTCGCCCCAATCTTAGTCCTTGTCATTTTATGTGCTGATTGAACCTGAACTGTGGCATGCTGGCAAGATAAAATTACAGAGTTCGTTTATGTCCCAGATGCGGAAACACGGATTCCTGCACATTGATGGTCTGGAACCGTCTGTCGGGATGCTTGAACAGGCTAGGAAAAAAAACTTGTATGAGCGATACATATGTGACATTCTTGCTGACAACAGCCTGGATATTTCTGATGGTGAGAGTAGGAACGGTTGCATTAGACACGGTTTTAAGACAAGAAGTAGACAACATATACTGATAGCACGGACAACCGAGGTTAACAGAGATATGGGACAGAATAGATGTCTCATTGTGAAGGTAGTGTCAGTTGATGTAGACGTGAATAACGCAGATATACCTGATATAAGGAGACCACCGATGAATTTGCCTTTGACGTTTGTGATAGAATATTTGTTAACATGATAAATATAACATCTTTCCCATCGTTAAAGTATCAAACACAATATCGCCAATGTCTGAAAATTAAGACATGTTTCAAATCACATTCATGTAAGTTTTGAGAACAATTTGTCACCTGATTCTTGCTTAGTATGTGTATGATGATTTATAGAACAACAAACAAACACCCAAATATCGAGACTTGGCCATACATTTGTCCGTGGCATGACATGGTTGTTTCAATACAGACAACCATTTTGTGACTTCAGAGCCACCAGAACGAAGGCCCCCATGCCCTTCCATAACCAGATATTACCTGCATGTGTCTTTGTTTATTGCAGCAACATACACTATAGTAACAGTGGTCGGTCTCAGCTCCGAAATATTCAGTACACTGCCCATCAAGGCATTCGAGGAACTGGTGCGTGTCACGAAATCAGGTGAGAACAAATTGTTATGGATTTTACTCAAGAGCGTAAAAACAACATATATTAAGACATACTGAAGGTTTCATGTAAGTCATCGATCTACTGTTCTTCATCAATGCTGCCTTCTGACCCGTCAAGATCCGGGTTAGAATAGGTCTTCAGCAACCCATGCTTGCCGTAAAAGGCGACTATGCTTGTCGACTAACGGGATCGGGTGGCTGACTTGGTTGATGCACGTCATCGATCCCAATTGCGTGGATCGATGCTCGTGATATTAATCACTGGATTGTCTGGACCAGACTCGATTATTTACAAACCGCCGTCCTATAGGTGGAATATTGCAGAGTGCGGCGTTAAACAAGAAACCAACCAACCAACCAACCAACATCACATTGATTCCATCGTGTAAGCCAAATGCAAAGCATACAACCGTTCGATGTGTCCTGATATGCTATGAAACTGAAACTAATTGCAACCTTTCTTACATGACGGTAGGTTGATGTTAAATTCTGCATTTATGTCATGCTAATCATTATTTGAACATTAACTGTTTTACATTAAATGGGGCTTAAACATCGTGTAAGCCAAATGCAAAGCGGACGACCATTCGATGTGTCCTGATATGCTATGAAACTTGTCGTCTGGTCCAGACTCGATTATTTATAGAGCTTATTATTAAACAATCTTTCCTGCCTTCTAGGTGGCCATATCTTGATGAATCACTTCGACTACATCTTCGAGAGGGATGTCCTCCGTGCGAATCTCTCCAGCCTAGAGAACTGTGGGCTATGGAAACTGGAGGACAAGCAAATTATGCCCGAGATCAAGAAGGGGATTACCGGTCATCTGCATATCTATAAAGTTCTGTAGTCCTACACCAGGAGGAAACAAGGTGATGACCGGTCATCTTCATGTCTATCACGTTCTGCAGTCCTACACCAGGAGGAAACAAGGGGATATCTTGTCATCTGCATGTCTATCACGTTCTGCAGTCCTACACCAGGAGGAAACAAGGTGATGACCGGTCATCTTCATGTCTATCAAGTTCTGTTGTCCTACATCAGGAGGAAACAAGGTGATGACCGGTCATCTTCATGTCTATCACGTTCTGTTGTCCTACACCAGGAGGAAACAAGGTGATGACCGGTCATCTTCATGTCTATCAAGTTCTGTTGTCCTACATCAGGAGGAAACAAGGTGATGACCGGTCATCTTCATGTCTATCACGTTCTGTAGTCCTACACCAGGAGAAAACAAGGTGATGACCGGTCATCTTCATGTCTATCAAGTTCTGTTGTCCTACATCAGGAGGAAACAAGATGATGACCGGTCATCTTTACGTCTATCACGTTCTGCAGTCCTACACCAGGAGGAAACCGGGTGATGACTGGTCATCTTCATGTCTATCACGTTCTGTTGTCCTACACCAGGAGGAAACAAGGGGATATCTTGTCATCTGCATGTCTATCAAGTTCTGTTGTCCTACACCAGGAGGAAACAAGGTGATGACCGGTCATCTGCATGTCTATCACGTTCTGCAGTCCTACACCAGGAGGAAACAAGGGGATATCTTGTCATCTGCGTGTCTTTCAAGTTCTGCAGTCCTACACCAGGAGGAAACAAGGGGATATCTTGTCATCTGCATGTCTATCAAGTTCTGTTGTCCTACACCAGGAGGAAACAAGGTGATGACCGGTCATCTGCATGTCTATCACGTTCTGCAGTCCTACACCAGGAGGAAACAAGAGGATGACCGGTCATCTGAATGTCTATCACGTTCTGCAGTCCTACACCAGGAGGAAACAAGAGGATGACCGGTCATCTTCATGTCTATCACGTTCTGCAGTCCCACACCAAGAGGAAACAAGGTGATGACCGGTCATCTGCATGTCTATCACGTTCTGCAGTCCTACACCAGGAGGAAACAAGGGGATGACCGGTCATCTGCGTGTCTATCAAGTTCTGCAGTCCTACACCAGGAGGAAACAAGGTGATGACCGGTCATCTGCATGTCTATCACGTTCTGCAGTCCCACACCAGGAGGAAACAAGAGGATGACCGGTCATCTTCATGTCTATCACGTTCTGCAGTCCTACACCAGGAGGAAACAAGGTGATGACCGGTCATCTTCATGTCTATCACGTTCTGCAGTCCTACACCAGGAGGAAACAAGGTGATGACCGGTCATCTTCATGTCTATCACGTTCTGCAGTCCTACACCAGGAGGAAACAAGGTGATAACCGGTCATCTTCATGTCTATCACGTTCTGTAGTCCTACACCAAGAGGAAAGTCTATTGTATTTAATAATCATTACCCATACTACTGTTCAGCCTTTTCTTTCGCTCTATTAAAATGATGGTGAAAAGATCCCTGTTTAAGTAAGACTTACTTACTTGCATGCGTCGATCTAGTTTACTACTGACTACCTCCGAGTGTGTGCATGTGTGGGTGGGTGCATGTGCGTGCATGCGTGCTTGCGTGTGTGTGTTATAACCAATATCGCCATTCTCATAGCTCATTCTACATTAAAAATAATCATATTCACATAGTCGACAAACATTTATTTGATAAAATGGTCCACATGACACTGACTAACGTATAACAACGTGACCAAATCAAGGTGAATGTGTTCAACACAGACCTCTATATTCATAAGATCAGAAAACCAGGCTGACACAGTACCAGATTGAATCCAAGATAAAAGCAAAACTTGATGGGTTTAGAACTTTAGACCAATGTAAGACAAAGCTATCAAATTGGCATGTACGTAGTCCGTCATGATCCGCAGAAAAAGCTGCAGTTCAGAAAAATTTCGAAGTCATAAAATGTATGAAAGAAAATCATACAAATGTTTAAATGCAAGTGTTCGCCGAATATATCACGAGTAAATTCTTTGAAAGGCATTACTTAGAAGTAACGTAGAGCTTGGCTAAGTTGGCATTACTTAGAAGCATCCTTACTTGATAACGGTATAAGTATCTGTACCGAAACGTCGCTTTTACAGTAAAAAAAGTTGTTATCCATAAATTGTATCTACTTGGTCATCCGCCAACTTCTAAGTAATGCCTAGCAAATGATGTATCCGTCATCGACCTTGTGACTTGGCAATCAACACCATCAAGAGCCTCGCCCGACCAATCTTGACGGTCCAACGGTAGAACGACCTATACCGAAACGTCGCCTTTACAGTAAGTAAAGAAGTTGTTAACCATAGCTTTTGTCACCTCTGGTATCACGAGTATATTTTATTCGGCATAATATTTAAGTGGTTTCATGTGAGCCACCAAACCGGCAAAAACACTGGGAGTCCCCGAAATGTTAATCAAGCCATTCAAACCCCACTTTATTTGTCTTCTAACTGTAAGTCTTTTGTATATGTATACACCTCTCGTCCTCTCGTTGCCACTTAGCGAGAGACCCACATACTTTCCGGGTCTGATCTTCAGCAGTCCATGCTTATTTGTTGGCTGTTGGAGATAGCCTTTTCATTTGGAGCTAATTGACATATAAACACACCTGTCATGTACATTTCGATATTGTTGTCATCCTTTCCGTTTAATTGTTTACGTGATGTTCAGAGAGGACCTTGAATTTAACGCAATTAAGAGCAATATCATATCATGTTCTATTAAAACCAACACATAATTCCTAACTTTACACATAGGACTCCTCGTATTGACGTTTCATCCTCCCCAATCCATTTACCTTGATAAACACAGTTTGAGGAAGAGAATTTATGGTTGTCAACTTCTTTATTTATTTCACTTCATTGACCCAAATATTCTCGCGGGTCAGCAGAGGCATCAAAGCAGGCTCGAACTCTGAAATGATAGCCCCGTGTCACATCCCTGTAAGGCTGACTGTACACCTATATAAGACTGACTGTACACCTCTTAAGACTGACTGTACACCCATTAAGACTGACAGTACAACCCTTTAGAGTGGCTGTACACCAATATAAGACTGACTGTTCATGCCTGTAAGGCTGACTGTACACTCATGTAAGGCTGTCTGTACACCCATATAAGACTGCCTGTACACCTCTTAAGACTGACTGTACATCCCTTAAGACTGATTGTACACCCATGTAATATTGACTGTACAACCCCGTAAGACTGACTGTAGACCATTTAGACTGTCTGTGCAACCATGTAAGACTGACTGTACAACCCTTAAGACTGACTTACACCCATGTAATATTGACTGTATTACTCTGTAAGGCTGAATGTACACCCCCTAAGACTGACTGTACACCCCCGTAAGACTGACTGTACACCCCTGTAAAACTGACTGTACACCCCTGTAAGACTGACTGTACACCCCTGTAAAACTGACTGTACACCCCCGTAAGACTGTGACTGTACACACCTGTAAGACAGATTTACATCCCTTAAGACTGTCTGTACACACCTAAAGACTGACTATACAACCATGTAAGACTGACTGTACAACCCTTAAGACTGACTGTACACCCATATAATATTGACTGTATTACTCTGTAAGGCTGACTGTACACCCCTAAGACTGACTGTACACCCCTAAGACTGACTGTACACCCCTGTAAGACTGACTGTACACCCCTAAGACTGACTGTACACACCTGTAAGACAGATTTACATCCCTTAAGAATGTCTGTACACACCTAAAGACTGTCTGTACATCCCTGTAAGACTGACTGTACACCCCTTAAGACTGACTGTACAACTCTGTAAGGCTGATTGTACAACTCTGTGTGTGTGTGTGTGTGTGTGTGTGTGTGTGTCCTTGTTTATCGCCGCACTCATAGTCTAGTTATATGACTGAGGCCCCTAGAATATCGAGACACACAGATACACACATACACACAGACGACCCGTGAAGATCCGGGGTAGAATAGGCCTTCAGCAACCCATGCTTAGCGTAAAAGGCGACTATGCTTGTCGTAAGAGGCGACTAACTGGTGGTCAGGCCCGTTCACTTGGTTGATGCATGTCATCTAAGCCACACAGCCACAGCCACACACACCTACGCACACATAGCCACACACACAGCCACACACACATACACACACAGCCACACACACATACACACACATAGTCACATACACAGCCACACACACAGCCACACACACATACACACACAGCCACAGCCATACACACACACAGCCACACACACACATACACACGCAGCCACAGCTACACGCACAGCCACACACACACAAACACGCACATACACACACACATAGCCACACACACAACACACACATACACACACACAAACACACACATACAGCAATACACACACAACCACACACATACAGCCACACACACAGCCACACACATATACACTCACAGCCACACACACACACACACAGCCACACACACATACACACACAGCCACAGCTACACAGCCACACACATATAGCCACACACACACACACAGTCACACAGCCACACACACACACACACACACACACACACACAGCCACAGCTACACACACAGCCACACACACATACAGCCACGCACACACACAGCCACACACACAGCCACACACACATACAGCCACGCACACACAGCTTCACACACACAGCCAAACACATAGCCACACAGCCACACACACACACACACACAGCCACACACACGTACAGCCACAGCCACATACACACACACACACAGCCACAAACACACACACACACACACACACACACACACACACACACACACACACACACGCATGGTACATACAAGGTAGGTAATGGTGACATTTTCAGGGATCATGTGTAATGCCTGCTTCATTCAAGGAAACTACTTCACATTTTCAGTGGTAACAGATAGTCCCTGAAACAATCACACTTTTTAATACATATTCCCTGTATAAATATTTTATTTCTCCCACCATCAGTTAGAAATTTAGTATATTAGTTTTTAAGCAATGTTCATTTAGTAGAGAAAAATATATGTTAAACGTCATATATATCTCACAAACTGCACAAACGCTAATTGTGTTCTATCTAACGCCGCACAGCTGTGCTCATGACTAAAACGTGTGCATAGATCATCACGCTAGTTGATAGGTATCTGGTAACGCCTATGTTCAAAGTACTCAAGGCATCAAAAGCGTTTTTCAACAATCTTGTATCTGACATACAATGTACAGGGCGAGGGAGAACGAATATAATTATGAAATGTTATATCAGTGATTATATAAGCACTAGTTTAGGCATAGGTATATTCCCTGAAAACTTCAAGGACTGCAATTATTACCTGATTGTGTAAGGCACCCTGAAGTATTGCGGGGTTATACATGAGCTATGTCCCAGCTATAATAGCACGGGGACTCCGATGAAGGGCTTGCCTTCGACGTGGCAACCGAACGCTTTAAATAACCGCTTAGCTTCCCCACCCGCCTCTTTTCCTTAAAGGGGGTGGCCCAGTCGTCTAAGGCGCCGCGATTCGCTGTGCAGAGTTGCGTCCCTTGGGCACGCCAGAAACCTATGATTGTGGGTTCGAATCCCGTTTAACCCCGATTATGTTTCAAGGTTTGTCAGCACCATACCCGTGCTCGTGGGTTTCACCGAAGTGGTAAACGTCTGAGACCTGCATCACTTCGGGCTTTCCTCCCACATTAAGCTGACACGCCGCGATATAACTGGAATACTGTTAAAAGCGGCGTTAAATCCAACTCACTCACTCACGTTTCCCTAAACGTTCATTTTATTGAAATCATGTCACAGCAGCACGGGACTAAACAAATAAAAAGTTGATTAGCTCCAAGTAAATGTGTATGTGACATGTCAAGTAGCACTACATTTCGACTCAACTATAATGGACTCGTGGGAACAGTTGAAAATAGGTTACTTAGAAACCAAAACAAATGTTAGCACATTAGGTGTGACATTCAGCAGAAACACGTGTACATCTGTTACTGACGTACAGTTAGATATCTGCCATTTTCGTATTTATCACACATACATATGGTTAACTACAGATATAATTATGTAAAATAATATGCATTACATTTTTCCAATTCTGCATACGATCAAATTGCAACTAAAACACGGTCCACCATGATAAAATATATTACTTAAAGAAAACGATATGCACGCACGTACTTCATTGCCTAGACTATGTAGACTATGACTATGACTATGACTATGTTAGATTGTAACTCAATGGAGTAATTATTAAACGTCAATGCAAGAGAATAACGGGCAAACAAGCTGTGAAAATTATATAATTGGATAACTGAAAATCAGTAACGTAAGACAAATGACACACATTTTCGTAAACTACCTTCTCCAGATTTGATTTAAAAGACGTTAAAAGATGGTACTTGTTGTTACCCTGTCAGGCGCTAGGCATTAAGGGGCTAAAACAAGGACTGGTCGTCTCGGAGTCAGTATACTGTGTCTGAGTGGGGTATTCATGTTAAACTGCGGCATGGTATCTCAGTGGGCTAGCACTATAAATCGGCATCAGTCCGGACTAGTACAAGCAGCCACACAAACACACACACGTACATGCACGTCGCTATATAAGTGCAATAATCTTGGACGCGACGTTAAACCCAATTTCACCTCACCTCACCTCACCAGATTTGATTTTTCTTCTTCCTGTTTCATACAGGGGATTAACCATATTTCATCTCGGTGAAAGTTTCATTTTCTGATATGAAACACCAATCTCTTCTGTAAAGTACATTATTAAATGTACAATCAATTCAGGTTAAATGCTTGAATGGGACGAGTTGGTCATGAATGTATCAATGAGGTCATCCATGCATTTTTGTTTACATACCCGTGGCAGACTCATATGGGGTCACATGTTCTACCACAACAACGTGGCCTGTGGTATGTCTGAATGACTAATGGGGCGGTCGGGTAGCCTAGTGGTGAAAGCGTTCGCTCATCACGCCGAAGACCCGGGTTCGATTCCCGACATGGCTACAATGTGCGAAGCCCATTGGTGGTGTCCCCCGCCGTGATATTGCTGGCATATTGCTTAAAGCGGCGTAAAACCATACTCACTCACTGAATGACTAATGGTTGTAGATTCTCAGTGCCTGTCGCACTGCTTGTCAACATTACAGTCAAAGAATCTTTGGCCTGCTTTTTGCCGGGGGCAGGACTGTGGGTTGAATTTGGTTCTATTTTGTAGAATAAACCTGTTTCATGACAGTTGAAAATATCACACGGATTGTAGTCACTTCTTCTACTGAAACGGATAGGGATTCGCCATGGACTTTATGCATCTTAATTCCATTTCTCTGCTTGAAGCGATCGAGCCAGCCAGTGTTGTATGACAACTTTTCAATGCCTACTTTAACATCTAACACCTTCGCTTGAGCTATAAGAAGTTCGTCATTTAACATCTTAATCTTTCTGACCGCCTCCGTGGTCTAATGGTAGAGCGTCCCCCCGGTGAGCGGAAGGTCCGGGGTTCAATCCCCAGCAGCGTCATACCAAAAGATGTTAAAAGATGGTACTTGTTGTTACCCTGTCTGGCGCTCGGCATTAAGGGGCTAAAACAAGGACTGGTCGGCTCGGAGTCAGTATACTGTGTCTGAGTGGGGTATTCATGTTAAACTGCGGCATGGTATCTCAGTGGGCTAGCACTATAAATCGGCATCAGTCCGGACTAGTACAAGCAGCCGCACACACACATACACGTGCATGCACGTCGCTATATAAGTGCAATAATCTTGGGCGCGACGTTAAACCGCATTTCACCTCACCTCACCTCACCTCACCTCACCTCACCTCACCTCACCTCACCTCACCTCACATAATCTTTCTAACACCTGAAAGCCACAAGAACGGTGCATTTTCTAAATCTTCTTGTTGTTTTGTTTGTTTGTTTGTTGTTTAACGCTGCACCCAGCAATATTCCAGCTATATGACGGCGGTCTGTAAATAATCGAGTCTGGATCAGACGATCCAGTGGCTGATATCATGATCATCGATCCACGCAATTGGGATACGATGACATGCATCAACCAAGTCGGCGAGCCTGACAACCCGATCCCGTCTTCTTGTTGTGGCTTTCGACAGTGGGATGTGCTGGTGTATATGTGTAATGAAAGCACCTTCTTCAAAGCCGTTAACGTTCGCATCATGCCAGTAGTCAGTGTCATGCCAGTTGTGAGCATGTTAGTCAGTCGTCAAAAGGATATACACATATACATCAGTAATATGTCCAATTTATTCAGTTTCTGGGCGTCACCGTATCCATCCATCTTTATGTTTATCATCAAATTTTATATAATTCAATACTGGAGACAATGCATGAACCCTTGAGAACAGTCGGCCAATAGAAACTTCAGGATTTACAGCGCACTTATACGTGCCCAATTGGCTATACAAATCACAAAATATATTTACAACCATATACATACATTGATAATTGTCCAAATCACCTCTCTATTTATTGTTTCGTCAAGAATACTTTGAAAAAGGAATTCAGATCGAAACAACTGTAGAGGTTAAGGAGCCAAGGTGGCGACTACCCTCCCGGTTTTGTTTCTAAACTGCAATCGTTCATTTAAGAACGCTTGTAAATATGGACGTTAAATAAGTGCATTTTGCAATTTATATGCGCATTGCAACATGTTCTAACAAGCGTGATATCTTTTGCTATAACCTCGAAATGACTCACTGTTGTATTATTCATACGTCCTGTAATCCAGGGCATGAACCATCATTTAATGCAGCAGATGGTAAAACACTCATGAACACACTGGTTGTCACAAGCGAAATATATAGCGAGACTTATAACAGTGAGTCAGTATGGTTTTACGCCGCTTTTAGCAATATTCCAGCAAAATTCCAGCGGCGGGGTCACCAGAAATGGGCTTCACACATTGTACCCATGTCGGGTATCGAACCCGGGTGTTCGGCGTGGCGTGCGAACGCTTTAACCACTAGGCTACCCGACCGCCCGAGACTTATAACAACGAACAAATAGGACCAGCGTATAAATTAAAAGGTTCTGTCATTTACACCAAGTGAGTGAGTGAGTTGGGTTTAACGCCGCTTTTAACAGTATTCCAGTTATATCACGGCGTGTCAGCTTCATGTGGGAGGAAAGCCCGAAGTGATGCAGACGTTTACCACTTCGGTGAAACCCACGAGCACGGGTATGGTGCTGACAAACCTAGAAACATAATCTGGGCGAACCGGGATTCGAACCCCCAATCATAGGCTTCTGGCGTGCCCTAGGGACGCAACTCTGCACAGCGAATCGCGGCGCCTTAGGCGACTGGGCCACCCGTGCCCCCCATTTACACCCAGAATTAGATAGGTATTGTTGGGTCATCTTAGCCTTACAGTGTTATGAGGCAGTGATAAGTGATCAAACCCCTGAACATATAGCCGATTAAAACAGTTTTGTTCAATTGCATTTATTTAACTAGTAGGTGGGTATGAGCTTTATCGTCCTGAAAGACAATACGTGGACCAGCATGGCACGCCAACGGCACAACGATTGGCGCCAGTGTGTTTTCTAAGTAGTGCCGTCCAGCCGCCCTTCCGTGAACAATATGCATTGGCGATCTGGCAGTCAAGGTATTATAGGCACGACATTATAGTATCTATTTACAAAATTAGCATTGAATTGTAATATTTTTTAATTTATATATAATTAAGTGGGATATATTACAGAGTGTGACCGTCAGGACGGCTTTGGAAACATAAGCAAGGAAGAATACAGTGTTGTTAGGGGAACGTTCCATACATAGATGTAGATATGTAAACAAACAACTCGGGTCAACAGGAGTATCACCCTGCATAGTGAGTTTCATGGGACTAGGGTTTATAATAATATCACATTGCATAGTGAGGTACATAGTACTAGGGTTTATAATAGTATCACATTGCATAGTGAGGTACATAGTACTAGGGTTTATGATAGTATCACATTGCATAGTGAGGTACATAGTATTAGGGTTTATAACAGTATCACATTGCATAGTGAGGTACATAGTACTAGGGTTTATAATAGTATCACATTGCATAGTGAGGTACATAGTACTAGGGTTTATAATAGTATCACATTGCATAGTGAGTTACATAGGACTAGGGTTTATAATAGTATCACATTGCATAGTGAGGTACATAGTATTAGGGTTTATAACAGTATCACATTGCATAGTGAGGTACATAGTACTAGGGTTTATAATAGTATCACATTGCATAGTGAGGTACATAGTACTAGGGTTTATAATAGTATCACATTGCATAGTGAGGTACATAGTACTAGGGTTTATAATAGTATCACATTGCATAGTGAGGTACATAGTACTAGGGTTTATAATAGTATCACATTGCATAGTGAGGTACATAGTACTAGGGTTTATAATAGCATCAGAACTGTCAGAAATAGGGCGCTACTAGTCAGGTACCTTTCGACCTATCTGGTATAGACAGTTCGGGGAATTGCGATCCTAATTCCTGGAAATCACTGACGGGAGGTCCTAAAAGGGAAATGTCAACAGAAATGACCAGAGACGTAGGAAGGTTATTTCGGGGGTAAGATTGGTGACCAGATTCTGAGGAAGGGAGGTTGTGACGTAGAAACCCGAGTTTTAACATGAGAGCAGACCCCACAGTTAGTCAGCCTGGTGCGCGCCCGTCCTCGTCTTGTTGCCATTGACTTTCGAGCCAGAAACGAATCGTAGGCACTAGATGTTTTACTTAGACTGAAGCTTGCGGCCGAAGACTCTTTTACAAAATGGCAAATAGAGTGGGTTGGACCAGCAACACATAACAAACAACATTATCTTGTAGTTTCTGGGGGAACTACGGTAAGGCTCCACGGTCCGCCAGGGACTGGCCCTGTACCTCTCGCACATCCCCGATCGTCAGGACGGACGAACGAGGTTATACGTAGTTCAGGTAAAAATGCGGCTGTTAATCCAGGTGTCGGTACTTGGCCAGAACACAAACGTAAAGATACACAAGATACCGTAAAACTACCAACAAATTAACCTTGGACAAAAGTGACCCCGCCCCATATCATTACAGACCCACCCCCTAATCTGTCGACCGCCTCCGTGGTCTTGTGGTAGAGCGTCCGCCCGGAGAGCGGAAGGTCCAGGGTTCGATCCCGGGCCGCGTCATACAAAAAGACGTTAAAAGATTGTACTTGTTGTTACCCTGTCTGGCGCTCGGCATTAAGGGGCTAAAACAAGGACTGGTCGGCTCGGAGTCAGTATACTCTGTCTGAGTGGGGTATTCATGTTAAACTGCGGCATGGTATCTCAGTGAGCTAGCACTATAAATCGGCATCAGTCCGGACTAGTACAAGCAGCCACACACACACATACACGTGCATGCACGTCGCTATATAATGCAATAATCTTGGACGCGACGTTAAACTCAATTTCACCTCACCTTAAAACTTGGCATGGGGCAAAATAAATCTGAGCACCATATACTAGTATACAAGAACATATTTTATACGGTCGGTGCAATAAAATAGTTTCCCCAAAACAGTTAATCAACACGAACATGTTAAAACAATATGAATAATTTTGTTGCTGTTTTACATCTTAAACGATGTTCTAGACTACCTACCCCCATACATCCTACATTTTTAGGGCGGTCGGGTAGCCTAGTGGTTAAATCGTTCGCTCGTCACGCCGAAGACCCGGGTTCGATTCCCGACATGGGTACAATATGTTAAGCCCATTTCTGGTGTCCCCCGCCGCTGGAATATTGCTAAAAGCGGCGTAAAACCATACTCACTCACTCACTACATTTTTGACAGCAATGTCTTTCCGTAGTAAATGAGCGCAGGTGCCTACTCAGGCCGAAACTAGGCCAAGCCGCATTCCGCTTGTGATGAAGCGGCACGTAGGCACTGTCTCCCTCTCATTAATGCGGTAAACTTTCAAATATATGTCAAGCATTCCAGAGTTTAAATATAACTATACTTGAAAAACTAGAGAGATGTTAGAACTAGTAGACCAAACACGACAAAACACATCTGTAATCCCAGAAAAACTAGAGAGATGTTAGAACTAGTAGACCAAACACGACAAAACACATCTGTAATCCCAGAAAAACTAGAGAGATTTTAGAACTAGTATACCAAACACGACAAAATACATCTGTAATCCCAAAGCTTATGGTCCACATGCCCAGAAGAACCAGGAGGAAAACTAATTAAATGTAGAGAAGAAGCTTATACATGAAGAGACATCATCTGAATATGCCTATATATGTAAATGTTACAACACTCTACCTATCTACACAAACTATTAACAAAATTGGCCTAAGGTCATGGAGACAAATTCAATAGATATCATACCACCACGAACACTTTCTGTGGTCATCATTGCTTCATTGTGTCGAAAAGGATCCCTGAAAAATCACTAGGCGTGGAGTAAGTAACAAACATCCACCCAGTAGAGTAGGAGATGTGCAAATAAATATATATCTACCTATAGGCTGGAACCCATTGATAAAATACTCTAGCGAATGTAATTCTGACGATGTGTGATATCAAAAACTACTTTTGATATTTAAAACATCACCAATTCGATTAATATATGATAAAATACATTAGTTGATATTATTAATGTATTTATTGATGTGTAATAAAATGCGATATAATATATGCGATACAAATATTTCATGATATGGTAAAATCAAATTTGTGATAAAACTTCATTCTTTGGTATCAATAAATGAATTATTGATATCACAAAGTAAGATATTACAAGAAAAATGGCTCCTTACATATTGTTCTTATTGGGTTGTATTGAGTTACGCTATTACATCAGGCTTATAGTGTTAATTGCTAGTCTGTTTCTGCACCCACATGTTTTTCATCTAATAATAACGGGCGACTATAACTAACACGACCTGCGTTTATTTATCTCTCTATTGTTATCATCGTTAACTTACTTACTTACTTACAATAGGAGATTTTACGTGCGCTTTCCGACTGAAGCGTATTTCGCATCGTTATTTAACTTCTAAGTGCATGTACTTATACTTAAACATCGAACTGATTACATCATCTTAACCCATTTACATTATGTGCTGTTTTTACAACGATGATTGATTCCATAACATAGAAAATCGTTACTCTAATTATTACCGTGTAACGGTTCACTCCTTGTTGTCAGGCGTGCCACTTTAACAAATACGTCAGGCGTAACAGTTTTCATGTCGTGGCTGGAATATAATATAATTTTTCAATTTGAAGTTTATACGATATACGGCTTTTCCATTGGACGAGAGGTCGGTCACATGACCGCGAAATTGGCGTTCATAAGTGTATGAATCTAGAACCATTATTCTTGGTCTCAGCGTTTCAGTATACATTGAGAAATGTCAGAGAGCGTGACTGCATTCATTCAGCCCCGACGTTCATACAGTTTGGCCCTCACTCTATGAAGGTCCATACTCCAATGAACTCACACAAAGTGAAGGTCAATTCTTAAATAAAACGTCAACGCCAGAGAATACTAAATCTCTAGTAACTGCCAAAACTGATTACATGACGGGAAAATGTATTATATTATATTATATTTTACGAATTCTGTGTTAGTATTTAGTCATTGGTTGTGATACATTTGTTTAAACAAATTCATGACGTTTTTCACCTACGAGGCCTGAACAATCATATCCTATAGAAGGAGCTTCGTGTAAAGTTTTGCTGACCTCAAAAGCAAAAAACACAATTTCAAAGAAAATGTTAATGTACAGTTACCTGATGTTAAGTAAAAAGCAAATACGTCTTCATGTGCTCAAAACATTAATTACCTTTCTTTGTGCAGGGATCCTTATTATATATTATGCAACAAGTACTTATGTAACAACTGTATGTCGTCATTAACCCATACCATAACCCTATCACCTGTGGTTGTCGTCATTCCCCTGGTCATCAGTGTGTAATTAGTGGTATTCCCCCTCTGTCCCTGCCTGTAATGTGCCTGTTCGGACGATGGCGTCTGGTATATACGAGTAGCAATCAGTGGTTCCTATTTGGCATTTTCTCTTCTTCGGGGTAAGGGGCGGTCGGGTAGCCTAGTGGTTAAAGCGTTTGCTCGTCACGCCGAAGACCCGGGTTCGATTCCCGACATGGGTACAATGTGTAAAGCCCATTTTCTGGTGTCCCCCGCCGTGATATTGCTGGAATATTGCTAAAAGCGGCGTAAAACCATACTCACTCACTCACTCACTCTTCGGGGTAATTATTTAATCAACGATTTGGTTATTAATTTAGATGTGATCATTGATGTGTAGAATGTATTATTGCATTCGGGTAAGATTGAACAGATTAGAGGCGTAGTGGAATATATGCCAATGGATGTTAAGTCAACAAACCTACAGATTACAGATAGAACGTCAAAAGTGTGTGTCAGATTTCATGATGCATAATTGTTTCTCCTGGATAATTTGTTTCTTCTGCAAGCGCTATGCAACGTTTCAACATAAAAATATATGAATATTAACACATAAAGCGCTGCGTGTGAAGATACATTTATATACGTTTGACTAGGTAAACGATTTCAACACTTTTTACACGGTAACATTTAGATTTATTCAAACGACAGTAGCATTGGAATTGAAAGCACTAGAAAAAAGCGAGTTTCGTATAATTTAGAAACATATTTGTCGATTTCTGTCAATATTCAAGACCGCATTTTCAGTTCAGTTGTTTCACCACCATGTATACCGACATAAATAATTCTTATAACGTCACTCTATTGTTCCAACCAGAGACCATATACCGGTATATGGACTCTGTTCTAACCGTCTATTATTTCCGACCAACAATTTTTGCCAAACACATGTGGCTGAAACCCTATATCAACATGATGTAAATGTCCATACAATCTCACACAAATACTTTATTATTTCATTATGTTGCTGCCTATTTGTAACTCCAGGAAGTGAACAAACGATTTTTTAATAATTCAATGCCTTTGTCATTCATAATGTGTCACGGAGTAGGGCACCTCCCCACACAGACATTTCCCCACAATTCCCTCTCAATAGACAGACAGTTACCCACACCCATCAATATTTTAATGAATTAACATTAATTTATTGTATGGATTACATACAGATCTCACTAAGTATATGTTTTACATTTTGCATGTATCGAGGATGGGATTAAAGGGGAATGCAAATGGTTTTTTCTGTTTCTAATAACTAGTTGAGGATATTGGAAAAGATTGAACGTGGAGGAAGCATCACATTAGTGTTGGATGTTACAGATCTCAAAGGGTAACATTCAACAGACTCATTACCTAGTGATCATGTTTACGTTTTTCTAAACAGTTTTAAAGAACTGATAAAATTGGAAATGAATTTTATTGGAAAATGATAGAATAAATTAGTAGTCAATGTTTTTCATAAAAGAACTACTTTATGATATGTGTATCCATTCTCTTGCAACTAAAGTTCGTTTCAAGGCGTCAATAGCGTTAATCTGACCGTGGTTGCTGTAAATAACGGTGAGTTGTGCGATCTACCGATCACTTCGCATACGATGTCGCCGAAATCATTGTAAACGTTATTATAATTATTGAATGAAATTTTGAATATAATGAAAAAAATAAATTGCAAACATTTGTCCAGATAAACAATGAACATTTTTTTTTATTACCACATAATAATGTAGAATCAAATTGCGTACTTCAGTTCGGATTTGTTGACTGGTATTTCCGGTGTTACGTGATCGCGGTGATCAGCTGATAATGTTTTCGGAGATGGGAGAAAACATCGCGTCATTGGAAAACTTGAGTTTATTGAAAATGTTAGTTAATGTTGGGAGCCATGCTTTACTGCGCGCTATAACCGAGTTAGCGCTATATTGAAGGGCGCAATAACGAGAGAACAGTGTATTCGTTTAATAAACAACAGTTGTTATTTCAGTTCTTCCCTCGAGGAATCCCATTTCCAAAACCTTCTATTACTTTGGTACAATATATAACGTAAAATGAAAACAAACCAATGAACGTGCAACAAAGCATTATCCATGGACTTATTAATTATCTTTTTGGTGATATATATGTGTTGATATGTCATATGGGCACTTCTTCTTTTGTTACGTACACTACAAGGAGAAAAGTCTCCGCAGAAACTACACAAGAGCTATGCAGAAAGTATGTATAGTTTCAGGTTTCATTCATTACTATATCTGACCGCCTCCGTGGTCCTGTGGTAGAGCGTCCGCCCGGAGAGCGGAAGGTCCAGGGTTCGATCCCGGGCCGCGTCATACAAAAAGACGTTAAAAGATTGTACTTGTTGTTACCCTGTCTGGCGCTCGGCATTAAGGGGCTAAAACAAGGACTGGTCGGCTCGGAGTCAGTATACTGTGTCTGAGCGGGGTATCCATGTTAAACTGCGGCATGGTATCTCAGTGAGCTAGCACTATAAATCGGCATCAGTCCGGACTAGAACAAGCAGCCACACACACACATACACGTGCATGCACGTCGCTATATAAGTGCAATAATCTTGGACGCGACGTTAAACCCAATTTCACCTCACCTCACTATTACTATATCTTCAATAGTTGGCTCCCGTGTGTGAATGCAAGTAATACTTGGCTCGTTCGTTCTCAGTTTCATAATGCTTTCGTGTAACTGTGTTTGCTTTGCGTATATATGGAAGATTATGCATAGGATGAAGCACATGTGTTACTCGTCAGTCAACAACGCAAATGAGTCAACCAACTTCGAAGTGCCAATGCAATATCGTATTCTTTGACGCTACATGTGTACAGGAAAGTGGATGAGTACAATACGCCCCGGGTAAAGCTAATTTAATTTCTTTTTCACTTCTATAGAATTATTTATGCATTATTATGTTGCTTAATTAACTTATTTCTCATGTCAGTGACTGATTTCAAACAGAACGTTCTGGTGTAAACCAGCCAGTCCCAACGCTCGTGTATCTTAAAACACTTTGAGGGGCGGTCGGGTAGCCAAGTGGTTAAAGCCTTCGCTCGTCACGCCGAAGACCCGGGTTCGATTCCCGACATGGGTACAATGTGTGAAGCCCATTTCTGGTGTCCCCCGCTGTGATGTTGCTGGAATATTGCTAAAAACGGCTTAAAACTATACTCACTCACTCACTTAAAACACTTTAATGTTTTGCCCTCCTGATCTAAAGTTATAACAGTTTCAGGGCATAACCATTATCTAATACACAACATGAGACATATTATGGTTCGGTTCCATTGCCTAATACTGTCCTCTACATATTTCTAGTACACATTGCTCAATGCGTGTAAGGGGAATGAACTTCTAGGCAGTAGTGTACTAGACCAAATGTAACCTGTTATATGCAATTGTTAACAAAATAGAAAAGCATGTACATGCACTTTCTATTCAATTACCCATAAGGTCCTATTTCAATTACCCACAAGTCCAATACAATTTTCAGAATTCTTTTACAAATAGACGACGGAAAAATTGTCAAAGTGTTAGGGATCATGTGAAAATTCTGTCTATATAATCTTATTGTATTTTGAATTGGTTTCGCGCTAACACTGACAATGAGTTTATAACAGCGCCCGACGGTGATGTGAATATAGAACTTGGTGTAACAGCATCATTAACAGCAGGATGAGCAGCATACAAATCGTTCATATCTGCATATATTGAAAACAGGGAATATTAATGTAAATTATTCAGGTTTATTTTAGTTGTTCCTAATCTTGTAACTCTGAAGCTATTTTCCCTTTGATTTATACCATATTTCCCCGCGTAATGCATGGTTAAGATTTAATCGGTAACGTAGAATGGATTCTGCCTTTGGTAGAACCTACTTAAGACTTTGGATATCACTGTTGTCCCCACAGTGAATCAGCAAACCAAACCCAATAGGGCGTTGAATCAACAACTAACACAGACGAATCCACGAAGGGAGGGGTCCACCCCTTTTAAAAAAACAAGTTTATGTTTTTTGTGTTTGTTGTTTAACGCCGCACTCAGCAATATTCAAGCTATATGACGGCTGTCTGTAAATAATCGAGTCTGGACCAAACAATCCAGTGATTGACATCATGAGCATCGATCAACGCAATTGGGATACGATGACATGCATCTACCAAGTCAGCGAGCCTGACCAGCCGATCCCGTTAGTCGCCTCTTACGACAAGCATAGTCGCCTTTTACGGCAAACATTGGTTGCCGAAAACCATGTATACTATGTTATAGTCCCCCGAGAGAAGATGTTGTTATTTTGGACCCGTTTCTTTTAAACATGTTGGATCCGTCCCTTTTAAACATGTTGGATCCGCCCTTGACGAGTACTGCTCACGTATGTCATTTTCAACTTCTGAATCCTCATCTGGGCCTGACATCGCCCTTCACAAGTATTTTCCACATCAATGTTACAGTGTTGAAATTTGGTTGATCTGAGGTTGAGGTTGAAAAACAATATATCAACATTGTTTCAACATTAGCCTATCAATATCTGAAAATATGTTGAAAACAAACATCGATTAAACATTGCCCTGTCGATATTTGAAAATTTGTTGAAATCTGACATTGTTTTCAACATTGATTCAACATTGGCCTTTCGATATGGAAAGTATGTTTAAATCTGACATTGTTTCAACATTGATTCAACATTGGCCTTTCAATATGGAAAGTATGTTTAAATCTGACATTGTTTCAACATTGATTCAACATTGACCTTTCGATATGGAAAGTATGTTTAAATCTGACATTGTTTCACAATTGATTCAACATTGGTCTTTCGATATGGAAAGTATGTTTAAATCTGATATTGTTTCAACCTTGATTCAACATTGACCTTTCGATATGTTTATAAGTATGTTTAAATCTGACATTGTTTCAACATTGATTCAAAATTGGCCTTTCGATATGGAAAGTATGTTTAAATCTGACATTGTTTCCACATTGATTCAACATTGACCTTTCGATATGTTTATAAGTATGTTTAAATCTGACATTGTTTCCACATTGATTCAACATTGACCTTTCGATATTGAAAGTATGTTTAAATCTGACATTGTTTCACAATTGATTCAACATTGGTCTTTCGATATGGAAAGTATGTTTAAATCTGATATTGTTTCAACCTTGATTCAACATTGACCTTTCGATATGTTTATAAGTATGTTTAAATCTGACATTGTTTCAACATTGATTCAAAAATGGCCTTTCGATATGGAAAGTATGTTTAAATCTGACATTGTTTCAACATTGATTCAACATTTACCTTTCGATATGTTTATAAGTATGTTTAAATCTGACATTGTTTCCACATTGATTCAACATTGACCTTTCGATATTGAAAGTATGTTTAAATCTGACATTGTTTCAACATTGATTCAACATTGGCCTTTCCATATGGAAAATATGTTTAAATCTGACATTGTTTCAACATTGATTCAACATTGGCCTTTCGATTTGGAAAGTATGTTGAAATCTGACATTGTTTCAACATTGATTCAAAATTGGTCTTTCGATATGGAAAGTATGTTTAAATCTGACATTGTTTCAACATTGATTCAACATTGACCTTTCGATATGAAAAGTATGTTTAAATCTGACATTGTTTCACCATAGATTCAACATTGGTCTTTCGATATGGAAAGTATGTTTAAATCTGACATTGTTTCAACATTGATTCAACATTGACCTTTCGATATGTTTATAAGTATGTTTAAATCTGACATTGTTTTCAACATTGATTCAACATTGGCCTTTAGATATGGAAAGTATGTTGAAATCTGACATTGTTTCAACATTGATTCAACATTGACCTTTCGATATGTTTATAAGTATGTTTAAATCTGACATTGTTTCCACATTGATTCAACATTGACCTTTCGATATTGAAAGTATGTTTAAATCTGACATTGTTTCAACATTGATTCAACATTGACCTTTCGATATTGAAAGTATGTTAAAATCTGACATTGTTTCAACATTGATTCAACATTGACCTTTCGATATGGAAAGTATGTTGAAATCTGACATTGTTTCCACATTGATTCAACATTGGCCTTTCGATATGGAAAGTATGTTGAAATCTGACATTGTTTCAACATTGATTCAACATTGACCTTTCGATATGGAAAGTATGTTTAAATCTGACATTGGTTCAACATTGATTCAACATTGGTCTTTCGATATTGAAAGTATGTTTAAATCTGACATTGTTTCAACATTGATTCAACATTGACCTTTCGATATGGAAAGAATGTTTAAATCTGACATTAATTCACCATTGATTCAACATTGACCTTTCGATATGAAAAGTATGTTGAAATCTGACATTGTTTCCACATTGATTCAACATTGACCTTTCGGTATGGAAAGTATGTTTATATCTGACATTGTTTCCACATTGATTCAACATTGGCCTTTCGATATGGAAAGTATGTTTAAATCTGACATTGTTTCAACATTGATTCAACATTGGTCTTTCGATATGGAAAGTATGTTTCAATCTGACATTGTTTCAACATTAATATCTGATGTTGATTCAATGATTCAACACCATCTCGATGTTCAAGTTAACTCAAAATCAATGTCATTTCAACGTTGAAGGACGACATTTATTAAACATTCGTTGTTGTGTCCGTTCGGCATTCTTCACGTGTATCATTCCCAGTACAGCGACGGTAGACGCGGCAAGGTTTACGGCATGTTTGGATGCTTATGTCAGGACCAGTGACAGTTGGAAGCTTGTCGCCAGTGACCTAGTATTTGGTCTGTCGTATGGAAAGCTTACAGCCAGTGGCCTGTTATGTTGGAAGTTCAGTGGAAAACTTGTGACCTGATTATTAAGTGGCGATATGGAAGGCTTGTTGCCGGTGAGCCCATGTTTGAGTAATCTATCATTTTAGGTACATATGCACAACACGGGCTTGAACGCAGCAAACGTTTCTGTTTGGTTAAGATAATGGATCATAATATCAAGACTTGGTGAAGGGAAGGAAATTCAAGACCTAGATATATTGTTATACTTTCAAAATATTTCTTTATAGATCTTAGATCATAATACCCTGAACTGAATGCTCTGAATTGAGCTTGCCTTTTTATGTTTGTTTGTTTGTTTGTTTGCTGTTTAACGCCGCACTCATATTCCAGCTATATGACGGCGGTTTGTAAAAAATCAAATCTGGATCAGACAATCTAGTGATTGACATCATGAGCATCGATATACGCGATTGGGATACGATGACATGCATCAACCAAGTCAGCAAGTCTGACCACCCGATCCCGTTAGTCGCCTCTTACGACAAGCACAGTCGCCTGTTACGGCAATCATGGGTTGCTGTAGACTTATTTTAACCCGGACTTTCACGGGTCCGAATATTTTTTTACGATAACAGATTCTGTAGTCTTCGCCACTTGAAATGGAATGACGAAATGTCGCGATTATTAATTAACAAATATAGCTGTTTGTGTACAAATACTAATAAAGTTATAACAAGCCATTTCGGCGAAAAAGAATATTATTTGCAGAAATGACAAAAAATCCAGAGTGCGCTTTTCAAGAAATATCCAAATTGCTTGCGATAAACATTACTGAGTTTTGTTCAAGTGATTACAATCCGGTTACGTATCGGCAGTGTGCTGCGTACTTACTTTATAGACACGAGCTGGAATCAAATAACAATGTCATGCAGATGTTTATTTAAAGGGCTATTGTGCGGTGCACACACTGCTAAATGTAGTCAGCGGACTGTCGCCCCACACCCGGATTGTGATAATGAAACTAAATGATAATGCTGTAGTCGGTCTCAGTCCCTGAACCATATTATGTTTCCTCCCGTCCAACCCATGTTGCTATAGCCCTAAATGAAACAAGTCTAGCTTTACCACAGGTTCTGAATCCCATCTCATTGGGGCTTTATCATTTTTAATGTAGTTGCTTGTTTTTATCAAAATTATAAACCATCAGTGACTAAGCGTTAGTCTACGACAGGATGTACCGATTGTGTTTCCAAATCATTTGGCAAATGGTTTCGCTCCACTGCAGAATAATCTGCGCACGTGATCACGGCGTGAACGTCCTCGTTTTGAGTTCATGAAGCAGTCTGACATCGCGCACTTCGATGTTGTAACACAGTCCGCCAGGCGAGAGGCGAAACCAGCACGCAGTGGAGTAACATTCCTTGCCGCAGCCTAGATCAGCTGGGACGACCTATCTGAATGTGCACGCATCAACCAGACACTCGTACACCAGGTGAGAAGGTATTGGGCGGTTTACCGCCGGGTTTAACAAAATACCAATAGAAATTGATGAATTGAAATATACTTTTCAATCATAATGAATCACAATGTGTGCTTTCAGTGTGGTTCAAAAGCCGTGTTTTGAACAGTGTGATTCAAAAACCATGCTTTCAGGATAATTCACATGAAACGAAATACGCATTTTGTTCCCAGGACACTTTGAA
Organism: Haliotis rufescens; assembly: GCF_023055435.1. Lineage (NCBI taxonomy): Eukaryota > Metazoa > Mollusca > Gastropoda > Lepetellida > Haliotidae > Haliotis > Haliotis rufescens. The sequence goes on along the minus strand of NW_025963779.1, from coordinate 74,594,060 downwards.
ATTGTCAGTATCTTGTGAAGTGAGATGCATATGAAATGATGTTTAACGTCGCATTCAAGATTATTGCACTTATAAAGTGACGCGAGGGTGGGTACGTGCGTGCGTGTGTGTGTGTGTGTGTGTGTGTGTGCCTGTACTATTACGGACAAATGCCTGTTCTGTAGTGCTGGCTCACTGACATCTATCGCGGTTTAACATTGATACTCCACTCAGACACAGTATACTGACTCGCTCTATCCACAAAACCGAGGAGGAACGAGAGAGTTTATGTTTACGCCGCTTTCAGCAATATTCCAAAATTATCACAGCGGGGGACACCAGAAATGGGCTTCACGCACCGTACGGCTCGAGACCGAGAAGTCGGTCCAGTATCTAATATCAATAGTGCAATATGCAGGTCAGATTTGTCTAGTGAGTACACTGCAAAGCCATTGTATATATTTTTTTTCAGTTCATGAACACGCTGTCAGTAGGGGGCACGGCTGGTTCAGTCGTCAAGGGGCCACAATTCGCTGTGCAGAGTTGCTTCCCCTGGGCACTCTCGAAACCAATGATTGTGGGTTCGAATCCCGATTCGCCCCGATTATATTACTAGGTTTCTCAGCAGCATGTACCCATCCTCGTGGGTTTCACCGAAGTGGAAAACGTCTCAGATCTGCATCTCTTCGGCCTTTTCTCCAACATTACGCTGACACGCCGCGATATAACTGGAATACTGTTGTAAGCGGCATTACACCACATTAAACAAAATAAATAACTAAACTAACTCACTGGGGTATTCATGTGAAACAACGGCTTGGTATGTCAGTAGGGTAGCTGACACGCCGCGATATAACTGGAATACTTTTGTAAGCGGCATTACACCACATTAAACAAAATAAATAACTTAACTAACTCACTGGGGTATTCATGTGAAACAACGGCTTGGTATGTCAGTAGGGTAGCACTATAAAACCGTCCAGGCAAGTACAAACACAGCCACCCACATAAATCTGATGCTAGTTATTCGCCGTCACAAATGAAAACGATGAAATATGAAATGTCAATTCGTTTAGGGAGCACCCATTTGATTCGGGGTAGGTGGGGTTTTTTTCCATAAAAATAATCTAACCGCTAATTAAAAAAATACATATCCTTCTATCGTAGGAAAATATTAAACGTTAATTATGATTTTGGTCGCTCAAGTGCTCAAGTTGTTGTTATCTTTTAAATAATTAACAATAGCGAACAATATCTTTCGACACTTACATATAGCCTGAAAGGAAAAGGGACATTATTCTATATCTACAAAGGGCAGCATATATCAAAAAAATATATCAGCATATATCAGTAAAACATTGGCTTCGTTAAACTCAGACGTGGCTTTATGTTTTGTTCTTACAGTTGCAAAGATGTCGGAAAGAACATACTCTGAAGAGGAAGTGAAAGAAGCGAAAAGAGAATTCAATTCGTTGATAGAAAAGGGTCTGGACAATGAAACTGTTGTTAAGAGGTTCGACCACATGAGTGACAAGTACGATATGGTAAATATGTCCTCATTTAAATAACGTAAAGCAGATGGTCACCTACTCAGCAAAAATATTTAAGGAACACTGATATTGATTCCATGAATTTTGTCTTTATATCTAAGGTAACGATTCACACAATTTGTGGTTCAATAGTTACGGAGACGTGTGAATACTGACGGGTCTTTTAGCAGTGACTGCCTACAGTTTTTCGGTCACGTACATTTGTTCCAAAAGTATAGTGTAACAGTATTCTGTTAAGGTACAAGCAGTATGGTTGGGAGAACGGCTGGCCCAGTCGTCCACATCTTCCCGAGGCAAGGGTTCATTCAGTTTCAACCCTTGCCGAACTAGGTTAGAATTATGGAGTTATATTTTGGCTGGGCTAACGAGTCTGCCGTTCAGATTTCGGTCGATTGCAGGATTTATAAAGCATGTGTACCGCCAACTCAACTTTTCCCATTTTTTTCATGTTTTTAATAAAGGTGCTCACGGGATTTGATCCACTTCGCGAAGTGAGACCCGATTTTTACATTGTAGATCTTGATTATCGATCAGATCGCCTTGACGTGTTTTGTTTGAAGCAAATGCAAGTGATATGAGAATCGGAATCTGATTGGTCAATAGGAGGGCCATATAAGGGACATAACTCGTAATAGTCACTGGTGGCGCTACGATCGACCCCATTGATTCTTGCCTAGTTCGTCAAGGGTGGAAACTGGACTTTAACAGTCATTTAACTCCCTTGCCTCGGGAAGATGAGTCGTCTAAGGTGCCACACTTCTCTATGCAAAGTTGTGCCCTTTGTCTGAAACCTATGATCATGCTTCGCACTGATATGGTTCACACCGTTTCTAAGTATGTCTGCGCTATACCCGTGTTCAAAGGTTTCACCAAAGAGGTAAAGGACTAGGATGGCCACGTGTTTTCTTCCCACACCAAGCTGACGCGCTTATATTTCATACAACTAAAATCCTGTTATAAGCGGCGTTACACCAAACTCGCTCATTCAATCCATTTCTGTCTATGCCGCTGGCTTCAAGCTAATTTCACGACATTGTGACCTTTTCAACTTCAATCAAACATACATAGGTCTAAATATATCTATTGCCTATATGATATGAGAAATACCAATTGCCCTGGTACCTTATTGTTACGTATGTATACGATTATCAGTATGCACCTGGTGTTAAATTAGAATAACAGTACAATGCAAGGCGGTAATTAGAGTGAGTGAGCAATTGTTGCTTTAAACCGTACCAGCAATCAGAGCTCCAGATAAGCTGCGTATCTGCGTGAAATACGCATCAGAAATGCAGAAATACGCAGTAAAATATAATCCAAGCATATCAAATACGCAACGAACATTACAGATACGCTACAAAAATAATATTTGAGCGTATCATCAAAATATTGTGAAGTAACCCTGCGTATTCGATTAGCAAATCAGCAACTTATTTTGAAATTATAAACGGGCATTCCGTCAACCTTGCCAAACTCCACGATGACAGTCACATCATGATCATTTGCCATCACACTTTCGTGTGGAAGTATCGTGGTATTTTGGAGTCATATAAAGCTCTCAAACCCACACGACACCAGTTTGCAGGGACTGGATGAATAGTGTTTTTAAATATTTAACTTAAATACCCACATGTGTAAAAACTAGTGGGTAACAGAAATTTGAATAGTTTTTATTTTACGCAGATAGAATTACTGATACCCAATGATTTTAAAATGCATGGGTAAAATACCCACAACACCAAAAGCTTATCTGGAGCTCTGAGTAGTACTCCAGTTCTTCGCGGCTTGGGTAATTAAGAAACTAGTTTAAGTATACTTATATTTCTAATTTCCCTTTCTGTAAATGTATACTTGTAGATGTTTCTTCAAATGTCACCTAGGTGCTGGGTATGATGGATTACAAAATGCCGAAGTGGATGGGAGACAGTCTAGCATCACTGTATCCTGGCAGCAAGGAGAAGATCAACATCCTGGACGTTGCTGCTGGAACGGGGTTGGCCTCCGTCCAGGTAGGTGTAGTTACCTATACTTAGATAGCTTCTGTGACGTCATCTATTGTTCTCGGTTTTTGACATTTGTGTAATGTTATCTGATGGGTTTACTTCCGGGTTCAACTGCGCTCAGTGAAGGGGTGAAGTCCACGAAACCACTGCTTTTACAAATTTTATTTATAAATCTGTGGCTCAGTTGCAGCAGATAGTTATATACTTCATATTTTGAATCTAATAACCTGTTTCTTCTCTGTTAAGTATTCACAACCATCTACCTCCATTCAATAACATGTCATACCTGGATTAACTTTTCTTAAAGTAGCTCCCGATCCTGGGATTCGAACCCGACCACCACATGGTATTTTGTTTTTGATTTCGTGCTCGTTACCAGGAGAGACTCGGGAGCAATACCTCAAGCTTGTCCCTCGCGTTTCTTCCCTCGAGTTTTACAATCCAAAGTATTTAACTCGGATTCGTGTTTTATCCTTCACGTAATAACCTCATTTCCAGGTCGGAAACCTCACATATAAACCACGACTTCTCTCGTGCAAGTAGAGGCGTTCACATATACGAGGTCGGCTTAAAAGTTCTGAGTCTAACTACGAAGGATATGTACAGCTAACATTTTGCATGTATTAACTTCATAGGCTATGAACACACAATGCCATTTAGAAGGTGGTCAAATGTAACAAATGTTATATTATGGATAACACTTTCTTAGTACAGTAAAGATTCACGTACTTTTTTGGGTCGAGTCCCGTCCGAGATTCGAACCAACACAGTTTATAGGCTGCCTTTGAACCAGCTACACAACCAGGCAGCATACCTCAACAGGCAACAAAGAGACTTGGTATTCTCTGATGAAATGGACACAATGGGTACCGCGCTGATAACAAAAATCTCCAACCCAACTATGCGGACATGGTGTCATCTTTAGGGGACGGTGCTTCTTCCTTTGCCACTGTTAAGAGGGGAAGAGCGAGTCTCGAAGATGGTCAACGATCAGGAAAATCTTCATGTGCATCCACCAAGGATAATGTTGATATGATTATTGATGATCGACGAATCTGCATGGTAAATATAGCGGGAATCTTTCATGAGAGAGTTCAGAATATGTGAGGAATATGCTGGGTACAAATGTTTCAGCACGGGGGGTTCCAAGGCTTCTGATCCCATCAACGTTCCAGGTTCATCATCTCTCGACAAAACTACGTCGTTTTGGAGTAGACCCAGCTGATTTTGTTTGGCAATTTGTAGCGCACCCTCCTCCTTAGAAGGCAAAGTCTGTTCCATCCGCTGGCAAATTATGGCCTCGATTTTCTGGGATCCCACTGGTGGAGTACCTCCCGAAAACACACCATTCATGGCCAATATTATACTAATCTGCCAAGTTACAGCGTGAGAATATCAAGGGTAAATGTTGTGGAAAACTCATTAAAGGTGTGATGTTCCACAATAACAGTGCACAAGTTTGTTGTCGCTATCGCTGCATGACTGTGGTTTTGAAGTCATTGAACATCTTCCATATTCATCAGATTTCAATCTCTTCCCAAACCGAAGGAAAGAACTGTCTGACAAGCATTATGCGAATGATGATGAATCATTTCTGCTGTGAAGGACCAGTAGAATCCAGACACTCACTGCAACATCGTTAACGGAAGTGTGTGGGCTTCAGGGGGGATTCTGTTGAAAAATAATTAGCAACAACATCAGTTGCGTCCAGAGACAAACATGGCATTTCTTGAAGCACTAGTCCGACCCCTGCCACCCCCCACCCCACCCCTATCCCTCTCCCCATTAGTCCATACACGTTTGGGTGTAAACAATAGTTCTAGGTATCTGTAGAAAATACAATTTCACATGAGATCGAAGAGTGCCACCTTTTCTAAATACAATAACTCCAATTTTCATTCACGAGCAATGAAACCTTTAATCTGCTTGTATCGTTTTATGATAGTATTCTATACTGTTGGTTCAGACTCTGTATATAATATATTGTAGATGCGGAAACACGGATTCCTGCACATTGATGGACTCGATCCGTCTGAGGGGATGCTGGAACAGGCCAAGAAAAACAACTTATATGAGCGATACATCTGTGACATTCTTGCAGACAACACGCTGGATATTTCTGATGGTGAGTCCTAACCTGTTATCCAGAAGACCACTTGCGGACGGGCACCCCTTTCTGAGACCTGTGACGTTTCACCCTGAGTGAAGTCTTTATGTGTTTTGTTCACTTCTTGACTTTATGGATCATGGATCCACTACAGAGGACTAAACAAAACTGTATTTTGTATTTAGATAAAATAACGAATTCCCAATTGTGTTGATTTCAGACACATACACTGTAGTGACAGTTGTCGGCTTGAGTTCCGAATTTTTCAAGAAACTGCCCGTCAAGGCCCTGGAGGAGTTGGCGCGTGTTACGAAATCAGGTGAGTGAGTTAGTTGCTGACCTAACTGACTGACAGACTGCACCTTGTTAAATACAGCATATCGTTTAATCATCCCTAAAGCCTCGTCATGTATATATTTCACAATCCCATATGGTGGAAAATGCGACAAATATGATTCCCTTTAACACTAGGACAGGACTCGTGATGCTTTGAGATGCATAGTTCCTGTTGTTGAAACCTTTCTATTGACATCCCTATAAATTGCTTTTGCTGTGTTCCTCCGCTGACCACTACGAAAAAAAATAGAAATTAAATAAAACAACTATTTTTATGGTCGCATTCATAGTGTAACGGTTCTTGATTCGCATGATTAAAACTTCACCTCCTGTGGACATCATGGTATGTACTCACTGATTCATCACACTTCAAATATTTTTTTAATGGTTTTATTACAGGGACCTGTCGTCTATGTCCGGTAAAAAACACGTTGTAGTGGGTCAAGAGCATCACACATCCTCTTAATCATACAGTTTGACTTGACAAGCTGAACATGCCGCTCGCAATCGCAATGTTCTGAAACACATGGACAGACAATTTTATTCAGCCTCTAGCCCAAAAAACATACAAAAGCGTGATTGAAAGCTTTAAAACACATGGCAGCGCATCGAATCGTCCATTTTTCGCAACATGTGTTTTTCACCTCCGTTAAAGGGACATAACTCGTCCCCGCATACCGCTAAATAACTCGTCCACTCAAATGTAAACCAACAATTAATTCGACCAACATAAAGCCCAGAATTCGTGCAATATGTCAGCAGTTATTCTATTCATGTATGTTGAGGCACCGTGATCCAAGAGGTCGCTGACACCACAGTTCACGCTACAGATTTGTGCCACGTACTTTCGTTAGGTTCATGGGTTCGAATCCAAGAATCGCCCGATTATGATACTTGGCTTCACAGCACCATAACCGTGCTTGAACGTTTCACAACAGTGAACAACTAGAACCTGCATCACCTCAGTCTGTAGCTGACACGTCGTTATACGACTGTGTTACTGTCCAAAGCGGCGTTAAACCAAACTCACTCACTCATCTGCTGTTTTGTGATAGACAAGTGGAGGACATTTCCAAATTTGAGGCATCAGTGGCCAAAATGATATCAGATGTAATTCCTTATTTCGATTTGTACTTTATGTTCCCATGTGATGTCAGGTGAACAATTGACTAGTCTTTGTATGTGTATGCCACCAGTAGAGCAGGACAAAATGTGGCGATAAAAATGGTCTTTCAGCTTTCCGGCAACGTCAATCTCCTTAACGCAACCTATAGTTCATACACAGGTATAAGAGCCTATAAAATACTCAGAGGAAATTCGCAATATCGTGATCCAGTGAGTTGACAGTATTCCAAATATTTCACTGTAAAAAGTATCGAGTCTTGGTCATACAAATCAGAGGAAAGATGAAAATGACATGATAATGGCCCGATTCTCATTTCGACAAGTCTGTGTCATGCCTAATTGTACAATGTCATGGATACTAGTATACTGAATGTGAAATTCTAGCCCTGCACACGGGAATGGGGCCTACATGGAAAATATATACAATTAATACCACTGAATACCATAGGGATATCATTTGACTGCTTTTGTATCTGTTCTCTCTGTTTCCATTTATCGCCTGTTTTGTAGGAGGCCACATCTTGATGAGTCACTTCGACTACATCTTCGAGAGTGATGTCCTCCGTACGAATCTCCTCAGCCTGGGGAACCGTGGGTTATGGAAGCTGGAGGACAAGAAAATTATGCCCGAGATCGTGAAGGGGATTACCGGTCATCTGCATATCTATAAAGTTCTGTAGTCCTACACCAGGGGGAAACAAGGGGATTACCGGTCATCTTCATGTCTATCACGTTCTGCAGTCCTACACCAGGAGGAAACAAGGTGATGACCGGTCATCTTCATGTCTATCACGTTCTGCAGTCCTACACCAGGAGGAAACAAGGTGATGACCGGTCATCTTTATGTCTATCACGTTCTGCAGTCCTACACCAAGAGGAAACAAGGTGATGACCGGTCATCTTCATGTCTATCACGTTCTGCAGTCCTACACCAGGAGGAAACAAGGTGATGACCGGTCATCTTTATGTCTATCACGTTCTGCAGTCCTACACCAGGAGGAAACAAGGTGATGACCGGTCATCTTTATGTCTATCACGTTCTGTAGTCCTACACCAAGAGGAAACAAGGTGATGACCGGTCATATTCATGTCTATCAAGTTCAGACTACAGAGACTACCACAAATCTGAGACAGACCACAGATCTGAGTACCACCGCTAATCGTTCGGACACTGCAATCATGATGCTTATATATGATGCAGCTCTGGTAATTTTTGCCAGGTGGAGAATGCACTCAAGGGTCAATGTTTTATTTGTTTGTTGTTTAGCGCCACATTCAGCAATATTCAAGCTATATGACGGCGGTCTGTAAGTAATCGAGTATGGACAAGACATTATGAGCATCGAAACCAGCCATACAATGAGAACAATGTGCGTATGAATACAAAGGACTGATTAATAGAATGTACTCAGAGAGTCGCATCACGCCCGGCATACTTTAACCAATGGCGAGTGAATGTCAATTACTTTATTGCCATAGTTGAAGTTGACTGAAGTAATGACAAGAAAGTGTATGGATGACAGCTTTTGTATTGACACTGCTGCGATTCTTTGTTACAGATACTAAAAACAACTGTTGGAAATAGAAATAAATTCTTTCTTTTTTTGCAGTGAATCGTTAGTTATGAATTCACAATGCCATTTAGAAAGTGGTCAAATGTAACAAATGTTATATTTGGGATAACACTTTCTTAGTAAAGTAAAGATTCTCGTACTGTTTTGGTTTGAGTCATGTCTTGGCTATTAGATGCCTCACTCTGGCGGTGTGGGATCGAATCCCGGACGGGACTCAACCCAAAAAAGTACGAGAATCTGTTCTTTACTAAGAGTGTTATCCCAATATATATCATTTGTTACAGTGAATTATTAGTGTTGAAAGTTTTGTTTACAATCATGGAAACAACTATTTATGGAAGATCTGTGGTGAGAACCGAATAGACGGCGTGGAAGGACAATCGACAGGAGAGAAAATAAGGCCAAACTGAGAGTATCTATGTTTATTTGCATTCGTAATTAATAACCCTCTGGATGTTACGCATGCGCACCTGTAACTGGATATGGTACAGTTTGAATGATATCGTTTTTTTCTACGTTACATGTTGGCTAAAACTGTTAAGCTTGCGTCGCGTATCGACGATTGAACCAGTTTACACATTTTGTCACCACGTGTATTGTAATAATCCCAATACGCACCAGTTGGAAACGGCGACCGGTCAGAACACAAAACGGCTTGGTTCATTTTTCGTATCGCAGAGTCGTATTCTTATGTTTGATTGTTTATTTGTTTGTTGTTTAATGCCGCGCTCAGCAATATGCCAGGTATATGACGGCGGTTTGTAAATAATCGAGTCTGGACCAGACAATTCAGTGATTGACATTTTGAGCAACGATCGGCGCAATTGGGATACGATGACATGCATCAGTAAAGTCAGCGATCCTGACCATCCGATCCCGTTAGTCGCCTCTTACTACAAGCATAGTCGCCTTTTACAGTTAAAAAGATGGTTCCGTGTAAATGTTTTGTCATAAATGCTTGGATGGCTAACGCAACCTGCCGAATTAGTAACAATTAAACCTGTTATGATCTATATCATGCTACTAATCATTGTCTTTCTTTAAATAAATCACAAGCGAGAGCCTCAAATCATACCAATTTCTTGTAATAAATTAATGCTCTTTGGCGCCGCTGTTTTTGCTGCAAATAAGCGAGCCGCGATCAATGTCGTCGGGCACAATTAGCTCGGTCTCACCTTATAACCCCGATGCTCATGTGACGGCTTTTTTTGACAAGTACAAATGTATGAAGTTCTGGGTGTCGATTGTACACCTGACTAGCCATGGCTAGTAAAGATATGTAAATTAATGTGACACGTGTGTTTGTACATTAAATGTTCACAATATTTATATACTGAATTTTGTAATCTGTCTTGTTGGTCAGTTCGAGTCAATCGTCCAACAGCCCGGTTGAGCTGATAAGGCAGGGAATTTAAAAACAAGTGTATATGCATCTCATATAGGCTTCCTGGTTAACCTTAAATAATTCAGTCAACAAGGTACGCATTAAGTGGCTACACCGTTTCAGCCGGGGAAAAGCTTCCCCGTTAAGTTATTTCACAGTGGTCAAAATCAGCCGAACACAAGTACAGTTTTCAATGACAGTTTGACAGACATACCTGTAAACATTTCACGGGAAGCCGCAATTGATCCTACACCGGTACAAGTATACAGGGAACTGTCTTGATCATACACCGGTACACCGTCGCACGACGCTGCGCTAGACGAGGACGAGGGTAAGTTGGTTGTGGTTTGAGTTGTCACTGAAGGAGCAGTCTGACCATGATTTCCGTCGTCGTCAATCAAAACTAGGACGAGGAAACACATGACTTGATAAAGATGCCCTCGTGGCAGAGGGAGCAGTCCGTGTTGGCAATTCCACTAACGTACCGGTATACGGTAGCATGGTAGTTAGCGGTGTATGCAGTTTCTTGCTGGAATTAAGACGTGAAAAATCGTTTTAAGAACTAAGAGAACTAAGATGATTTGACGCACAAAACACAGGACAATGTAACAATAATATTCAACACCAACAAACTCGATCACTTGCGAGGCCGGCCTTACAGACGGGTTTGTTGATACAACGTATACGTTACATTGTCCCATAGTCCTGGGGTACAAGTAAACATGTAGAATGAAGACAGGGTTGACGTCATATATATATATATATATATATATATATATATATAGTCTCATAGTTGTAAAATTGGTCATGTTTTCCTCAATATTTATATAATAGTTAACTGTGGTAATAGTCTTTATTGTGTTATATTAAGTTAAATGTAAGGTGCTGTATTCAATCAGTCTCACATGTGAAGGTCGCAGCTATCTAGAAAATTACATAACATCCTTGGAGCATGGTCAGTATTATCTATCTGTACGTGTCTCAGCCTCTATCGCAATGAGCGCTTGTCACACGTTTGCTGATACGTCCAACTCATATCAATATTTTCGGACTACTTCATCAATTATTATTCAACTTATGTGGACATCACTTGGTCAAACTTCTTAGGCAAGCCTTAATCCCTATTCTCGGCGCAGGAACTCAAATTTTCTTATCAAGCTGATAATTGAACATGCAGTAAATTCGTGACCATTCAAGGTGTCTAGAGTATATATACTGGCTAGCCCCGGGGGTACCTCACTGTCGAGAAATCCCCAATAAAGAAGCTGGCCATGGACACTTTGTTTGGTTTCGTTGAAGGTAAGTCATGTTCACCTTACTATTTCTCTAAAGTTATAAGTTAAATTGTTTTATAATTTGTATCGTATATGGAGCAATATTACCAGCTGTAAAGGTGTTTAATCTTATGTTATTGACCGTGTATAAGTGCAAATATATTAAGTGAGTTGTATCTATTTAACGGACTTATCTGTCAAATGTACGTGCGTTAGGTTTAGACAAAACTATCGTTTAAGTATTAACTCCACAGTATAGCATATATTGAATATCAAACATGTTCCGAGTCGGAAATAAGATGTTAACATTCGGGTGCCGTGGTAGCAAGCTGTGTATTTTATCTGCGTGTTGATATTTTAGTGTGATTCAGTTATTTTGTATATGTGAAAATGTCGCGTAAATGCAGACAAACTATTTCACTTTGATCAGACCTTTTATGTCACACGAGGTATGTACATTATCTTTTAATGTAAGGATTCTATGATGAACCATACATTGCATGTATTACTTGTTCATAAACAGAATCCAGACTGTTTTAAATAATTTTTATCGGAGTTATTTGATGGATCTAGCCTGGCAGAAAACGTTAATTTCTGTAGCTAATATATGATGTATTCACATCACACATATTTATGCTAATATCACAACTAAGCCAGAGCTAAAATCAGTAATAATATCCATGTAATCATTTAGTTAATCTGTTAGCGATGTACAAAAAAGATAGGTAACTCTCTTGTACTTACATAGGTCTGAGCATAATGCATTTGTAACACAGCTTCAGCAAACATGTCTACATTACCAGCAATGCCTAAAAATGTACATATATCCATATATTATACCATAAGTATTATATAAGTAATGTGAATGGACATTCGTTAATGGGCCCGTTAACTCAGTGTATGTGGATGCTATCAGATATAGTTTGTTTGCTGCGGTAGTTTAGATGAATTATAGATATGGCCTTCAAGTATAACATATACCAGCATAAGACAATGAATGATATATGCTCAGAAGTACAGCCAACACATATTGTTATTTATATTTAAATCTGCGTACATGTATATGCGATACCGATATTGAGTTGAACTAGGTTTATACGTAAATAAGACATATCTTATGGCACTCCCATTTAGCAAGGCGTAATCATAATTAGGAGTGGCTGAAAATAAGTATCACATAAGAACATGGAAGCTTTGTTCACAGGTATCTTTGTAGACTGACTTTAACATTGTTATTTGTAATTGGTTGTTTTATCACTTAGCCCATGATACATTGGTATATCATGACACTTACACTCTTATGTATAATCATTGTTTAATATCACGCACTATTGTGATAACTGCTTCTTTTATGGAAACTGTAAATGTTCTATATGACTTTGTACTTTATATGTAAAAATATTTCTTATTTTAAATGTGACTGACTGTCGAGAAATCCCCAATAAAGGAGCTGGCCATAGACACTTTGTTTGGTTTCTTTGAAGGTGGTGCCCGATCCCGAGCTAATTCCCCAAGGCTAATTCTAGATATTGTGACGGTTTGAATACGAAAGTGTCAAATTACTGGCTCAAGTAGGAGAATGGAGCCTGGTCTACAACGTGAAATATGGACCGGGATATCTACTTGACAACGCGAGGGAATTGTATCAGACTTCCTGCACCTAGCATATCCTGCACTGGTTTCCACTAGAACTACTGAAATAAGACCTTCATGGATATACAGACATTTGCGGGCCAGACAAACTGTTGCTTTGTTCGAGTCCAGAAAGTCCATGCCTAAGATAAGGGAGTGATCGAGGGAAGAGAAGACATGGAAGGTTTGAGACAGACAGATATGGCCAATATTGACATCTAATGATATGCTACCTAGCACTTTGTGAATTTCGCCCCCTACTCCTACAATTTCTGTTAAATGGGAGTCTGACAAATGTTTTTCATTGTAGCCTACTTTATGAAGGAAGCGCAAGCTCACACAGCTGATAGAGGCCCCTGTGTCAACAAGTGCTGTTGTCTTCACTTGCTGCACCTTTACAAGGACTGTGTTCTTGAGTAAGGGAGCCGCAAGTGAGACCAACGGTTTCTTGTGCCTGACCTCAGTGAACTGAGAATCAGGCGCGAGTCCCTATTGCCTGGGAGCTCTATTCTGTGAATTATGAGCTCTCATGCAATCATTGGAATGATGTCCTACCCTGTTACAGTATGAGCAAATTGTTTGAAAGTGTGGGCATGCAGAACGATTTGAGCAATACATACCACAACCAAGACATCTCTGCTGGAGGAATGGAGGGGGTGTGAAGCGGGGTCGTTGTTGATGCTGTTCATACTGGCTGTAGCGGCGCTGTTGTTGGGCCTGGTGGAATGGAGGTGGTAGTTGATTAGACAGCCGTGGTCGTTGCCGTTGACAGGACTCATGTGGCTGATATCTCGGTTGTTGCTGTTGCTGTTGCTGTTGATATTAGGCCTGGGGAGCTGGAGAGGCAGCCTAGACTGCTTGGGCCTCAGTCTTCGAGATAAGGGTGGCAACCAGACTGGAGAGGTGGTCAACTTTTGCCATCATGTTGACCTCTGATGACTGCACGCTTACCAGTGATTTCTGGGCCAGCTCTGCCTGGTGACGGACCTCCTGTAGATTGGTGGGCTCTTTGTTGTATACCCACTGACGAATGTTGGATCGAAGGCCATTTACAGCTACGGCCACAATGACAGATGCTGGCAGCTTCAGGTGGATGGTTGCTGTCTCGACCCGGGTGATGAAGGTGTTGATGGATTCCTCCTGCTCCTGGGCCAACTGTAATAGACTGACATCAAAGGCTGATTATTTCATAAATCTTTTGGTGAAGGCTTCTTTCACCTTAGTTATATCTAGTCTGTCACCCTCAGGGAGATTTTGATACCACAGCTTGGCTGCACCCTCTAGATAAAATGGTATGAGTTGACATTTCTTCACATCATAATAAGAGAAGAAATTTGAAAAATTAACAAAGTCATCCCACCACGTTTAGGCATTCTCAGTTCCTGAGAACTGTGGCAGTTTGATGTGCGGCATGGGTGTTGACATCTGGCGGATGGAGGGTCTTGATGAAGATGTTGATGTAGATGGAGATGTAGATGAGGAGGCTGCTGTTGTTGAAGAGATTGATGATGTTGTAGCGGGTGACACAAGGATCGGCGTAGATGGTGACTGTGAAACTGGAGCTTGATGAAGCAAACTGGTCAGGAGGGACCTTGGCTCAGGCCTGCGCGGCTTCTCTCGGTAGTTTGAAGGGGTGTATCCGGTCATCTAGAATTCGGGTCCACCATTTATGATGGTTTGTTGGATGTTCTTCAAAATCCGCACACTCTCAGCAGCGCTTACGCTTGTAACTCGCGTTGGCCCTGTTAAAGCTGTGTTACCTCCTGCTCTTAATTATAATGATCACACTCCACCCAGTTCAGGTACAGCTAGCTTTGTCCTTACTGATCTTGCTGACTACCATGTTTCTATTCTCCTAAGCCTTATAACCCTAGCTATTGCTTCCATCCTTCTTCTTCTTCTCTATCAACAGCGTTCAGGTCCTCGGAATGGTCTAGTTCTTGAACTCACATCAGGTTCTGAATGTGTGGCAATCCATGTCATATCTCTGACACTCTGTCCTTCTTACTGGGATATTCAATCACCCTTAACTGTGGAAAACCTCCGCATTTCTGGTTACTTCTTCCCCACCCTCTCTGTTAACTGGCCAGGCTTCATTGTAACTAACCAGCTTACTAAAACCTCCATCACTATCCTTAATACCTTTAGGATTTCGTACTTCAATGCTCATCAACTCCGAAAGATCTTCAAGCAACCTTTCAGCGCCTACCTCCTACTTGTCCACAGTAATTTGTATACGATTCTTGAACCACCTACCTCAGTGCAATCATTTTAGTGTGTGGGCAGCAATATTTGAGCAATGCATCATGTATCATTTGTTTCAGCTAGTGTATTCATATTTCATGATTGATATTGTATTTTGTTTATTTGATTGATTGTCATATTGTGTACGTTCTCAATCTTTAAGCTTTTGAGGACAAAAGCTCCACGACGCCTAGGGGTATTGTCATAGTTGTAAAATTGGTCATGTTTTCCTCAATATTTATATAATAGTTAACTGTGGTAATAGTCTTTATTGTGTTATATTAAGTTAAATGTAAGGTGCTGTATTCAATCAGTCTCACATGTGAAGGTCGCAGCTATCTAGAAAATTACATAACATCCTTGGAGCATGGTCAGTATTATCTATCTGTACGTGTCTCAGCCTCTATCGCAATGAGCGCTTGTCACACGTTTGCTGATACGTCCAACTCATATCAATATTTTCGGACTACTTCATCAATTATTATTCAACTTATGTGGACATCACTTGGTCAAACTTCTTAGGCAAGCCTTAATCCCTATTCTCGGCGCAGGAACTCAAATTTTCTTATCAAGCTGATAATTGAACATGCAGTAAATTCGTGACCTTTCAAGGTGTCTAGAGTATATATACTGGCTAGCCCCGGGGGTACCTCACTGTCGAGAAATCCCCAATAAAGGAGCTGGCCATAGACACTTTGTTTGGTTTCGTTGAAGGTAAGTCATGTTCACCTTACTATTTCTCTAAAGTTATAAGTTAAATTGTTTTATAATTTGTATCGTATATGGAGCAATATTACCAGCTGTAAAGGTGTTTAATCTTATGTTATTGACCGTGTATAAGTGCAAATGTATTAAGTGAGTTGTATCTATTTAACGGACTTATCTGTCAAATGTACGTGCGTTAGGTTTAGACAAAACTATCGTTTAAGTATTAACTCCACAGTATAGCATATATTGAATATCAAACATGTTCCGAGTCGGAAATAAGATGTTAACATTCGGGTGTCGTGGTAGCAAGCTGTGTATTTTATCTGCGTGTTGATATTTTAGTGTGATTCAGTTATTTTGTATATGTGAAAATGTCGCGTAAATGCAGACGAACTATCTCACTTTAATCAGACCTTTTATGTCACACGAGGTATGTACATTATCTTTTAATGTAAGGATTCTATGATGAACCATACATTGCATGTATTACTTGTTCATAAACAGAATCCAGACTGTTTTAAATAATTTTTATATGAGTTATTTGATGGATCTAGCCTGGCAGAAAACGTTAATTTCTGTAGCTAATATATGATGTATTCACATCACACATATTTATGCTAATATCACAACTAAGCCAGAGCTAAAATCAGTAATAATATCCATGTAATCATTTAGTTAATCTGTTAGCGATGTACAAAAAAGATAGGTAACTCTCTTGTACTTACATAGGTCTGAGCATAATGCATTTGTAACACAGCTTCAGCAAACATGTCTACATTACCAGCAATGCCTAAAAATGTACATATATCCATATATTATACCATAAGTATTATATAAGTAATGTGAATGGACATTCGTTAATGGGCCCGTTAACTCAGTGTATGTGGATGCTATCAGATATAGTTTGTTTGCTGCGGTAGTTTAGATGAATTATAGATATGGCCTTCAAGTATAACATATACCAGCATAAGACAATGAATGATATATGCTCAGAAGTACAGCCAACACATATTGTTATTTATATTTAAATCTGCGTACATGTATATGCGATACCGATATTGAGTTTAACTAGGTTTATACGTAAATAAGACATATCTTATGGCACTCCCATTTAGCAAGGCGTAATCATAATTAGGAGTGGCTGAAAATAAGTATCACATAAGAACATGGAAGCTTTGTTCACAGGTATCTTTGTAGACTGACTTTAACATTGTTATTTGTAATTGGTTGTTTTATCACTTAGCCCATGATACATTGGTATATCATGACATTTACACTCTTATGTATAATCATTGTTTAATATCACGCACTATTGTGATAACTGCTTCTTTTATGGAAACTGTAAATGTTCTATATGACTTTGTACTTTATATGTAAAAATATTTCTTATTTTAAATGTGACTGACTGTCGAGAAATCCCCAATAAAGGAGCTGGCCATAGACACTTTGTTTGGTTTCTTTGAAGGTGGTGCCCGATCCCGAGCTAATTCCCCATGGCTAATTCTAGATATTGTGACGGTTTGAATACGAAAGTGTCAAATTACTGGCTCAAGTAGGAGAATGGAGCCTGGTCTACAACGTGAAATATGGACCGGGATATCTACTTGACAACGCGAGGGAATTGTAACAGACTTCCTGCACCTAGCAACTACTGAAATAAGACCTTCATGGATATACAGACATTTGCGGGCCAGACAAACTGTTGCTTTGTTCGAGTCCAGAAAGTCCATGCCTAAGATAAGGGAGTGATGGAGGGAAGAGAAGACATGGAAGGTTTGAGACAGACAGATATGGCCAATATTGACATCTAATGATATGCTACCTAGCACTTTGTGAATTTCGCCCCCTACTCCTACAATTTCTGTTAAATGGGAGTCTGACATATGTTTTTCATTGTAGCCTACTTTATGAAGGAAGCGCATGCTCACACAGCTGATAGGGGCCCCTGTGTCAACAAGTGCTGTTGTCTTCACTTGCTGCACCTTTACAAGGACTGTGTTCTTGAGTAAGGGAGCCGCAAGTGAGACCAACGGTTTCTTGTGCCTGACCTCAGTGAACTGAGAATCAGGCGCGAGTCCCTATTGCCTGGGAGCTCTATTCTGTGAATTATGAGCTCTCATGCAAACATTGGAATGATGTCCTACCCTGTTACAGTATGAGCAAATTGTTTGAAAGTGTGGGCATGCAGAACGATTTGAGCAATACATACCACAACCAAGACATCTCTGCTGGAGGAATGGAGGGGGTGTGAAGCGGGGTCGTTGTTGATGCTGTTCATACTGGCTGTAGCGGCGCTGTTGTTGGGCCTGGTGGAATGGAGGTGGTAGTTGATTAGACAGCCGTGGTCGTTGCCGTTGACAGGACTCATGTGGCTGATATCTCGGTTGTTGCTGTTGCTGTTGCTGTTGATATTAGGCCTGGGGAGCTGGAGAGGCAGCCTAGACTGCTGGGGCCTCAGTCTTCGAGATAAGGGTGGCAACCAGACTGGAGAGGTGGTCAACTTTTGCCATCATGTTGACCTCTGATGACTGCACGCTTACCAGTGATTTCTGGGCCAGCTCTGCCTGGTGACGGACCTCCTGTAGATTGGTGGGCTCTTTGTTGTATACCCACTGACGAATGTTGGATCGAAGGCCATTTACAGCTACGGCCACAATGACAGATGCTGGCAGCTTCAGGTGGATGGTTGCTGTCTCGACCCGGGTGATGAAGGTGTTGATGGATTCCTCCTGCTCCTGGGCCAACTGTAATAGACTGACATCAAAGGCTGATTATTTCATAAATCTTTTGGTGAAGGCTTCTTTCACCTTAGTTATATCTAGTCTGTCACCCTCAGGGAGATTTTGATACCACAGCTTGGCTGCACCCTCTAGATAAAATGGTATGAGTTGACATTTCTTCACATCATAATAAGAGAAGAAATTTGAAAAATTAACAAAGTCATCCCACCACGTTTAGGCATTCTCAGTTCCTGAGAACTGTGGCAGTTTGATGTGCGGCATGGGTGTTGACATCTGGCGGATGGAGGGTCTTGATGAAGATGTTAATGTAGATGGAGATGTAGATGAGGAGGCTGCTGTTGTTGAAGAGATTGATGATGTTGTAGCGGGTGACACAAGGATCGGCGTAGATGGTGACTGTGAAACTGGAGCTTGATGAAGCAAACTGGTCAGGAGGGACCTTGGCTCAGGCCTGCGCGGCTTCTCTCGGTAGTTTGAAGGGGTGTATCCGGTCATCTAGAATTCGGGTCCACCATTTATGATGGTTTGTTGGATGTTCTTCAAAATCCGCACACTCTCAGCAGCGCTTACGCTTGTAACTCGCGTTGGCCCTGTTAAAGCTGTGTTACCTCCTGCTCTTAATTATAATGATCACACTCCACCCAGTTCAGGTACAGCTAGCTTTGTCCTTACTGATCTTGCTGACTACCATGTTTCTATTCTCCTAGGCCTTATAACCCTAGCTATTGCTTCCATCCTTCTTCTTCTTCTCTATCAACAGCGTTCAGGTCCTCGGAATGGTCTAGTTCTTGAACTCACATCAGGTTCTGAATGTGTGGCAATCCATGTCATATCTCTGACACTCTGTCCTTCTTACTGGGATATTCAATCACCCTTAACTGTGGAAAACCTCCGCATTTCTGGTTACTTCTTCCCCACCCTCTCTGTTAACTGGCCAGGCTTCATTGTAACTAACCAGCTTACTAAAACCTCCATCACTATCCTTAATACCTTTAGGATTTCGTACTACAATGCTCATCAACTCCGAAAGATCTTCAAGCAACCTTTCAGCGCCTACCTCCTACTTGTCCACAGTAATTTGTATACGATTCTTGAACCACCTACCTCAGTGCAATCATTTTAGTGTGTGGGCAGCAATATTTGAGCAATGCATCATGTATCATTTGTTTCAGCTAGTGTATTCATATTTCATGATTGATATTGTATTTTGTTTATTTGATTGATTGTCATATTGTGTACGTTCTCAATCTTTAAGCTTTTGAGGACAAAAGCTCCACGACGCCTAGGGGTATTGTCATAGTTGTAAATTTGGTCATGTTTTCCTCAATATTTATATAATAGTTAACTGTGGTAATAGTCTTTATTGTGTTATATTAAGTTAAATGTAAGGTGCTGTATTCAATCAGTCTCACATGTGAAGGTCGCAGCTATCTAGAAAATTACATAACATCCTTGGAGCATGGTCAGTATTATCTATCTGTACGTGTCTCAGCCTCTATCGCAATGAGCGCTTGTCACACGTTTGCTGATACGTCCAACTCATATCAATATTTTCGGACTACTTCATCAATTATTATTCAACTTATGTGGACATCACTTGGTCAAACTTCTTAGGCAAGCCTTAATCCCTATTCTCGGCGCAGGAACTCAAATTTTCTTATCAAGCTGATAATTGAACATGCAGTAAATTCGTGACCTTTCAAGGTGTCTAGAGTATATATACTGGCTAGCCCCGGGGGTACCTCACTGTCGAGAAATCCCCAATAAAGGAGCTGGCCATAGACACTTTGTTTGGTTTCGTTGAAGGTAAGTCATGTTCACCTTACTATTTCTCTAAAGTTATAAGTTAAATTGTTTTATAATTTGTATCGTATATGGAGCAATATTACCAGCTGTAAAGGTGTTTAATCTTATGTTATTGACCGTGTATAAGTGCAAATGTATTAAGTGAGTTGTATCTATTTAACGGACTTATCTGTCAAATGTACGTGCGTTAGGTTTAGACAAAACTATCGTTTAAGTATTAACTCCACAGTATAGCATATATTGAATATCAAACATGTTCCGAGTCGGAAATAAGATGTTAACATTCGGGTGTCGTGGTAGCAAGCTGTGTATTTTATCTGCGTGTTGATATTTTAGTGTGATTCAGTTATTTTGTATATGTGAAAATGTCGCGTAAATGCAGACGAACTATTTCACTTTGATCAGACCTTTTATGTCACACGAGGTATGTACATTATCTTTTAATGTAAGGATTCTATGATGAACCATACATTGCATGTATTACTTGTTCATAAACAGAATCCAGACTGTTTTAAATAATTTTTATATGAGTTATTTGATGGATCTAGCCTGGCAGAAAACGTTAATTTCTGTAGCTAATATATGATGTATTCACATCACACATATTTATGCTAATATCACAACTAAGCCAGAGCTAAAATCAGTAATAATATCCATGTAATCATTTAGTTAATCTGTTAGCGATGTACAAAAAAGATAGGTAACTCTCTTGTACTTACATAGGTCTGAGCATAATGCATTTGTAACACAGCTTCAGCAAACATGTCTACATTACCAGCAATGCCTAAAAATGTACATATATCCATATATTATACCATAAGTATTATATAAGTAATGTGAATGGACATTCGTTAATGGGCCCGTTAACTCAGTGTATGTGGATGCTATCAGATATAGTTTGTTTGCTGCGGTAGTTTAGATGAATTATAGATATGGCCTTCAAGTATAACATATACCAGCATAAGACAATGAATGATATATGCTCAGAAGTACAGCCAACACATATTGTTATTTATGTTTAAATCTGCGTATATGCGATACCGATATTGAGTTTAACTAGGTTTATACGTAAATAAGACATATCTTATGGCACTCCCATTTAGCAAGGCGTAATCATAATTAGGAGTGGCTGAAAATAAGTATCACATAAGAACATGGAAGCTTTGTTCACAGGTATCTTTGTAGACTGACTTTAACATTGTTATTTGTAATTGGTTGTTTTATCACTTAGCCCATGATACATTGGTATATCATGACATTTACACTCTTATGTATAATCATTGTTTAATATCACGCACTATTGTGATAACTGCTTCTTTTATGGAAACTGTAAATGTTCTATATGACTTTGTACTTTATATGTAAAAATATTTCTTATTTTAAATGTGACTGACTGTCGAGAAATCCCCAATAAAGGAGCTGGCCATAGACACTTTGTTTGGTTTCTTTGAAGGTGGTGCCCGATCCCGAGCTAATTCCCCAAGGCTAATTCTAGATATTGTGACGGTTTGAATACGAAAGTGTCAAACCATCATAATAGTAAAAATTTGCGGTGGCAAAGTAATAATGTTGACGGAAGTAGGCAACGTGGTGCAAGGCAACTTAACTGTTCAACGTAAAATGATGAAAACGTACAACAGAATATTGTTCCCATTATGAACAATTCTTACGTCATCTTTAACCACACCAATGCTAGACCGCAACAGCAACGTTCATACCGAATCCCGTAGCCCTCTGAATCGAGATTAAGCTCTATATGTTCATGAGCAGGAGGTACCAGATAATACATGACGCTAATGTTGGACACATATTGAGATATTGAGCTCTCAAGACCTTGGCCGTTGACATTTTCCGTGTACTGTTTTTGTATTGGAGACCTGTCCATTGTTTCCTGTTAACAATATGTCATCACTCATCAAGAGTCCAGGGCCCACTTGCACAAAGCGATCTTAGGGCTAAGATTATCGTAAGCCTATGTTAAAGTATTGGGGTAAAGATCATCTTAGCGCTAAGATCGCTTTGTGCAAGTTGGCCCAGATATTCAGTAAATAGTTTATGGGCTTATGTTCAGAAAGAGACAACATATTTTGGCCTAGAATATTGGCAATAAGACTTTAAATCATCAAAATAAATACTGATAAAGAAAAAATTATGTTTCCAGTTTTTTTATATATAAGATCTTTGATTTCATCGCCTAGCGATCATAATTCAAAGTAGAGCTGACTTTTATATTGTGATACATTCATATCAAATGAAAGCTTTGATACATTTCTATTGATACATACTTGTCTTAAGTATCTCAATTAAAAAGAACATTATCGGTCAAAGCTGTTTCTAGTATACACGACTGTTTCACTGAATTTCATACCCATGAAGAACCGGGCAAGAATCAAACAAACAAAAAACAAACCAAAACTCACACCTGATGTATTCACAGACAGTAGATTTAGAGTGGCTACCCTTTTCCCAACACCACAACTGTAAAACAATAAGCATGTGTTCTGCCTTCCTGTGCGGAAATGGTGGTACATGTCGTACTGCCCTTCTGGGTGGAAATGGTGGTACATGTCGTACTGCCTTCCTGTGCGGAAATGGTGGTACATGTGGTACTGCCATTCTGGGTGGAAATGGTTGTACATGTCGTACTGCCCTTCTGGGTGGAAATGGTGGTACATGTGGTACTATCCTTTTGTGCGGAAATGGTGGTACGTGTGGTACTGTCCTTCTGTGCGGAAATGGTGGTACGTGTGGTACTGTCCTTCTGTGCGGAAATGGTGGTACATGTGGTACTGTCTTTCTGTGCGGAAATGGTGGTCACGTGGTACTGTCCTGTGCGGAAATGGTGGTACATGTGGTACTGTCTCTCTGTGCGGAAATGGTGGTACATGTGGTACTGTCTTTCTGTGCGGAAATGGTGGTACATGTGGTACTGTCTTTCTGTGCGGAAATGGTGGTACATGTGGTACTGTCTTTCTGTGCGGAAATGGTGGTCACGTGGTACTGTCCTGTGCGGAAATGGTGGTACATGTGGTACTGTCTTTCTGTGCGGAAATGGTGGTACATGTGGTACTGTCTTTCTGTGCGGAAATGGTGGTACATATGGTACTGTCTTTCTGTGCGGAAATGGTGGTCACGTGGTACTGTCCTGTGCGGAAATGGTGGTACATGTGGTACTGTCTTTCTGTGCGGAAATGGTAGTACATGTGGTACTGTCTTTCTGTGCGATAATGGTGGTACATGTGGTACTGTCTTTCTGTGCGGAAATGGTGGTACATGTGGTACTGTCTTTCTGTGCGGAAATGGTGGTTCATGTGGTACTGTCTTTCTGTGCGGAAATGGTGGTCACGTGGTACTGTCCTGTGCGGAAATGGTGGTACATGTGGTACTGTCTTTCTGTGCGGAAATGGTGGTACATGTGGTACTGTCTTTCTGTGCGGAAATGGTGGTACATGTGGTACTGTCTTTCTGTGCGGAAATGGTTGTACAGGTGGTACTGCCTTTCTGTGTGGAAATGGTGGTCACGTGG
Organism: Haliotis rufescens; assembly: GCF_023055435.1. Lineage (NCBI taxonomy): Eukaryota > Metazoa > Mollusca > Gastropoda > Lepetellida > Haliotidae > Haliotis > Haliotis rufescens. Next base: position 74,570,071 of record NW_025963779.1, on the reverse strand, counting down.
TACTGTCCTGTGCGGAAATGGTTGTACATGTGGTACTATCCTTTTGTGCGGAAATGGTGGTACATGTGGTACTGTCCTTCTGTGCGGAAATGGTGGTACGTGTGGTACTGTCCTTCTGTGCGGAAATGGTGGTACATGTTGTGTGATAATCCAGCAGCATTGGGGTTCTCAGACGTAATATGAATTTAATCTCATGTCTTTCATTTGATTTGCATGTTCCCAGTTTTGTTACTATGGAGACAATGAAATGTGTACGAGCACAGAACCTGAGTTAATTAGTAATGACGAATAACTGTCTTTCTCAGAATATTTCAGTTCAGTGATTAACATCATGAGAATGTACTCAGAGTCGCATCACGCCCCGCACACTGTACACACATTTTACGGCAAGCATGGGTTGCTGAAGCCCTATTCTACCCCGGATCTTCACGGATATGGGATAATAGTAAGTGTAGTGATGATCAAAGTTCAAGCGTTCAAGAATGCTACTCTTGATAAGAAACCAACTGCGACGGTTATATTGATATACACGTGTATTTATCAGCAGCTACCCCTGGCAAACACTAGCGATGGCTGAGCCACAGTTTACACCCGAGGAGGTGCAGGAGGGACAAAGAATCGTGAACTATGTGATAACGAAGGGCCTGGACAATGACACTATTGTAAAACGATTCGACGAAATAAGTGAACAGTACAACAAGGTACAGTAGCTGGTATTGGTTAACATTTAAAAGCTAAGATTAAAAATGTATTGATACTCAAGTCACAACACGACATTTGAGACAATGTCAAGGGACCATATTGAAGCGATAGTAAAGCACTCGTTTGTGACTGGGGATTATTCTGTAGGTTTGTCAGCATTTAACCGCAACTGTCGGCACTGTTTCGTTTTTCTTTTGGAACCACGAGGCGTTAGAATATGGATCTGATATTCAGTATATTTCCTTTTACGCGGTAGGGATGATTTGGACACTGTACGTTTGTTTGTTTTGTTGTTTAACGCACTCATCAATAGTCCAGCTATATGTCGGCGGTCTGTAAATAATTGAGTAGGACCAGACAATTCAGTGATTTACATCTTCACGGGTCGGACATTGTATGTCCAAGTTAATGATCAAACAACTTGTTTTTCAAACAACTCGAAAATGTATGAACATGTGCATCCTTAGAGTCGGGCATTGATGCGGTATGGTCAAGGTACCGGTCATTTTTTATGGTGGGGTCTCATGGGGAGGGTCATAAACAATAATATACATATCTGGGGAGGGTCTAATGGAAATGGACATAAATAATATTTTTGTGCTTTTGCATTTTGTCTTTTGGGGGAAGGTCATACAAGGACAAGGGGAGGGTCATGAATTTTTTTGACAAGCATTAGATGAAGGTCATTATTTTCAGTTGATTAGGGCATCAAACACCTGACCACACGCCCTACGACACCCACAACCCGACACCCACACCTCAACAGCTCTTTGCTGCATCGGGAATGTGTTTTCACAATCTGGAAGTGGTTTCATTAGACTGGGTATATGTTCCTTATTAAAAAAGAAAAAGTCAGATTTAAGGTTATATATGCTTTCTCAGTCGGCACAGTGTCATACTGTCGTGCGTTACTTTCTTGTCAGTTGGGATGATTTTATCACGTGATATTCTATCAGGCGCAGACCCTAATCGGTTACAAGGGGCCGAAATGGATGGGCGAAAGCCTGGCAGCTCTGTATCCCAGCAATCGAGAGAACGTCAAGATCCTGGATGTGGCTGCTGGCACAGGGATGGCCGCTTTCGAGGTAAGATATGTCATACATATAGCACGACCTCCATCAAGGTAGGGAATATCATGCATATAGCATGATCTCCGTCGAGGCAGGATATGTCATGCATATTGCATGACCACTGTCGAGGTAGGAGATGTCATGCATATAGCATGACCTCCGTCATGGTAGGAGATAGTACGCATTGGTATGACCTCCGTCAAGGAAGTAGGTATCACCCATATAGCATGACCTCCATCGAGGTAGGAGAGATCACGCATATAGCATAACCTCCGTCGAGGTAGGTGAGATCACACATTGGCATGACGTCCGTCGAGGAAGGAGGTATCACGTATATAGCATGACCTCTATCGATGTAGGAGAGATCGTGCATATAGCATGACCTCCGTCGAAGTAGGAGATATCACGCATATAGCATGACCTCCGTCGAGGTAGGAGAGATCACACATTTCTTACACACCTGTGGGTGAGAAACCCATTTGAGATAACTGGTATCAAGCATATGTGTGAGATCGAATTCCAGGCCCGTGATTGGCTACTCCGTGGTGATGACCTGAGGTCAGATGATGACGGACTACTTCCCTGAGTGTAAGTCATTCATAAGTTGCTCGTGCTTCAGTCGAATATTCACTTACGTCTGTATTGAACAACAGGACCGTGTAATTAATAATAAAAATAAACAAACTCGTCCTCGTCTGCGAGATTGTTTGTTATTATTATCAGTTACATTATCTGTTGTTATGTCAACATCGTCATTTTTCAGAGTGTAAACCCCCTGGATGCCACAGCGACACATATGTCCCCCCTCTTCAACTTCGAAATCGAATAAAATTAAAAATATATCACGCAAACTAATACATTTCATAGTTTTGAATTCCACCTTCTGTTTATCATTTACTGTCATTTTAGGGAAAGCTAAATTACTGAAAGTTACTTCTGAAAATTAGGTACATTGTAAATCACGCCAAATCACAATTCACGGCGCTATTTACTGTGTGTTTAGAAATCTAAATATCGGATATTTACACGATTAATTAAAGCAGAAAAATAGCATATTAGTGATCACGGGTATCAAATCACTAATGATAATTCTGAAACGTCGCTGATAAGCCCAGAATCGTTTCGAATGTTTTGGAAAATACGCATAAACGGACGCCGAAGTGTACGTTCCGCCATATTGGATTGTGTTTACAAAATGCCGGTTATGAGACGCCTATTCGATCTGGTATATTTCAAACACAGCTGCTATACATGCATCCCTGAATTCCTCATACATTTTAGAAACAAATGACAAATGGTCTTTGTCACCAATGCAAATTATCTAGATGAAATCATGCGAAATAAATTAGGTATGGAAACGAAAACTGTGCTCGGAAAGCTGTACTTGCCGAAATGTTAACAAAGCAAAATTCAGATTTTACACTGTGTAGTATACGTATTTTTACTACAGGTACTTTCGTCTAATTGTTACATACATTGGCTCGATCACGCGTTTGAGAATATTCATGGGAAGAGAATCGTTGCACTAATTATGGAATACACACATATACATTGCAATGATGTCGTAAATTCAACAGAAGCCGTAAAAGTGTCCGTCCTGTGTGACGCCATGACTGACGCTAAATCACGCACAACGACGACGGTAGTTATCTGCATTTCTGACTAATTCTCTTTGTTACATTGGAAAACATGGCAAACAAATAACAGTACGCAGATTGACAGAATGTTTCTGTTTACATCCGTGACACATTTATATATATACGATCCCTCAATCAACGAAAATCCTCCTCTGGAAATCCCGCGTACTGTTGTCAGTGAAACACGCCACTTTGTAAAAGTCGGTCACCGGCAGTGATGCCATACGGAAGTAAACATTGTTGTACATATTTGGTAATTTCTTTGAGGTGTAAACCTTTAACTCGGGATCCAGCCTGTTCTTTGTTTTTGTCTTGTTTGCATTATCATCATCGCCTTGATAATCCACAGACATAGCGGAAACCTTTTTGTGTAGGGTCACATTATTTATGAGTAGTAAGCAGTACATAGGATGACGTCACTTATGACAGTGGTGTTATGTATTAATGCGCTACTGCAATCATGAGAATAGACAAAATGCATCGCTTCGATGCTAAAAAGGTGCGATTTTAGGGTGTGTAAGAAACAGATTACTGCACTCGTGCCAGTCAGATACCACTGATCTTACATCTCGTTACAAAGCGTATCTAACTCGCTTTCGCTCGTTATTTGAAACAACTCGTTGTAAGATCAATGGTATCTGACAGACACTCGTGTAGTAATCTCTATATAGCATGACCTCTGTCGAGGTAGTAGATATCACACATATAGCATGACCTCTGTCGAGGTAGGAGATATCACGCATACAGTATCAACTCCGTCGAGGTAGGAGTGATCACGCATATAGCACGACATCCGTCGAGGTAGGAGATATAACGCATATAGCATGAGGTGAGGTGAAATTGGGTTTAACGTCGCGTCCAAGATTATTGCACTTATATAGCGACGTGCATGCACGTGTATGTGTGTGTGTGGCTGCTTGTACTAGCCCGGACTGATGCCGATTTATAGTGCTAGCTCACTGAGATACCATGCCGCAGTTTAACATGAATACCCCACTCAGACACAGTATACTGACTCCGAGCCGACCAGTCCTTGTTTAAGCCCCTTATTGCCGAGCGCCAGACAGGGTAACAACAAGTACAATCTTTTAACGTCTTTTTGTATGACGCGGCCCGGGATCGAACCCTGGACCTTCCGCTCTCCGGGCGGACGCTCTACCACTAGACCACGGAGGCGGTCGGCATATAGCATGACCCCAGCGAAGGTAGGAGGGAACACGCATATAGCATGACCTCTGTCGAGGTAGCAGAGATCACGCATATAGCGACTGTCGATGCTGTATTAGTTGTGACACATGCAGCATCGTATTTGTCAAGGTTAATGACAACTTATGTTATACTAATCGTCCATGTGAAAGGCAGAAAATGTGCCTGAATTATGACACATCAAGGAAGTCGCTCAGTGTCCAAATATTTCAGATGAGGAAACATGGATTTGTTCACATTGATGGTCTGGAGCCGTCCCAAAACATGCTGGATGAGGCCAAGAAAAGCAACTTATATGAGCGATACATCTGTGATGTTCTCGGGGAAAACACGCTTGATATTGCGGATGGTGAGTCAGATGACGTACAGTTGCATTACAATGGTATTACTGCAGATATAGGTAAACTGATACCTCCTGTATACTAGTATCTTATAGTCCCTATATTTCTAACAGCTCCTATATATCTGATAGCTCATATATATCATATAGCTCCAACATCTCTTATAGCTCCTATATCTCTTATAGCTCATATACATATGATAGCTCCTATATTGTTTATATCTCCTATATATCTTATAGCTCATATATATCCTATAGCTCCAACATCTCTTATAGGTCCTATATCTCATATACCTCCTATATCTCTTATATATACCTCCTATTTCTCTTATAGCTTCTACGCCGTGATATGACTGGAATAATGTTAAAAGCGGCGTTAAACCCAACTCACTCTCTCACTCACTCTTAAAGCTCCTATATCTCATATACCTCCTATATCTCTTATATATACCTCCTATTTCCCTTATAGCTCCTATAATTCTTATAGCTCCCATATCTCTTATAGCTCCTATATTGTTTATAGCTCCTATATCTCCTATAGCTCATATATACTGAACAACAAAGGTTCCTGTGACATTGAATAAGATTTAATGCAAAGTTATGTTTTTTACCAAATCTGAAACAATTTCGGTTTGCAACAGATAAAAGACTCCTGTAAGTGTTCAAATGGTTTAATTTGCCATACTGACTTAAGAAAATGCGTGATTTCATTAAAAAAAATGAACATGCCAAAATCTCAATCTACAAATCAATAGCGTGTTTGTCCACCTCTGGTTGTGATGCAAGCAACACATCTTCGTCTCATGGAATGGACCAGGCGTCGCACAGAGTCCTGTGGGATATCTGTCCATATCTGCTGGAGCATGTTTCGAAGTTCCTGGAGTGTCTGTGGAACACGTGGTTGACGTCGAAGGCGCCGATCCATCTCATCCCACATGTGCTCGATTGGTGAGAGATCAGGGGAGCGAGTCGGCCAGGGGATGACATTCACGTTGTTTTGTTGAAGAGAATCCTGAACAAGTCGAGCAATATGAGGCCGGGCGTTGTCATGTTGAAAGGTAATTCCCGGGCCATGACGACGCAAAAACGGTAGAACAACAGGGCCGATGATCTCGTCGCGGTAGGGCTGTCCATTGAGATTTCCCTCTACCACTATCAAACGGGTCTTCTGTCTTGCTGTAATCCCACCCCATACCATAACGCTGCCGCCCCCGAACCGATCTTCTCTCATGACACAATGATTGACGTAACGTTCACCTCGACGTCGGTACACTCGAATCCGTCCATCGCTGTGGCTGAGGTGAAAACGAGACTCGTCAGTGAATAGAACTTGTCCCCACTGCATGGCCGTCCAGCGTAGACGCTGTCTGCACCACTGTAGACGTGCTTGACGGTGGTTTCCTGTCAAAATGGGACGTCTGGCGGGTCTTCTGGCGACAATCCCTGCACATCTGAGGCGGCGACGTACGGTTTGTGAAGATATTCGTCGAAGGCCACTCTTAAAGCTCCTATATCTCATATACCTCCTATATCTCTTATATGTGCCTCCTATTTCTCTTATAGCTCCAGGGGGCACGGGTGGCCCAGTCGTCTAAGGGGCCACGATTCGCTGTGCAGAGTTGCGTCCCATGGGCACGCCAGAAACCTATGATTGTAGGTTCGAATCCCGGTTCATCCCGATTATGTTTCTTGGTTTGTCAGCACCATACCCGTGCTCGTGGATTTCACCAAAGTGGTAAACGTCTGAGACCTGCATTACTTCGGGCCTTCCTCCCACATGAAGTTGACACACCGTGATATAACTGGAATACTGTTAAAAGCGGCGTTAAACCAAACTCACTCACTCACTCCTATATCTCTTGTAGCTCCTATATCTCTTATAGCTCATATATATCCTATAGCTCCACCATATCTCATAGTTCCAATATCTCTTATAGCTCATATATCTCCTATACCTCATACACCGCCTATTTCTGCTATACCGCCTATAGCTCATATACCTCCCGCAACTTGCTTACGGTATACCTGGTTGTTCACAGACAGCTACACAGTGGTGACAATGGTGGGTCTGAGTTCAGAAATCATGAAGAAACTCCCATTGAAAGCTCTTGAGGAGTTGGCAAGGGTCACGGAGAAAGGTATGTTACAAGGATAAAATACAGGAGCTTGTACATATCCGAAGGAGTTGGCGTGTGCCATGAAGTTTTAAGCAATTTAAATAGTAATAAGGTCTAGATAATAGATATTATCATTTGTCAGAGATCCTTTATGTGGTGGCGAGAATCTCTATGCATGAGGTTGGGAGTGTGGGTTTCTATGCAAGTTCATGAATGTATGTGAGTGTGTGAGGCTGTGACAGTGTAGGTCTCTGTGTATGAGGCTGTGACAGTGTAGGTGTCTGTGTGTGTGAGGCTGTGACAGTATAGGTCTCTGTGTGTGAGGCTGTGTAGGTCTCTGTGTGTGATGCTGTGTAGGTCTGTGTGTGTGTGAGGCTGTGTAGGTCTCTGTGTGATGCTGTGTAGGTCTCTGTGTGTGATGCTGTGTAGGTCTCTGTGTGTGATGCTGTGTAGGTCTCTGTGTGTGATGCTGTGTAGGTCTCTGTGTGATGCTGTGTAGGTCTGTGTGTGTGTGATGCTGTGTAGGTCTCTGTGTGATGCTGTGTAGGTCTCTGTGTGTGATGCTGTGTAGGTCTCTGTGTGTGATGCTGTGTAGGTCTCTGTGTGTGAGGCTGTGTAGGTCTCTGTGTGTGATGCTGTGTAGGTCTGTGTGTGTGATGCTGTGTAGGTCTCTGTGTGTGATGCTGTGTAGGTCTCTGTGTGTGATGCTGTGTAGGTCTCTGTGTGTGAGGCTGTGTAGGTCTGTGTGTGTGTGAGGCTGTGTAGGTCTCTGTGTGTGATGCTGTGTAGGTCTCTGTGTGTGATGCTGTGTAGGTCTCTGTGTGTGAGGCTGTGTAGGTCTCTGTGTGTGAGGCTGTGTAGGTCTGTGTGTGTGTGAGGCTGTGTAGGTCTCTGTGTGTGATGCTGTGTAGGTCTCTGTGTGTGATGCTGTGTAGGTCTCTGTGTGTGAGGCTGTGTAGGTCTCTGTGTGTGATGCTGTGTAGGTCTCTGTGTGTGAGGCTGTGTAGGTCTGTGTGTGTGTGAGGCTGTGTAGGTCTCTGTGTGTGAGGCTGTGACAGTGTAGGTCTCTGTGTGTGAGGCTGTGACAGTGTAGGTGTCTGTGTGTGTGAGGCTGTCACAGTATAGGTCTCTGTGTGCGAGGCTGTGTAGGTCTGTGTGTGTGTGAGGCTGTGTAGGTCTGTGTGTGTGAGGCTGTGACACTGTAGGTCTCTGTGTGTGTATGGATCTATGGTGTATGGGAGTATGGATCTCATTGTATGGAGTTGTGATAGCATAAACTGTTTCTACGTCGTGCTCAAGTACCTGTTGCGGATAGGTATTGTACTACACAGGCACGTTCCTGTTCCCCTTCTGGTATACAACTAATGTTATTTTCCAGGTGGACGCGTGATGATCAACAATTACGACCGCAACTTTAGAAGTGACATCATTCGTACAAATCTTTCTAATCTTGAATCTCGTAGGGTGTGGAAACTAGAAGACGAGCAAACCATGCCAGAAATATCAAATGGAGTTGGTGGTATTTTGCAGGTTTATATGGTCTTGTAACCAACCATAAAGCAACGTCACAAAACTTCTTTTTATAATCGGTTTTATGTCAATTTATTACGTTACCATCTGTAAGACAATCGCTAGACTAACTAGTCTCTGAAATGAACATAGTATACACAAGATAAGTTGTTGAATTATCTTAATAAAATATAATGAAAAAACGGCCAATAGACTTTCAATTTAAACTGCAGTAATCTAGACTAGCCAAATATTATATTTGTTTCTGTTTCTGTATGACAGACTAGACAAACGCATGTAGACATAGTTCTTAATATTTTATGGCTAGTTGGGGCAAGATGACGTATGCCAAATATCACTCACATCCTTCATGCATATCCATCAGCGAGTTACGACACTTGCAATGTCCAAACCTAATTCTATCTAAAATATCTCAACCATCTCGACTTGAAACTTCTGGTGTCAGTCATGTGTTCAACACAAAGAGCATCGATGTGGCGTCGCTGTGTATAAATCATGTTGAAAACCGTTATTCTTGTTTTAAGACAGTAAATGTTCCTTGTATTCGCGACAGTACTATTTTAGAGCTACTAGGACGTCTGGCCAGTTTGCGTATTTGAGGTATGTCGAACGGTGACTGTGTCATAGGGCTATCGCACCTCAAAAACTTGACTACAATTTATTTCATTTAGTATCTGAAAAAAACTGAAACCGGAACATCATCAAAAAGCATGATTAAAACTGGTATCCTACTAATTAGAGCCCGTCAAATGCAATTACACCGTCGGGGGTCTCATTGTTCATTGTGGTCACACCCATGACCCTTGTGTTTGCTTGTTTTTTAACGCCGCACTCAGCAATATTCCAGCTATATGACGGCAGTCTGTAAATAATCGAGTCTGAACCAGACAATCCAGTGATTGACATCATGAGCATCGATTAACGTAATTGGGATACTATAACATTCATTAACCAAGTCAGCCAGCCTGACCACCCGATCCCGTTAGTCGCCTCTTACGACAAGCATAATCGCCTTTCACGGCATGTACGGTTGCTGAAGACCTAGTCTAACCCGGATCTTAACGGGTCCATGACCCCTATTACAAACGTTGATGGTCTTTCCCTCTACAGGACCGAAGGGTCAAGTTAGCCAGGGCATTGCACGTCGTCTGTCCTTCAGCATCTTCAACAAACCGCCGAAGTCCTCAATATATCCAGGGCTCGCATTTCGGTAAACCTACACTCAACCCTGAACGCATTCACGAGGTTTTCGCGATCTTAAATTACCGGCTCTTGATTTGTATTTACATTTTACCGACCAATAAAACGTCGAGATAAGGGGAAAAGAAAATGGGTAAGGGAGGTAACTCGTATAGTCTAGAAACAAAAGCAACCGTGAGTTTGTATGGACGTGAAGACATCCTTTCAATCAAAACGATTTTTGAGGACTTTCATTTGCGTTTTTCAACGTTGAATTTCTCACGAACTCTATCGTAATCAATGGTGCTTGCCTCTATGTTGTTGAGATATCGCCAACCCAACCTTGAGACCGGTTTGTAACTCGCATTCTGATTGGTACGTGAAAACTGGTAGCGTAGCCAATCAAATTTGCTGAAGGAAATTAAAGGCAGGTAAGTAAAGATCGCGAAAACCTTGTGGTTAATATGGAGGATGCCGAAAGCCGGGCCTGAAGCTGAAGGAAGATGTGTGGAATCATAATTAAACTGAGATTTGTACATATAAGTTGTTGTTAATAATCATTTTTCCAAATCGTGAATTTTTTTTAAGAATTTTCTTCTAAGAAACTGCCGTGAATTGTTGTATTTGGTTTTAATAAACATATATAGATATAGATAGATGTTTGTTCTCACCACTCACTCGACATAGGGTCAATATCTATTTCAGTGACAGATATGACTATCTCACCGCCAGTGATGTAATAAACTTAACAATTAATAGTAATAATAATGCCATGGACTACTTGCTAGCAATCTCCTAGTGTGTATCTGACAAACCAGTAATTGCCAAGACTGACCAGGACAGTCTGATGCATACTGAGAGAAGAATAATCCGACATATCTCCGTAAAACTACCATTCAGAAGGCTGGAATAAATTGATTTACCTCCTCTGACAGAAGGGTTGGTTGGTTGGTTGGTTTAACACCGCACTCAGCAATATTCAAGCTGTATGACGGTTGTCTGTAAATAATCGAGTCTGATCCAGACAATCCAGTGATTAATATCAAGAGCATCGATCCACGCAATTGGGATCGATGACATGCATCAACCAAGTCAGCGAGCCTGACCACCCGATCCCGTTAGTCGCCTCTTACTACAAGCATAAGCAAGGTTGGTATGCTGAGCTGATCTTTGTGGGAATAAATAGAAACTAACACTTTTCATATTTTATACTTTTTCATGTGACTCGTGTGCCTGTGGCCATTTTGACCTGTTCCCAGTAAATCCAGCTCAGCCAGTTATTCATGCAACCCGTTAAGATCCGGGGTAAAATAGGTATTCAGCAATCCATGCTTGTCCAAGACGCGACTATGCTTGTCAAAGAGGCGACCAAGGGGACTGGGTGGTCAGGCTGGCTGACTTGTTTGATGTAATGTAATTGTATCCCAATGGCGTACATCGGTGCTCACGATGTCAGTCACTGGATTGTCAAGTCCGGACTCGATTATTTGCAGACTGCCGTAATATGGTTGGAATAATGCTTAGTGCGGCGTTAAACAACAAACACGTTATTTATGCATAAATATGTTTTAATGAACATTATTTGTGGCTATGGGATGGTAAATATCCCACATTGAGAATCAACATTGTAACTAGCGAGCCTTGGCGAGGTAGGTACATAGTGTTTCCCTAACCTCTTTATCATATAATTTCATTCTTAAATTCCACCTTCGAAAAATGTATTCTCATCACTCTCAAACGGTACCTGGTCTAAACATTGCAGGTTTTTCCTGTCTCGGTAATGCAAAGATTTGTAGTAAAAATATCTTCTGTCACATACAATAGTAAAACACACAGACAGTGATTTTAGGTATCTTCGATTATTATTTTTGAAGATGGCACCTTTCTGATCCAATACAACATTGAGAAAAATTCAGGCGAGTGTTGCGTCTCTCTCAAAATTTAAATAAATAAGATAGTCACAAAGCTCTGCAGCTCACCTGATTTTTCTAGAATATTGCTTTCAAGTGTGGTGTCAGCTGACCTTAGCAATGCACAAAAAACGCGATTGTTTCTCCATAATGTAACATTTTATTGTTAAAGCACCATGTATCACAGAAAATGATAAAACACACAATATTGAAACCACACTGCCAGTGTCTAAAAAGTGTGTGAACAGGAGATGTAAATGAAATCTTGTGACCTCATAATAATGAATTGAACACCCAACATACCTAATATAAAAGCTTTGAGCACCCCAGGGATTTCAAAAGAAAGCCAAACTACTTCAGGTGCTCTGTGACCTCCTGTACGTCACGGAACACCCAGGTGGCCTCACCTTTAACTGTGTAACATTCCCCGACCTCAACCAAAACCTTGGGACATCAACATCCCCTCAAAAGAAAAACCTTGGAATATTTTGACCTCAAATGAAACCCTTGGAGCACCCAATGCGCCTGGCTCATGTTATTAACACTGGCAATCTCCACACACAATGATACTGCGGTTCTGATCTCTCTCTCACAACACACATATATACATATAATCACTCACCTTCAGCATGGAATGGCATAAAGCAACACAAATACTCACATATACTACCAGACATCTACTTGCACCAAATGCAATAACAGAAACAACTCATGCTTTCATTCTTTAAGTCTTGTTTGGGAATCAAGCGAATTGATAGGATGTTGGTTAAATTTAGACCATGTTTCACAAAACCATCTGCAACTACTCTGACCTCATGAAATCAAATGCAAGATGATTACAAAAGTATTTAAAAAATATCTGCTTAATGTGAGAGGAAAGCCCAAAGTGATGCAGATCTCAGATCCCACAATTATTGCATCCTGGGAACTCTTGAAAAAAGGAACTACTCCTTAGACAACTGGCATCTGTGCCTTTGCCTGAGATAAATAGTTGTGGATATGAATATAGAGAACCTCTATCTGCCACCAGTATCAACATCATGGCACAGGACACACAATAGAGGGCCTCTATCCCAGTAGTTACATCATCAAGTGATAGACGGCTTCTATCTGCGACCAGTAGTTGTTGGATATGTCTGTTAACATCATGACACAGGACACACAATAGAGGGCCTCTATCCCAGTTGTTACGTCATCGAGTGATAGACGGCCTCTATCTGGGACCAGTAGTAGTAGGAGATGGCTGCCAACATGATGACACAGGACACACAATAGAGGGCCTCTATCCCAGTTGTTACGTCATCGAGTGATAGACGGCCTCTATCTGCGACCAGTAGTAGTAGGAGATGGCTGCCAACATGATGACACAGGACACACAATAGAGGGCCTCTATCCCAGTTGTTACGTCATCGAGTGATAGACGGCTTCTATCTGCGACCAGTAGTTGTTGGATATGTCTGTCAACATGATGACACAGGACACACAATAGAGGGCCTCTATCCCAGTTGTTACGTCATCGAGTGATAGACGGCCTCTATCTGGGACCAGTAGTTGTAGGAGAAGGCTGCCAGCATCATGACACAGGACACACAATAGAGGGCCTCTATCCCAGTTGTTACGTCATCGAGTGATAGACGGCCTCTATCTGCGACCAGTAGTTGTTCGATATGTCTGTCAACATCATGACACAGGACACACAATAGAGGGCCTCTATCCCAGTTGTTACGTCATCGAGTGATAGACGGCCTCTATCTGGGACCAGTAGTTGTAGGAGAAGGCTGCCACAGGACACACAATAGAGGGCCTCTATCCCAGTTGTTACGTCATCGAGTGATAGACGGCCTCTATCTGGGACCAGTAGTTGTAGGAGAAGGCTGCCACAGGACACACAATAGAGGGCCTCTATCCCAGTTGTTACGTCATCGAGTGATAGACGGCCTCTATCTGGGACCAGTAGTTGTAGGAGAAGGCTGCCACAGGACACACAATAGAGGGCCTCTATCCCAGTTGTTACGTCATCGAGTGATAGACGGCCTCTATCTGGGACCAGTAGTTGTAGGAGATGGCTGCCAGCATCATGGCACAGGACATGTAGAGGGGAGGGTAGATGCTTGACGTGGTGAACTCCTGTTTTGTCTTGCAGCAGGCCAGGACATCTTCACACAGTTTTCTAGTTCTCTCTGCATTTGGATCACGGGCAGGAATGCGACTTGATATCTGAAGGAGACAACAATTTACATATATTCATTATGATTTACCACGACAAAACAAAAACAATGACATGACATTTTAAAGAAGCCACTACATGGTGTAACTGGCCTGAACAGGTAAACTAGTCAAACTATGAAGATACTTACATACACTAAGTTGAAAGAGCTTACAACGGTGGTCTCCCTTGATCTACCTGCTACCCTCTTTAGGCCATGGTTCATTTGGAACAGGAATGGCCATAAATTTCAGCTTTTGTTTTGGCCAAAGTTAAAAGTTTAAAATATTGCAATAAAACAGACTATATATGTTGAGCCCTATTACAAACTACACATGTACCAAATTTTGTTCCTTTTTATATTAATAATATGTTTTCCACCATGGCTGCCATGTCAATGACACCATGTTTCAACTCCATGGCCATATTATTAATTAAACTATGTGCCATGAACAAGTCACATTATGGTCATACACATTTTCCAAATTTTGAAGTTCTCAGGTTTTGTGCTTTCTGAAATTCTTAATTTCAAACACCTGAAGAAGAAAATTACAGAGGGACATACAAATGGACAGATGGATGGGCATACAGACATGGCAGACAACACACCATGCCACAAGTTCACAAGCACAAGGTCTTACGGTGCCGGTGAGCTAGAGATTTGCGTCGTCTTACCTCATTAGTAAAGTGAACCATGATGGCCTTGACCTTCTCTGTGGAGTTCGACCCCATGATCATCTTCACTGCCTCCCCCTTCCTGATCTTGACGACACCAGTGAAGACACTTGGATTGTTGTAGCACCGCTCCAGGGTAGCAATAGCCATCACCTGTACAAACACCAGGGGGCATATTTACTGAGTGTACAACCACCAGGGGGCATATTTACTGAGTGTACAAACACCATGGGGCATATTTACTGAGTGTACAAACACCACAGGGCATATTTACTGAGGGTACAAACAACATGGGGCATTTTTACTGAGTGTACAAACAACAGGGGGCATATTTACTGAGTGAACAAACACCATGGTGCATATTTACTGAGTGAACAAACACCAGGGGGCATATTTACTGAGTATACAAACACCATGGGGCATATTTACTGAGTGTACAAACACCATGGGGCATATTTACTGAGGGTACAAACACCATGGGGCATATTTACTGAGTGTACTAACACCATGGGGCATATTTACTGAGTGTACAAACACCATGGGGCATATTTACTGAGTGTACTAACACCATGGGGCATATTTACTGAGTGTACAAACACCACGGGGCATATTTACTGAGTGTACAAACACCACGGGGCATATTTACTGAGTGTACTAACACCATGGGGCATATTTACTGAGTATACAAACACCATGGGGCATATTTACTGAGTGTACTAACACCATGGGGCATATTTACTGAGGGTACTAACACCATGGGGCATATTTACTGAGGGTACAAACACCATGGGGCATATTTACTGAGGGTACAAACACCATGGGGCATATTTACTGAGTGTACAAACACCATGGGGCATATTTACTGAGTGTACAAACACCATGAGGCATATTTACTGAGTGTACAAACACCATGGCGCATATTCACTGAGTGTACTAACACCATGGGGCATATTTACTGAGTGTACAAACACCATGGCGCATATTTACTGAGGGTACAAACACCATGGGGCATATTTACTGAGTGTACAAACACCACGGGGCATATTTACTGAGTGTACTAACACCATGGGGCATATTTACTGAGTGTACTAACACCATGGGGCATATTTACTGAGTGAACAAACACCATGGGGCATATTTACTGAGTGTACTAACACCATGGGGCATATTTACTGAGTGTACAAACACCATGGGGCATATTTACTGAGTGTACTAACACCATGGGGCATATTTACTGAGTGTACAAACACCATGGTGCATATTTACTGAGTGTACTAACACCATGGGGCATATTTACTGAGTGTACTAACACCATGGGGCATATTTACTGAGGGTACTAACACCACGGGGCATTTTTTCTGAGGGTACTAACACCATGGGGCATATTTACTGAGTGTACTAACACCATGGGGCATATTTACTGAGTGTACAAACACCATGGTGCATATTTACTGAGTGTACTAACACCATGGGGCATATTTACTGAGGGTACAAACAACATGGGGCATATTTACTGAGTGTACTAACACCATGGGGCATATTTACTGAGTGTACAAATACCACAAGGCACAAACATAAATGGAAATTCTGTCTATTGCACTATTTACAATTCAACACGCCAAGAACAATGAATCTTCAAAGGTTAAGCAAGTAAGTGAATTTTTCATTTGACATTAAAGTCAGCACTATTCTAGTTACATCATGGCAGCAAGGAAATAATCAAGTCATCATCATTTTAGTTAATCATAACACAGTTGTGAAGATTCACATGCCTGAAATGTTGTCTCACCTGAGGGATTGCACAAAACTGAAAGACAGACTTGTTCTGTAGTTGAGACATGTACTTGATACAGTCAGGGATGAGTTCCAGGGTTCTACTGATCAGATCATTCAGGCAACTGATAGCTTCACCTCTGTGACAGGGGTCAGCAAAATCGCGGAGATTTTTGGCATACTTGCTCCATACCTGTAAGTACAAATAGCCACCATCAGCATCAAGGTGGAAAACTTGATGAGAACGCATACAATCCATTCTGCAATAATTAATATATTTTTGTGTTCATTGACCGTTGTAATTCCTTCACAATCTGATTGGCTGAATTGGGCCACTTTTTGCATTCATTTCCCAAGCAATGTCATGCCACAAATTTTGTAAGAATCCATCGTACATGTATCGTTGTTTCAATTCATACATCAATGAACTAATACAATACACAATCAATCTGCAATGGAGTTGTACCAACAGTTTTACAGTTTGCTGACATGGATAACTATTGTGGTGTGAACACAGATTTAGCCATCACTGTTACATCACCAAGACAATAACCAAATTCGAGTGTTGCAATCCGTTTGGCAGTAGATGAATTTTAATTGACATATGATAATACATTGTTAATGTTGCATGGACGCAGCACTCACAGATCACTGATCACAAAGCTGCTTTAGCAAACTGGGGGTGGTCTTTGAACCACAAGTCACCAACTTTCCTCCACCAGCAAACTTGGGGGTGTACTTGTGCTCAAACATGGGCCAATACCCTTGACACCACAGGGGCAACACTGGTGAAACTGGCTTGGGTAACGGACGTAACTGTGCACAGCAAGTTTCTTCATCTTATGCCACTATTCCTCTACAATCTTTATGACAAAAAAGGTGTCACCACATACCTGTTTGGGCCAGAATTCACGGCCCTCCTCACTGTCCTCCAGGTAGTCGCGAATGATGTTTGTCCTCTGAAGGAAGAGACCCATTCTGTTGGCCAGATCCAAATCTCTCCCAACAAACTCCCCTTCAAGACCAGAAGCAGAGAACAGCTTTGATAGACCAATTCCGATGAGGCCAGCCACATAGTGACAATACTGCAATGATACATGTATGATGTCATGACAATGTTGACATGGTGAATGACGGATATATATGTTCCAGCTATATGACAGCTGCATGTATGCGAATGGTAAATGGACTAGACAATCCAGTACGAAGGCATGCTCGTTATCAACCATATTGACATGGTGAAAATGTGGATATATATATATATATTCCAACTATATGACGGCAGCCTGTATACATTGTAAATGGACCAGACAATCCAGTACGAATGCATGCTCGCTATCAACCATATTGACATGGTGAAAATGTGGATATATATATATATATATTCCAACTATATGACGGCAGCCTGTATACATTGTAAATGGACCAGACAATCCAGTACGAAAGCATGCTCACTATCAACCATATTGACATGGTGAAAATGTGGATATATATATATATACTCCAGCTATATGACGGCAGCCTGTATACATTGTAAATGGACCAGACAATCCAGTACGAATGCATGCTCGCTATCAACCATATTGACATGGTGAAAATGTGGATATATATATATATTCCAACTATATGACGGCAGCCTGTATACATTGTAAATGGACCAGACAATCCAGTACGAAGGCATGCTTGCTATCAACCATATTGACATGGTGAAAATGTGGATATATATATATATATATATATATTCCAACTATATGACGGCAGCCTGTATACATTGTAAATGGACTAGACAATCCAGTACGAAGGCATGCTCGCTATCAACCATATTGACATGGTGAAAATGTGGATAAATATATATATATATATTCCAGCTATATGACGGCAGCCTGTATACATTGTAAATGGACCAGACAATCCAGAATGAAGGCATTCTCAATATCAACCATATTGACATAGTGAAAAAACTGATATATATATATTCCAGCTATATGATTTTGTTTAACGCTGCACTCAGTAACACTGCAGTTACCGTATTCTACGTAATAAGCGCCCCGCTCTAATAAGCGCCCATGGCGATAATTGCTAACATATTAGCTAGTGAACAATCCCAAATAGCACCCCTTCCGATTGATCAATGTATACAAGACTTATTTATTCGCGTATAATACGCAACCATGTGTTATATGCACCCTTAATTATGGGCAATTAAATTCGGGAAAAATATATCTGTAGTACATAAACATTTCAGGCTGTCAGCAAAAACCACGAAATGTATCTTTCAACTCTGTTTTTCCACCAAAATAATATTCTAATAGGAGCCCCCTATTTGTAATTTTGAGAGCGCCCTTGTTGCTTATTACGTTAACACGGTATATAACTGCTGTCTGTAAATAATGGAGTCTGAATCCACCCAATTGGAAAACAATGGCATGCATCAACCAAGTCAGCAAGCCTGACAACCCAATCACGTTATTCGCCTCTTACAACCAGCATAGTCGCTTTTTATGGCAAGAATGGGTTGCTGAAGACCTATTCTACCCCAGATCTTCACGGGTCTCCAGCTATATGACGGCATCCTGTAACTGGTGCAGACAATCCAGTATGAAGGCATGCGCACTATCAACCATGTCACCAACAACAACATCCATATTGTCCCCTCCAATGACCAGCATAGGTTGCTGGGGACCATTTCTAACCAAGCATTGCATGATTATTTATCCTGTTTTTACTCAACGTCTAGAGCTCCCTCCACATTTGATCCCCGTTCCCCTCAGTAATGGCGGACATATTTGCCAATGGTGCTGTCTGATCTGAGCATCTGTATAACTTCACATACCTCGTCCCAGTCTGCCAGAGTCTCTACATTCTTCTCCATGTACACACACATACCTCGTCCCAGTCTGCCAGAGTCTCTACATTCTTCTCCATGTACACGCACATGCCTTCCCCCATCTGCCGACATATGTCTGATATCACTTCCTTTGATATTTTGGACAGCTTGCGGAATTCGTAGGATATCTGCAAACAAATTGAAACCTACTTTAGTTGTCATGCACACTGTAGGTGTATATTGCAAATCAACAACTGGAATGTGCCCTATGAGAGTCAGGGAATGCCTCCAGGATTGGAGAAATGCACCCTGGGAGTCACATGATCCCTCTGACTTGCAAAATCACCCCAGAGTTGCAATTCAGGAAATGCACCTATGATTCGGGAAAGCATACTGAGGGTCGGGAAAGCACCCTTTGACTCAGGGAAAGCAAGCTGTGGGTCGGGAAAGCACCCTGTGATTTAAGGAAAGCATGCTGTGGGTCGGGAAAGCACCCTGTGATTCAGGGAGAGAAAGCTGTGGGTAAGGAAAGCACCCTGTGACTCAGGGAGAGAATGCTGTGATTCAGGGAGAGCATGCTGTGTTTCAGGGAGAGCATGCTGTGATTCAGGGAGAGCATGCTGTGATTCAGGGAGAGCATGCTGTGATTCAAGGGAGAGCACCCTGTGATTCAGGGAGAGAAAGCTGTGGGTAAGGAAAGCACCCTGTGACTCAGGGAGAGAATGCTGTGATTCAGGGAGAGCATGCTGTGTTTCAGGGAGAGCATGCTGTGATTCAGGGAGAGCATGCTGTGATTCAGGGAGAGCATGCTGTGATTCAGGGAGAGCATGCTGTGATTCAGGGAGAGCACCCTGTGATTCAGGGAGAGCATGTTGTGATTCAGGGAGAGCATGCTGTGATTCAGGGAGAGCATGCTGTGATTCAGGGAGAGCACCCTGTGATTCAAGGAGAGCATGCTGTGATTCAGGGAGAGCATGCTGTGATTCAGGGAGAGCATGCTGTGATTCAGGGAGAGCATGCTGTGATTCAGGGAGAGCACCCTGTGATTCAGGGAGAGCATGCTGTCATTCAGGGAGAGCCTTTCATGAGTGCACTGACCGTAGGGAAGTCTTCCAGCACTATCCTGTCCTTCTCCTTGCTGTCTGTGTAGCACCAGTCGGGATCCAGCAGGTTCTTGTAGAAGGACTTGAGGATGGGCAGCTTCACTTCGTTGGGGATTGTCATGTCATCTTCAACAGTGTCCAGAGCTCGCAGAACCAGGTAAAATATGCACACTGAATCCCTGAAGTTCAAATGAATATGATCTATAATGACCATGAAGATGGAGTTGACATGAGGATTTCAACATCTTTTCTGGTGCTTGTATCTCTATCAATCAAGTGATCAAAAACTGGGTAGGACATGGTTTTATCGTGTGTAACTTAGCTAAGGTTACATAGTTCTTTTGGTGCCATTTTACATGTCTTAGCTGTTTCTATGTGGAATTTCAGGCCCGAAGAAGTACTAGAATTGTAGCAATTTACATGTTTGCTCATAAAACAATGTTCATGCTTAAAATGATATTGTCCAGACAAATTCAGTGTGTGCACACTTCTGATTAGAGTGAGAATCTATGGAATATAAATCTAAAACTATTGAACATATCCTCTCGTAGAAATGAGTTCCTCAAGATTCCAGCGGAACATGTCCAAACCAGATTTGTTTGGGAATTACATTGTAGTCTTTTTCAGACAGCAATGTGATATTAAAATCATAGTGTTTCAACCAATGTTTTAGAGAGTCCAAGTGCAGCAGGTTGTGAAATTCTAAAACCTCGATGAAACCCACAAGTAGTGGTATGGTGCACAGACCAGAGATCTCAAGCAGGTCAATCTGAGATCTATAACCACAGGCATGTCTTCGTGGCACGGCTCCAAACAGTATTCCAATCACATCACATGAATGTTTGTTTGTTGTTTAAGCCGCACTCAGCAATATTCCAGCTTTTTGACGGCGGTCTGTAAAGAAGTCATCAGAAGATGACAAATCCCCCCGGTCCCCACAAATTCGAAAAACAAATCATCTGGCTGTTACTTTCTGTCTAATCTGTCTGTCTGTATACAAGAGTAAGATGAACTATCAAAACAATACCTCCCACTATTCAGTTCACTCGAGTTCATGCAAACATAACATGGTGATTAGACACAGTTTTGTTACATAGTTGATATGGGTTTTGCTATATTTCATGTGCATGGAAGCAACTCAAAACTAATTGGGTAATGATAATTTAATGTACATATTTTGTGATAATACACAGCATATCTCATTATCTGGAGCTCTGCACGTATGTTTACCTCAGTTCATCGTCCAGGGCCTGTATGACAGCAGCAAAGCTCCGACTCGTCAGCCTCAGGTACTCGTAACACTTTCTCAGAGTCGGGGTCATCAACTCCTGTAACAGTAAAACATGAATGGGCCATGCATGCAGAGATAGAGGTAGGATTGATATCTTGAAACATGTGAAACAGAGCTCAACGAATACACAATGCCATTTAGAAGGGGGTCAAATGTAACAAATGTTATATTTTAGATAACACTTTCTTAGTAAATTACAGATTCTCATACTTTTTTTGGGTTGAGTCCCTCACTCTGGCAAGTGTGGGTTCAATTCCCACAACAGTTGGCATGTGCATATTGTGCATGTGTTTGTCCGGTAGTCTGAAGGGTGGTATGTTTTATATCGCTTATACAACCACTAATTTTTCTTGGTATAAATTCATTAACAGAGCAGTAAGTGAATAACGACAAATACACAGGTGTGAAATTAAATATACATTGATGCGAGGATGACAAGTGCAAAGGGATTGTTGCATTATATTAAGTATTAAAATGAAATTTAGTTGACTGAAAAACAACGGTGGTTCTGTTCTGAGTGTATGAACAAGCTGAATACATACTGGATGATGTAAATATCAAGCAATTGTAGCGAACATAAAGTTTTCAAGTCCCGCGACGGGATTTGAAACTTTAACCTTCTGATCCGAGCAGAGACCATATAAAAGATATATTATATGGTCTCTGATCCGAGGTTGGACACCTTGTCCACATGACCAAGCTGACAAGGTGAGGATGTCATCTGTGGGATGACTCCACTCCCCACGCCCTGCTACTTAACGAAATACAGAAATGGATTCCAAATAAATACCAGTCATATGCACTTCAGAAATCAGAATACGATTTCACTTTAGCCATACTTCCTTTCATCATAAACCTATCAATGATATGAGCCATTTTGCATGTGCTATAGAGCCAACATATAGACAATCATATTACACCCCCTATACCACAAGGGATGTAATAACCAGACCCGTATCACACTTGACGGTCTGATGTAACAGACTGGGTGGAAAGAAATTGGAGTTATGTCCCTTGGTGCATCTGCTCGACAAGCTTTCCCATGACTATGTCTTTAAAAAAAGGTAAAAAAATTAATTTACACATAAGTGTGAAAGATTGAGTTTTCCAAAGCTGAGAAAAGTGATATTTTCATTGCAGTGAACATAATAAATGATATTTCGCTGCTGTGAACATAACACTTTGACGGAGCTAGTCATACAAGTGTGAACTCCCCTAAAATGTGCCTTGTGAAATATCATGTTTCACTCGTCCAATGACGAGGGAAAGGAGATATTTTCACAAGTGAAATATCCTCTATGTATTGCATTCACTTGCAAATAGATATGTTCTACAATTGGATGTCATGGTAAATGATAAAAAAGTTATATGGCAGTTTTCATACCATACCTAATATCAACCCTCATATCGACCCTCTGGCCCTCGAGCTGATATAGGGGTCATCAGTAGATATGGGGTATGATATGAAAACTGCCATATAATAACCTCTAATTCTCACACCATAACATATCAAGGTTATTAACAAATAGCATTACTAAAGGAGAATACTAGAAAAATGCTATAATTGACTGCGTTAAAGATAAAGTATTCTCCTTTATGCCTCCACCATTCTTCTTGTCTGTTTGTTGGAGGAATTAATTAACATGCACCTTTTGTTTATATTGAATCAGTGGTCAAAAAAAAAAAAATACTTTATAGATATAGATATATATATGCATACAGTTTCATACAGCGGAGAAGAAGCCTGGGCATGGATTGTATAGTATGTGCTCCTTATATGAACCAACTTTATACAAGACACACACAAAAATCCGTTTACATTAAACCCCCTCTTATTTCAAAACTTACACGTACACCAGTTATAGCCAGCTCTAAAAAGAGAAAATACGGTAAATAATGTTAATTTAACATATCAATTGACACACTCGTGCTCATTGACTCAATTATTTCTCTCACCGTATCGCATTGTGGCAAGACAGCCCGACAGTCTCCCAGCTTGTAGCGCACTAATGCCAGTATTTCGTCAGGGTGGGACACTGAACGCAACAAATCCATCTTGAGCTTGGTAGATCTACCAACTTCTCTGCGATTTTAAACCTTCTGCAGGCAGTCACCGTGATCTATCAGCAAGTGCGTTGAAAAAAATGACAACTTTAACAGAATACAAGTCAGCAAGTCTTTGACAGCGTGCTCTTGTCAGTAACATCCGTCGGCAATTAAACCGTAACTTAACAAAGTAATAATAATAATACCGGCGTAGTGGTCGGTCAATCTCGGGTGATTGTCCAAGTGACACATTTTATCACTGATCACACCATGCCGCACCATGTTTGTTGTTAGTGAGACCACAAGATTTTATAACACGCAGGGTTTCATTGGTGCGATTTCTAACAGCTGACGAGCAACGGACCAATGAAAAGTAGTGTTGCAAATGAAGGCGCTGTTCACCACACACACTCATGTGGGGAATGAAACTCAACAATTGTCAGATAAATATTCTTAGTTCTTATCCAAACAACTCATATAATTTAATATGTACGTGATATTAAGTACTCTCCAGCTGTTACGACAGCTGGTGTATAACGGTATTGATTTGTCACAAATACAACTCGTTTTCAATATATCTGCTCCTGATAAATTAAACAAATCACAAACAGGAATTCACATGTGTGGATGAACCATGTCGTTTTTCATTTATACGTACTTATTAGGCATCGTAGATTAAAACATCGGTTTGCAATCTATATAGCTGGTTCGCAAAATAATGTATTTGCACAGTGGGTATGTATACTGGAACAGCGTGATTTTGACACGCGATATATTTTGAATGGTTAATATTAGAATGCATTAATTATTGGATCTTATTGTTATCAAACAACATCTGCTAAGGAACTACACAATGCTATCTGGACTTAAAAAATCCCGAATCTATATGCTATGAATGAGTGAGCAATTTATTTAGGCCTAGAGGGATAGAGTTTAATTGTCACAGTAAATTTGACAATTCGAATATCGCGGATTCTCACAAAACCTGTCTCATAGACAAGAGATGTCGGGACGAGATGGCATGGTGATGTGTATGTGACCGTTATTGTTCTATTAACTGCTTCAGTGTTGCACAGGACACATATAGACTGCTACTAAAGTACTATATTTCCTCAATAATTAAGCCACTAGTACCGCGCCTGTGTCACCCATGGGGCCACTACTAGCTGCAACTGTTTATCACCCATGCGTTATAGATCACTGATACAGCGTCTTTTCACCCATTTGGCTGCTGTAACTGTATGTACATAGTATATCACCTATGCATTAGCTAAGTTACTACCACGTACTGTATATATCACCCAATATGGAATAGCAACGCGATAAATCACAAAGGACAATGAAGAACGAAGCGTGGTATATTTTGTACCTTTAGCATATAACTGTTGTGTATGTATTATGTTATTTGTCCGACCCGCACATTGGAGGAACATCAAATCTTCAATACATAACAAAACCGTAGTTGGCTCAATCACTGTTTAATGTAGAACTGGCGCTGCCTCACACAGCTGCCTGGGTTACAACAACATAATGACGTCACACCTAAAGTGACGTCACTGCACGTGCGCATTGGCGCACTTACAATGTAAACATACCTAACATGCACAACAATAACAATTGCACAATTACGTGTGGCCATGACACAATTTCGTTGCAGTTCCAATGATCTTAAAATAGAAACTGGCAGGTATTTCAATATTGCTAGAGATAAATGGTTGTTTTCTCTTTGTAAGGAAGGTAACGTCGAAGATGACAACCATTTTTGATTGTTTGTGTCCGGTATAAAACACGTGTACTGCTTGAGAAGCTACAAACCTACTACATTTATATCATACACTACACGTAACAAATACAATGTGATTTTGGTATCACCGGATTTCGAATGAAGTTAGACACTGGCTATGTTTATTTATTATGCAATTTGCTTTAGAAAGATCGATCAATGTTGACTGATTACTTCTTTTGTTACATATTTTATATGATGACTGAGCACCTGTATGAACATGGGCCGGAGGCTTAAGTTCTTCATGAATAAAGACTCTTCAACTATCTAGTGTGTTCAATATTTTGCTAACCAAAGTATTAATTCTGCGTTAAGTAGTTTATTATTACACTACTATTATTTATTTAGTACACCCATTACATACCTATAAACTACTTAACGCAGAATTAAGCGTTAAGTACGTAGTTTATATAGGTACATCCGTTATAGACCCGTGAAGATCCGGGGTAGAATAGGGCTTCAGCAACCCATGCTTGCCGTAAAAGGCGACTATGCTTGTTGTAAAAGGCGACTAACGGGATCGGTTGGTCAGGCTCGCTGATTTGTTCGATGCATGTCATCGTATCCCAATTGCGTGGATGGATGCCAATGATATCAATCACTGGATTGTCTGGTCCAGACTCGACTATTTACCGACCGCCGTTATATAGCTGGAATATTGCTGAGTGCGGCGTTAACAACAAACCAACCAACATCCATTATACGGTAATCTTTTACGATTAAAAAATACGACAGGTTTACAATAGGGTTTAGATGTGCCACTCATGGTTTTTTCTCCCTGCAGTGTTTGGTTGTACGACAAAAAAACTCCCACTCGTCGTTTGTATTCTTATAATAGCTACGCGACAAATAGCATAGAACAAAGAAGAACAAAGTGTGGTTTTAAGACATTGTTCTATCATGACGCCATTTTTCTGAGATTCGAACATGCGCTCGCAACTTGATGAGGTCGTACTGAGGGCCAAACTGTATGAACGTCAGAGCTTGCGACGACGTTCATACAATGTTTGGCCCTCACTCTATGGAGGTTCATACTCCAATGAACTCACACAAAGTGAAAGTCAATTCTTATAATTTTTTATCACAATTTCTTACCTCAAAGGATGTCACAATTTACGTGTGACTTCATGTTTACACTGATAGCCAAACAACAACTAGCTATATCGCAGAATAAAATAGTTCCCCAAAAGGAGAGGTGACATGAGCGTATGGATGCAGAACTTGCTCTTCAGAAACAACTTACGCAACACATGTGTTCATATAATATCCCCATTAGATGAGAAATGTCTGTAATGAACTACCTCAGTAAGTCAGCCACAATGACAGCGCGTCGTAATACATTTACGTCAAAATGTCCGACACGATAAACGTGACGGGAGGATTTCCGAAGTTGTTAATGAACCTGTAGTGGTCATGTGTTAGTCATCATTGATCAACTGACCGATTATTGAAAGGTGATTAAAGATGCGTCAAACAGACACCAAGGTAAATTCGTAGATTGCTGGAGACGGTCAATGTCAGCCTAGACACAGATCGAGTCGATACTGACGATAGTTTGGATGTGCATTTTTTCGTTTGTTCATTAGGATGGGCCGTAGCGAGGAAATTCGTGAACAATCATGCAGTCAAGCTCTCTTACGTTTCTCAATGTATACTGAAATGCTGAGACCAAGATTAAAGGTTCTAAATGATCAGAAATAATGTTTATGTATGTTTTCGTAGTAGGGAATTCCCAGGGGTTTCCCCAGGAATGTGGAAGTAGTCCGTCAGTGTTTACGTCATTTCAAGAACACGGTCTCGTGAAAAACGTATGAACGTCAAATTGTGTCGTTCATCCACTTATGAACGTCAATTTCGCGGTCATGTGACCGACCTCTCGTCCAATGGAAAAGCCGTATATCGTGTAAACGTGAAATTAAAAAATTATTTAAGGATTGACTGTGTGTATTTTTCGGTTCATTGAGGTATGAATCGAAAAGCCGATGTGCAATTTGTATGAATCCGCGTAGCGGATTCTTACAAAAGTTTGCACATCGGCTTTTCGATTCATACCTCAATGAACCGAAAAAAATATACAGTCAATGCTTATAATTAAATTCGACAACGTAAAACATGTTTTATCTACAATAGTTTAACCCAAAACAGTTGGATATATCAAAACAGACAAAAATGACGACATTGATAAACATTCCAGGTGTAGGAATACATACAGTGGCGTGACATGAATCAGGTGATCGTTTAATTTATGCACATAACTTGACGCGCCTACACAGTCAGTAGCCAATCAACGGAGAGTGAGATTAAAACAATGTTCATTTGACCTGTCAATTAAGGCAAGAGGTGAAAAGAACTGCAACAGTCAGACTGTAACGAACCGGAAGAAATATGTCCGAGAGAAGGCGGCAGTTTCAAATAACATGGTCATTTACTGCGTGATTCAAACATTACTTCCCTGATTACGGTAAATCACAGTTGGAGAAATGCTAGTTATAAATGAAACCCGAAGACATGAAAGTTGAACCGGGGCGAGCGGGAAAAAAACAGGCGAGCGAGCCTGCACGTTTGCTGTTTCATTCATTCTCGGCCTTCGGTTTCAAAGGGTAGTTTGGACAATGAATATGCATGAAAGTCGCTAAATGTCCTGTGCATGACGATACACGTGAGCAGAAAGGGAATTCCCTCGACTGTAATATTGGGATTCCCCGACATTCCGAAGTAATAAAAGTAGTGCGCCGCGGTGGGCGTGGCTTATTTTTTTACATTCATTGGGAAATGAATGCAATAACACGTGACCAATTCAACTAATCAGAATGCAGAAATTTCCATGAACACAACGAAAATTTAATTATTTTGCGATAAACAACTCCCACGAGTTTTATTAAGTGCTGTCGTGGCCGAATTTGAACATCAGCGAGTGGGGCTGCTCAGAATGGTTTGTACAAGACTTAGTTAACCATTGAGTTTTAATTTTGAAATCACATCGTGTATAAAGTGTACATTGACACGAGTGAGTGAGTGAGTCGGGTTTAACGCCGCTTTTAATTTACAGTAATCCAGATGTCAGCTTAATGTGGGAGGAAAGCCCGAAGTGATGCAGGTCTCAGACGTTTGTCACTTCGGTAAAACCCACAAGCACGGGTATGCTGCTGACAAACCTAGAAACATAACGGGATTCGAACTTACAACCATAGGTTTCTGGCGTGCCCAAGGGACGCAGCTCTGCACAGCGAATCGCCCTAGACGACTGGGCCACCCGTGCCCCCCTACATTGACACGAGGTGAGGTGAGGTGAAATGGGTTTTAAGGTCGTGTTCAAGCTTATTTCACCGTTGTAGTAACGTTCATGCACGGGTGTGGCTGTTTGTACTCGTCCGGACTTATGCACAGTTTAACATGGATACCCAGCTCAGAAATACTATACTGAACCGGCCAGTCCTTATGCTGAGCGCCCGGCAGGTTAACATTAAGTGCCATCTTTTAACGGGTTTTTTGTGGACATATCTAACATTTCATGAAAATATGTAACTGAATGAATTAAAGGATCATTTCATCAGAACATACTGCATATAAAATAGTAAAATATTTTATAGGAAGCCATCAAATAATATCTGTGGACCTTATGACAAAGCAACACCAAGGACATCTGACATTACAGTGTGGTCATTATTTTAACTCTTTGAGCTTCTTACTTAAGAAATACAGATAAACATTTTAGCTATGACATATTTTAGATGGCCTATTTTGAAAAAAACAATGATAATGAATCATCCACCCGATAGCACAATAAAAACAGGGCATGGTAAGTGATGGTGTGGGAGATGAGAATTATGTTTGATACCTCGATATTAAATTGTACATACATGTCTCAGTTTACATTCATTATAATTAAAATAAATGTGATAGTTTCGTTCATTTGCAAATAGTGAGAGTGCTCCAATAAATGAAAAATATTATTTTATCATTTAAACAAAATATAAAACATTGAGCAGAATGACAATATTTGTGCAAACTATTACCGTGAATGTAAAGTTTAAGATTAATGATATATTGAAATATTTCCTTTCAAAATTCTAAGTCCCCCGCCGTATATATTGCTGAAATATTGCTAAAAGCGGCGTAAAACCAAACTCACTCACTCACTCACTCAAAATTCTAATCTGCACCATTATGCAATCATAGACGTATGCTGAAAAAACAACCCACACATATCAAAGCATATTAATATAGATTTATCTTTCCGATACTAAAGAACATGTCCATACTGTAAACAAAGCTTCCCATGCTGTCGCCATTTATGTTCAAAATTAATCTTTCGCTAATGGTAAAAACGTATTAAAAACAACACGAAGTCGTCATATCTATCAATAAAATGTTGACCTAACTTCATCTGACGCTCAATAAGACTTTTTCATTCAGTAATCAGTTAATCAATCAGTTACTTTTAATATGGTAACGACAGTACCAGAATATGACATTTTTATTTATGTTTTAATTATATTAATGGATGTTTCATGTGTGCAGGAAGTATATGTCATGAGCCAGTTAACATTCATTCCTGTTGAAAGCAAAAACGTTTTTTTTTAATTTATCATTTTGTACTGTCTTGTAAACTCGGTAACAATGTGGACACTAGAACAATGTAGCATCAGTGTTGTACATACTTCAGATTGAATAATGATAACCACTTACTCAGAACCAAATCATGCCGGATGAAGGCTAGACGTAGAAGGCCAGAGACGGTAAATAAATAGTATAACAGGCAGACTGGGGAAGTTAATATCGTAACGAAAGTGTTGGCTTCACTAACAGTATGGACGCCTAAGTTTGGAACATTTATTTCTCTTACAATTAAGAAAAGTACAGAAGAAACTAATATTTTGGATATGGATTGCGGTTCCTAGATTTATATGATGGTAAACAGATATAGTCAAGAAGGATTTTACGTTGTGTCGAAAGCAACGCTCAACTTGGGACGAGACTGTTTTGGTCAATGTCACCACTAAATTAGGCCAAAAGATTTAATAAATGTGAATATCTTTAATAAAGTGCATTTATTATGTTGTCACAATGAGTCACTATCGTTTGCATCCATTAAAACAGTTCAGAAATGAAAGGTCTTTCCAAACTTGCAACTAAACATGAATTTACTCTCTTCATGAAAGTGACTCATATCAGGTTTGACATTTTGCCAAGCATGATTAATTTTACAATGAATTTGAGAAATACTCGATTCTGATTAGTCAGTTCAAAGGTTTCAAATCGCAATAACCACCTCTGACTCAAAAACAGCTGATTTGACGACCGCATTCATTAAAATGTATGCTTTTTTCAATCATTGTTGACAGGATTTTGAAATAATAGATATGTATAAATATATGTTACAAAATGCAGAGCTGGTGTCCACTGTAATAATCAACGTGTGCGTGGCAATGCATTTTGAGCAGGAACACGTTTGGAATCGACTGAGATTCTATGTGAAGTTTGAGGGACGAGGAAGTGCTTGAAATGTGGCTGGTTTTTTTTTTCGACTATGATGTCATATCTTTTGCGTCAGAAGGTGCACTGTGACGTCATAATAGGTCGGCATAACTAAACATTGCAAGGCTTGCTTTTGATGATGGACTTAGCGGTGCTAAATACAGTTAGATTCCACAATGTGTATGAAGAAGGAACATCTCTGGTAATACATAACACTATGTTACAGACTTATAACTGCATCTGTCTTCTCTATGTCAACGGGAGAATTTGACAGGGTTCGAGGAACTGAAAAAATAATAAAACAACAAACAGAGTGAGAAAAGAGCTACGATTAAATACCTTCATACAAGGACACGTGACCAAAGTAAACAAACGAGATATGAAAAGCACGCGAGGAGATATCTGCCCTTCATATAACTGCATCTGTCTTCTCTATGTCAACGGGAGAATTTGACAGGGTTCGAGGAACTGAAAAAATAATAAAACAACAAACAGACTGAGAAAAGAGCTACGAATAAATACCTTCATACAAGGACACGTGACCAAAGTAAACAAACGAGATATGAAAAGCACGCGAGGAGATATCTGCCCTTCATATTCAACTTTTAAAAAAATGGACTGTTGAGTTTAAGCCAGGCAGAAGTAGCAAAGAAGTTGACCTCAGGTGTGGTCGTAATGACGACGACACGTCTGCTGCTCAAGTGGAGGATGCCCCCGCATACCACGGCTCACCCACGTGTTAAAACTCAGCATATGGCTGACACTAATGGGATCAGTTAGGGGTCGGTGAAGTCCATCTTAACTGACACACTCCACATGAGCAAAATCGTGACACTATCTCAGATACTGACCCGACTGAATGTGTCATCATTATGCTGATAAATGTTTGATCAAAGTGTAACCCAGGATAAGACTTGGGTCCGTCCCTTCAATTCAGAGTCAAAAATCACCCCCCTCCCCCTACCAAAGAAGTACAAGTGGGTGGACTGAGTTGGTTTTCTGGGACAGTAAGGTGATAATCGTGATTAAATATCTACAGCGAGGTCAGCCTATCAGTGTGCAATGCTATATCACAGAACTACGCTAGGTGACAGTTGTTTGTTTGTTTGTTTGTTTGTTGTCTAACGCCGCACTCAGCAATATTCCAGCTATATGACGGCGGCCTGTAGGTAATCGAGTCTCGACCAGACAATCCAGTGATTAACAACATGAACATCGATCCACGCAATTGGGATCGATGACATGCATCAACCAAGTCAGCGAGCCTGACCACCCGATCCCGTTAGTCGCCTCTTACGACAAGCATCGTCGCCTTTTACAGCAAGCATGGGTTGCTGGAGACCCTGAGCTTCACGGGTCCGATAGGTGACGGAAGCTGTCAAACGTCGAAGAACGCTCCGTTCAGATCATTCGTCACCACTCGCCCCCTTCCGTAACCGACTTGTCCCGGAATACCACGAGTTGGTCACGAATGCGTTCAGATGTGCCATTGATTCTGGTCAATGCTCCTGTGTACGGTACAGTGGCTGCAGCTGTAGATGAGGACATAACCAGACCTGCCCGAGGAACACTTCTGTAGGACAGAGACAACGGAGCTTGAGCTTTGATGGACAAGATGTATTGAAGTCAAAGGAGATCATATTGAAAAAAAACATTTCGTCATGGTGGAATAAAGAAAAACATAAGTGATTAGAGCTCGTTTACCGTTTCATTTCACTTTTATATTTGAAACCTCACACTGCACGTTCGCCTCGAAGTTCAGTTTATCGCGTGAAATAACCCCCACGGGAAGGACAGGGAGCGACTGTTACTCTACACAGCTGTGCACGGATATTTTACTGCTGCCTCGTTCACTTGTTCACCTTTTACTAACCTTAGTTGTGAGCGGTCATATTTCCGTTAACGATGACCAGTGATGGTCTCTCCTGCCTACAAATTCCTCCCCCCACAATAACACCTCCTCCACCATACGACACGAGCTCCCGAACATGGTGCCGTTCGATCTCTCGGCGGTGAGCTGTCTTCTATCAGCTCTGAACAGACAGAACTAGACTAACTTTTATCTCTGAAAATATATCATTTTGATTGAACAAATAACTGCATTTAAATGGGAGAAGGGAGATTCAGAACCTGAAGAAAATCTGGACTTCATTCAGAGTTTTTGCATTTACGAAAGGGCTGTGCGGACAGGAAACTAATATGGTTCGGGGACTGTGAGACAGACTAAGACAGAACCAACTTTCATCAGCGAAGACGACCCTCTGTCAGTCGATGTTGCGCAGTCAATAACTGTTCTCTGTAGGGTCTGTAAGACCAAATTCCTTGAGCCCCGAGGGGCCTGGCCATTGTCTGTTGACTAACCATATCCCCTAAGGCATTCGTTATTGATGACATCACTGTCAGGATATAGATTCCGGAGATGCAAAGTAAACAAGTACCGGTCTATATTGGGCGTAGTTACCCTGGGTCTGTCTGTTCTTGGCCTGTTTCATGTCTTCCCGGTCTGTCTGTTACGTTGCATCAGGTTAGTTACAGCAACACGGGAACAACCAAAAGTTCTGTCAATGTGGGCATGGGTGGCTCCCATCTGTATCCCACTCAGGTTGTCAGTCGTGGTATTTCTGTGGGTTTTCTTTTATCAGTGTGAGTGACTGACATGCCGTCCGTATAATGTATATACCATTATGGCACGTGTAGTTTAAGCTGTCCAAACGGCACGTGTTTTTAACCTTTTCGCATATTCTACACAACAAAACGTGCTGTGGATATGTGTCAGTGTCTGCACAGGGCATTGTTGTGTTTTGCATTGATTTAGTTTAAACTTGTGTTCTTAACTTTTTGCAAATTCATTTTTAAAGTGGTAAAGTTTCTTTTGGCTGTCAGTTGAGAACAATTAGTGATCTAGCCATCACCGAACAGACAACAAATGATGTCAAGAATTATTGTTTTTTACTTAGATTGTGTGTTTAGGCTCAGTGGTTTAGAGTGGATGTTTCGGCTCATCTTAAACCGATGGTGTGGGATGTTGCTCTATAATGCCAAAAAATAAAAGCGATTAACCTTTTCCAAAATCATGAGAAATCTCGTGTCTCGCATGACGCTCGTTGAAATCCTAGTTGAAAGAGCATACGCGATAGACACCAAAGGCTGGGGCTGCTGGAATATTTTTGGACATAAAAGGAAGTTGACTACTGGTATATTGAAGTCATCCTTCTTGCCATACAGACTTGTGGATAGATCTTTGTCTCTCACAATATTCGTACACAGATTTTAATATGAAACAGATGAGGAGGTTTCACTGGTCTCTTTTATTTCCAGCTCAGGTGGGTAAATCAGTGGAAGGAAATTTGTCAAATTATGTCTTTGGCTACCAGATGAATTATTCCTCCCGAATATAAAACATTCAGTTAGAGTCAGCTAAGCCAATAACCGATGGCCCAGTAGCAATGAAATAAAATGTATTTGAATTAGAGTAAGCATCATCAATAGGTGGGAAGTATTAGGTTTTAAGTGTAATGCATTAAACTGTATGTACCCAGTTAGAACAATTAACTGCGATTGATCAAAATACATGAAACAGAAACACAAACGAAGAAATTCCGGATATGTCTCTGAACCCTTAATGTGCAGATTTTCTGTCATTAGTTTCACTATCTTATACATTGCTGGTGACCATCAACTTTGCCTGAAACGTATCGACAATGCCCATCAACTTTGTCTGAAACGTTTCGATGATGACCATCCATTTTGTCTGAAACTAAGCGATGATGACCATCCACTTTGTCTGACATTTATCGATGATGACCATCCACTTTGTCTGAAACTAAGCGATGATGACCATCCACTTTGTCTGAGACTAAGCGATAATGACCATCCACTTTGTCTGAGACTAAGCGATGATGACCATCCACTTTGTCTGAGACTAAGCGATAATGACCATCCACTTTGTCTGAGACTAAGCGATGATGACAATCAACTTTGCCTGAAACTAAGCGATGATGACCATCCACTTTGTCTGAAACTAAGCGATGATGACCTTCCACTTTGTCTGAAACTAAGCGATGATGACCATCCACTTTGTCTGAGACTAAGCGATGATGACCATCCACTTTGTCTGAAACTAAGCGATGATGACCATCAATTTTATCTGAAACTAAGCGATGATGACCATCAATTTTATGTGAAACTAAGCGATGATGACCATCCACTTTGTCTGAAACTAAGCGATGATGACCATCAATTTTATCTGAAACTAAGCGATAATGACCATCAACTCTTCTCTGAAAGGAACATTTTCTCCAATTGCCTTTTAATAGCCTTTCTCTTAGGCAAACCTATTACTGATATCACATGCTTTTATTGAACACAAGGCTATAACAACTGCTGGTCATATGATCATGCTGAACACTTCCCATTGCAGTCACATGATCGTCCTGAATACAAACCACTGGTGGTAGTTACATGCTTTCAGTGAACAAAACCTATTACAGAAGGTCACATGCTTTCAGTGAACATTGAGAGGACCGATAGTCACATGATCATGTTGAACACACACACATACTGTTAGACGGCAATTCTTGTCTGATATATCAATGTGATCATATGCCATTGCATGTGTTGGATAACCGTTGATGTTAAACGCCTTTTGTGTTAGTCAAGATACGAACCCAGATGGATTCCACTCTAGATATCCAGGCACCACCCTACTTGAGACCACGGTAATGTGCGTGTATTATCACAGCCATCACACAATAATTGGCCTATTTCTTGCCGCTGTCTAAACAAATGGGTTTCACCACGTTGTTGACGTTGTTGAGAAGTGGATCTGAACATGACATAGACACAAGGAACGGATGGTGTACAAATTTAACCTTAAAAACAGTGAAGCTGCCAGGATGACATCCTCTACAATGGGATGTCACGGTCTCGCCTCATCAGCAGGTAGAGAAACGACGGATACTGATGTTCATTTTTGTCACGCCCAACTGTTTCAGGGGGACTGGGGAGGAGGGTCCCTCGTATGGTATGTCTAAAACTCGTGACAGTTCGTGAAACTCCTCCATTCCAATCTGAGCATCCTCTAACATATCTTCGTGCTCCTCACAGCTTCTGGACAGACGTAGGTGGGATATATCACGGCGGATTCCCAGCAGCTGTCTGGCAAGGGATTGGTCCTGTCGTCTCAGTTCGAGCTAAACAGAGAGAAAGAAGTGAAGCAGTATATATCGAGGGCACTGTGAGTTAACTGCCGCTTTGAACAATATTATTGACTATTAATGTAACACGTGGGTGTCTCCTTGGGCAAGTGACTTTGTTCAAATGTGCCCCTGTTCACCCAGCAGTGAATGGGTACCCGGAAGGATGAGATGACAATTCACCTTCTAGCGCCAAACAGGCAGCTTGGGATCTGAGAATAACTGTTGAGTGCACACTGATCAAATTGACCATGAGTGCTTTGAGCAACCACACAGTACATGGAAAACAGCTCGCCTAAGAATTGCACTGGTAGTAGTAGTAGTTGTTGTTGTTGTAGTAGTAGTGACGGAGTCTGACGGCGTACCAGCTTACTATAGAGGAAACACCAAAATGACCTTTGTCATAAACATTTACCGCTTTCATGAAATCTACGAGAATTGGTGTGATGGGGACTGGTCAAGAGTCACAATCGGAACCAATCTGGGTTTCAAACCAAGGGATACAACTCCGCACAGACAGTTGTGGAGCCTTAGACCTTTGAGACACACCTGCTGCCTATACAGTACGAACATGGTCTCACGTTGCTCACACAAACAGTGCATATCAAAAGACAACGAGGAAATGCCAGACAATGATCCAAATAGTTATCATCGTGGACTGGTATAATGCTTTTATCCATCTTTGGAAAAAAAATATTCACATGTATAACAAACATGAGGTTAATATTTGGGCATACTATTGTACAAGTAACATCCGAGAATCAAACAGGTTTTGACACGGATACTCAACACTTTATAATATTCTGACATTGAACTCAGAGACAGATAGGTACATCAACATGGTTATGTATATTATCGCTATGTTTATCCTGTTGACAGAACAATAACATGTTTACTATTGCATGTAAATAACATAACATGTGTAGCAAGATTGGGAAATTTTAAGAAATATTTATCAAAAAGTTCAACGTGTTTACACAACAATGGCTTTCTTTCTGAGAAACGTGTATGTAATATTGGTGCGCGTCAAGGAAGTATTTTAAGTCCATTTCTTTTCTCCTTCTTTATTAACGAATTCGTTGTGCGTTCAAATACAATAGAATTTCAAAGATTAACAAAACTCCATCCAGAATCCCAAACTGTATTTCTTCGTCGGTTTGCAGATGATATTGCCAAGACATCACGATAAGTGGCTTACAAACATTAATAAATCATTGCAATGTTATAATTCATTATGGAATCTAACAGTTCATACCAACAAGACTGAAGTTATAGCTTTAAATAATGGAACACGATTTTCAAGAAATGAAAAGTGAATTAACCTGGGGGAACCTTTTGAAGTACTCACAGCACGTGCATTGATCGGAGTGGCATCATGGTATAAAGTGAACCGGAATTAACACAGTAATAGAGCTGCATCACAAACCAAGAACGTTCATCTTTGAGTACTATATAATTTGAAAAAAGTTGACGATGTCGACTATGTACACCATTATCCTACACGACAGCCGCGAATAGCTGCAAAACTGCTGGTGCGGCGTTAAGAAATAATCATGTGCTCATAACTACACGGCAAATTTGAGGAAAGGATTCAGGACACTTTTTAAAAAAGGAAAGCTTACTTAGAAAATGAAACGTGAAATGCTGTGCTTCCTAATTTGGAGAGAAGTAGGTATCTCAATGGACACCAATTGTGATTGCCTCTTTGTTTATATGTTTCTTATGCATATGAATCGGAATTTTTGCTCGGATTTGCAAATAACAACATGTGAATTTGGCGAAGAAGTTTAAATTCAGCTTCATGAATATCGTTCAGTTCTGGGTCAAATAACCAATTCCCTCATTTACTCACGTGAACTAGAAATAGAAGAAACGACATCGGTGAGTTACAGTCGAGCATGCTCTTCTTACGAAAATTACAACATACGACGGTCATACAACATTCAAGGCCTCAGTAAAATGTTTAAAATGTTTGATGGTAAATATACGAGGACATAACCAAATCTGACTCATCAGTGACAAAAGTGATGTCCGATGAAATTCCCTATTTTGACCTGCTATTGCATGTGTTGTGACGGGTGCCATCGATAGTGCCATTATGATTAAATGGTGATTAAAAACACACATGCTCACAGTATAGTTTTTAACAGAGATTCCTTATGGCAAGGGTCGCTTTTGTATCGCTTTTACTGGAAAACCTTAGATTTGGTTGTGATATTCTTGTGTACGGATCTGAGGTAAAGGAGGGAGGGTCGGGTAGCCTAGTGGTTAAAACGTTCGCTCGTCACGCAGAAGACCCGGGTTCGATTCCCGACATGGGTACAATGTGTGAAGCCCAATTCTGGTGTCCCCCACCGTAATATTGCTGGAATATTGCTAAAAGCGGCGGAAAACCATACTCACTCACTCACTCACTCACTCACTTACTGAGGTAAAGGGTGTGAGATGACATTGTTTGCAACACTTGTATAGAATTTGTCATGCCTGTAACGGTTTCAGTTTAAAACTTCAGTGTCTACTGATGAAACGTGTACACTTCGCCACTTTTCCATGTGTATCCAGTATGCGATACTGTTGAAAGAGTTGCATTGCACAGCAACCACTTGAAACTGATTTCTGTTGTATGCTATAGGCCTATGTATTATGAGTATTTAGACCGGGATTAAAATTTGCCAACATCTTTACCTCATGACGTTAATGCATCCTGCGCGTCCTTATTCTATCGATAACGAACCTTACGGCGGTTAACGCTGATATTGTACACTTGGAATCCAAGTCTTCCAGCATTTCGTCAAGTAGAGCTCCATCACCCCGTGTTTATAGTTAAGCTGGAATGTGCGTAAACAAACTATTTGGAGAATTCATTTCCGATACCGCGGTCGTATATATTTGTTTAAAGGCGCACTCAGCAATATTCCAGTTATATGACGGCGGTCTGTAAATAATCGAGTCTAGACCCGACAATCCAGTGATTGGGATTTTGAGCATCGATCTACGCAATTGGCATACCATGACATGCCCTTCGACCATTCTCGACCAGATTTAATTGTGTTTCAGTTTTCTCATTTAACCTTGAGAATCAGCTTTAACCTTGAAAGTGCAAAACAATCTACGATAAAATGAATCTGAAGCTGTCAATATTGTTCAACAATATTGAGATGTCATTACAATATTGAGACATGTTTCGAGATAGGATTGAACGCAAGGATCGATGGAATTACAGATACCACGGACCCCAGTAAGTCAGCGACTACTAATATGGTGTTTGTACCAGTTCAGTCCGGATCCAGTCCAGAGCCTGGTTGATCTTTCTCTTCCTCTCTGTCGTCAACTTGGCATCTTCCTGACCCTCTGCACCTTGGTTCAAGTCCGGGAGGCGCGGTGTGCCAACAAACTGAGCCTTCCAGGCAGTTATACTCGCCCGCTGGGTCCTCAAATTCAGCCTGTTGGCGGTCTCCACCACCTGAACCAGATCCGAGGGTTCTTGGCTTTCCGGGATGACGTCATACTGGAAATGTCTGCGTCTCAGCGTGACGTCATCAGAGTCCTCGTCGATGACACCCAGCTGACTGTAACCTATGAAATATATCATACCTAATACGAGGTTGCTCAACAAGTGAATTAAATTTTTGTTATTTCCGTTAGTGGCGCAGCCATTGAAAATGTAGATTTGTGTTGCATCGTACATGGTTTCTTTCACATGCACGTCATTCAACACACACACACACACACACACACGCTGGCACGCACGCACGCACGCACGCACGCACGCACGCACGCACGCACGCACGCACACAGACACACACACACACACACACACACACACACACATCGAGCTACTCACACGGTGGTACAACTGTGCTCTTCTTACGACTGCCCATGACCGCCATGTATGCCTCACTCGCCTACCCTCCCGACGGCCATTCCGGCACCAAACGTCATATACGCCTTCTGCAAAAGCCGGTCCGCTTTAGTGACTTGTAAAGGGTGTCCTCTGAGTCTGAGGTCTACAGTGTCAAGGTCCGAGAATTGTCCTGTAGGCTGCTGTTGGGGTCAGTCACTGTTGCAGAAGAATAAGAGATGTTGCTATGGCTACCAGCATATCCTTATCTGCCTATCTACTAATCTGTATACCTGCCAATCTTCATCTCCCTACCCAATAGTCTGTCTCATGGTTTATTCTCCCTACAGTGTTTTATTGTACGATAAACAACTCCCACGCGGCGTTTATTTCTTTAATATACCTACCTGCCTACCTACATAATGGATATCTATATATCAGCCTACCTACCTGAAATCGTTGTGGGGATTCCGGGTTAGAACTGGTGTCTAGTACCCGATGTTTGTTATAAAAGGCGAATAAAACGAGAGGAAGAACCCGTGTGCGAAATAAGCTACAGTCGGAAAGCGCACGTTAAATCTCCTATATCAGTCAGTCAGTCAGTCAGTCAGAGGAAGAACACTAAAACCCAAATCATACCCCTTTTCACACATCTATTAACTGCACTCCCCTGGCCCAAATAATAACTACTTTAAACGGCTCAACTCTCTATTTTTAAATTTATTCGGCCCGGTGGGCGTGACACAATTTAACGTCATATGTTATCGAATGATTACAGCGAAGGAGGACTCAAATGACTGACATAGTTGCCTTTTGTAAATACATGAAAATCCAATGGGTAAGGTGGTTGTTTAATTCAACATGTATGTGACATGCACGAGCCATGTCTGTTTTATTTCTCCCGTGGCGACATACATCTGTATCACTTCTAAACACGAAACCTTCATACAATCACTAGAAATGTAGATAACAAAGTTTGGGAAAGATGTGATCTCAAACGGTTGCTTAATTAAGGAAGATAACATTGCGAACAATACTAGTAATCAATTTGTAAAACTTTCTTCCTTAAACAACGTGCCATTGTAAGATATGAACTATTTTGTTAGATGGCATAAACGATGTATTCAGACAATGAAGCAGATTCTTAAACCAAACGGGAATCTTAAAACAGTTTAAGAGTTAAAATGAAAATTTGACCTGAAAGGGAATTTCCTGTCACAATTCGAACTTAAAAAGCACATCCGGGAAAATGGAAAGACGCACTCAGAACAACAATGAACATATGTTTAACATATGGGGTCGTCTTCCCGACACAGACGTCTCTAACCTTGTATAATATAAACTGATTCAGAAACAGATCAATTCAAATATAAACTACTTACGTTCAAAATGGGAAAAAAATCAAATTAGAAACCTCCGTAACAGGAGAACACGTATCTAGATGCTTTGAATTAACTCAAGAACCAACAATTGACAATGAAACGCATAACGTTCAATATAAACTTATTCACAGAATTATTACTACTGATTCATTACTACACAAACTAGGCAGATGTGATGACAGTTCATGTTCTGTTTGTGACAATGGACCTGGAACGCTAGAACACATTTTCTTCACTTGCAACAAAGTACAGGAATTCATACAGCAATTTGTGACATGGAACAATCCAACACAAACGTACTGGTCGGTTTAGATTATAGGTCTTTTCTTCTTGATAGCCCTGAACATAGGATGCTATTAAATCCCCTATATTCAAACACACAACAAAACATATATAGATGTAAATGTACAGAACGTTTTGAACATCTGCTGAACATCATATACAAACACATAAAATGGAAACGTATAGAAATGGTGAAAATCAGTTTTAGGATATATTGTTTGGCGACAAAACTATCGCTTAGTAATTAGATAATAGGTGTGATCAATTTAAACATTCCACATCTACCACTATCTTATTCTTACTCCTTTACTGTTCCTTGATTTCTACTATTCTTATTTCCTCTTCCTATTATATGAAAACTAGTTTTTACTAACAGGACAGACAAAGCCCTTGTAACCTCTAGCCAGGTATAGGCATGTAAAGTTTAATTATACAACCGTGACTTGTATATGTGATACTAAATCATGGAATAAAGAAGAAGAAAAAGGTATACGAGCCAGGACACAACCACAACAACTACATATCTATCTACCCCCAACACCCCCGTGGGGATTCCGGGTTACAACAGGTGCCCAGTAACCGATGTTTGTTGTAAGAGGCGACTAAATGGATCGGATGGTCAGGATTGATGACGTGATGAAGTCCTATCAACATACCCCTGCCGTATTGCTTGATACGATGATGGGAATCACATGTGTTAAACAACATACATGTACACCCAAGTCTACCTAACTTTTAATATATGTCTACCTACCCATCCGTACATCTCTATGTATTGTCATTTCACGGGTTTTGAATTCTGCCTTCTTAGCTACTATATTATAAGGGTCACATTTATGTGCGTATGATTAAGAATTATGAAAATGGAAGTTTTTGTACTTGAACCCATAATATTTCACAGAGTGCCCGTCCACCTACCTACCTACCTACCTACCTACCTACCTACCTACCTACCTACCTACCTACCTACCTACCTACCTACCTACCTACCTACACCCCTCCCTCCTACCCATCTATCTTAGTACCTACCTGCATATCTGTCCAACTACCTACCTACCTGTACCCCTACTTCTATGTACATATCCACCTGTCAATCAACTGCTTTTCCTCTATTGACATGTACCTGCCTATCAATCTACCTACTTACATGTACCTACCTATCGCGGCATCTACCACCTGTCCCTCCTACCCACCTGTCTAAGTACCTACCTACCTACCTGCATGTATCTGTCCAACTACCTACCTACCTGTATCCCCACTTCTATGTACATGTCCACCTGTCAATCACCTGCCTACCCCCTATTTACATGTACCTGCTAATCTATCTACTGCCCACCTACCAACCTGCATACTACCTGTAGAGTGTGTTCTTTTTTGTACAACAAGGGAACGTGTCATATCTGCATGTCTGTCAGTACTGGAACTCGAGACATGATTGATAGCACTGAAAGTCAATATGAAAGGTTATCGCAAACGTAATAAACCAAAATTACAGATGTCGTTCTATTCACAGGCATCTGACAGGTTATTTCAGGTAGGCGTTAAAATTTTATAGTCCGTAAAGTTTAAGAACGACGTGTACATATGACGTAGGCTATACTATAAATAAGATATGCTGTGATTCAGTGTACGTGTTTGACACAGGTGCAGCAGTAGCTGTCACAGGGACTATAATAATGTGAAGCCTTACTCCACGACCCCCTTGCCCTACCGTGAACACTCTCGGCCAGCCACTCTGTAGCTGAGGATAATGTCCA
The DNA here is from genome assembly GCF_023055435.1 of Haliotis rufescens. Taxonomy (NCBI): domain Eukaryota; kingdom Metazoa; phylum Mollusca; class Gastropoda; order Lepetellida; family Haliotidae; genus Haliotis; species Haliotis rufescens. The sequence continues at coordinate 74,526,741 of NW_025963779.1, read as the reverse complement.
CTTCCGTTCTATACCCGTGTCTCCTTCAGTCGCTTCACTTCTGGCGTAACCTACAGCCCGCTGAAATAGTTTCACAAGCTGGACGGATCAGGATGTACGATAGACGATGGACTGTCGTTCCCACAGGTGTGTCGGACATTGGACTGATAACGTCATATCATTCCTTGTTTATATCATTACATTTAGTTATGTCTAGGCCTGAATCATGTCATTTCAATTCTTCGTGGATCGTATCCAACACCAAACAACTACAGTGTCCTTCTTATGGCATTATAACGTCATATTTCTGGTCCATACTACCAGTCTATGCTTATGCATGTATTAGGCCATATAGTTGTGTGTGGATCATGTGTGCCTTACTACAATAGCTGCATAACGTCATATTCCTGGATCACAATCATGACGACAGTTTCTGCCTTACTACAATAGCTGCATAACGTCATATTCCTGGATCACAATCATGACGACAGTTTCGACCTTACTACAGCAGCTGCGTGACGTCATATTCCTGGATTACAATCATGACGACAGTTTCGACCTTACTACAGCAGCTGCGTAACGTCATATTCCTGGATCACACCATGACGACAGTTCCTGCCTTACTACAATAGCTGCATAACGTCATATTCCTGGATCACAATCATGACGACAGTTTCGACCTTACTACAGTAGCTGCATAACGTCATAATCCTGGATCAAACCATGACGACAGTTTCTGCCTTACTACAATAGCTGCATAACGTCATATTCCTAGATCACAATCATGACGACAGTTTCGACCTTATTACAATAGCTGCATAACATCATATTCCTGGATCACACCATGACGACAGTTTCTGCCTTACTACAGTAGCTGCATAACGTCATATTCCTGGATCACGCCATGGCGACAGTTTCTGCCTTACTACAATAGCTGCATAACTTCATATTCCTGGATCACACTATGGCGACAGTTTCGACCGTATTACAATAGCTGCATAACGTCACATTCCTGAATCACACCATGACGACAGTTTCTGCCTTATTACAATAGCTGCATAACGTCATATTCCTGGATCACGGCATGGCGACAGTTTCTGCCTTACTACAATAGCTGCATAACGTCATATTCCTGGATCACACCATGACGACAGTTTCTGCCTTACTACAATAGCTGCATAACGTCAAATTCCTGGATCACACCTTGACGACAGTTTCTGCCCTACTACAATAGCTGCATAACGTCATATTCCTGGATCACGCCATGGCGACAGTTTCTGCCTTACTACACTAGTTGCATAACGTCATATTCCTGGATCACAATCATGACGACAGTTTCGACCTTATTACAATAGCTGCATAACGTCATATTCCTGGATCACGGCATGGCGACAGTTTCTGCCTTACTACAATAGCTGCATAACATCATATTCCTGGATCACACCATGACGACAGTTTCTGCCTTACTACAGTAGCTGCATAACGTCATATTCCTGGATCACGCCATGGCGACAGTTTCTGCCTTACTACAATAGCTGCATAACGTCAAATTCCTGGATCACACCTTGACGACAGTTTCTGCCCTACTACAATAGCTGCATAACGTCATATTCCTGGATCACGCCATGGCGACAGTTTCGACCGTATTACAATAGCTGCATAACGTCACATTCCTGAATCACACCATGACGACAGTTTCTGCCTTACTACAGTAGCTGCATAACGTCATATTCCTGGATCACGCCATGGCGACAGTTTCTGCCTTACTACAATAGCTGCATAACGTCAAATTCCTGGATCACACCTTGACGACAGTTTCTGCCCTACTACAATAGCTGCATAACGTCATATTCCTGGATCAAGCCATGGCGACAGTTTCTGCCTTACTACACTAGTTGCATAACGTCATATTCCTGGATCACAATCATGACGACAGTGTCGACCTTATTACAATAGCTGCATAACGTCATATTCCTGGATCACGGCATGGCGACAGTTTCTGCCTTACTACAATAGCTGCATAACGTCATATTCCTGGATCACACCATGACAACAGTTTCTGCCTTACTACAATAGCTGCATAACGTCATATTCCTGGATCACACCATGACGACAGTTTCTGCCTTACTACAATAGCTGCATAACGTCATATTCCTGGATCACGCCATGACGACAGTTTCTGCCTTACTACAATAGCTGCATAACGTCATATTCCTGGATCAAACCATGACGACGGTTTCTGCCTTACTACAATAGCTGCATAACGTCATATTCCTGGATCACGCCATGGCGACAGTTTCTGCCTTACTACAATAGCTGCATAACGTCATATTCCTGGATCAAACCATGACGACAGTTTCTGCCTTACTACAATAGCTGCATAACGTCATATTCCTGGACGCTATCATCAATCGAGCAACTTATTTACACTTGGGAAGAAATGCCCCTTATAATGTAATGTCCACAAACCCTTCGGGGACCGGGGTTGAAACAGGTCTTCAGCTCTCTATTGCTGGCTTAAGAGGCGACTAATATGATCCGAGTGATTCACTGATTTGTTACATTGCGTACCATCGTGTCCCGATGACGTGGATCGTTGTTCATGAGCATGCGCTGGTTGTCCTGGTCCAGATTCGAGTTGTTGCGGAAGCCGTGTTATACTTTGAATCTGGCTGACAGCATACACACACTCACCCTGAAGACACATTGTATCGAATACTGCCTGTACAAGAATGAGGCTCATTCATTTTGATCTTAAACTTTCAATTCGTCTGTATGTCTTTAATAAAACTCTGCTGGCGCATAGCAGCGTCGAGTTTGAGTGCATTAGCCCAACATTTTCTGAATAAAAACAAGAACAGTTATCGCTTTAAGATCGTCAACAACAACGGAGGAAAAGGGCCGATCATTTTACGGCGAACATACTTGAAACTATTTAGAGTCAGTCTCATCCATACACGCTCAAGCTTTAAGGACTTCCTTGAGTCTGAAAGGATGCTCTTAGATTTATTTTCATAGTTATTTCTCTCTATTTATGTAAAACATATACATTTGAAACTTTTAATGTCCCAGCCTATGAGATTATATATACCAGCCTGACGAGAAACGCATTGCTAACAGCTGCTGAAATCAAATGTTGATCTGGATGTCCTGACGCTAGTAGCCCTACAATGGCGTATTCTGATTTGTGTGTACGTGTGTACGTATGTGCGTGTGCGTGTGCGTGTGCGTGTGCATGTGTGTAATGTTTAGAAACTTCTAACATTATACGACTGGGTCGGAACCATTCGAACACAGTTTGATATGCCCATTGTCAGAACTATATTTAGCGTAAATCGCCAAGCCTTATTAGAGCCCTTGACATAAACAAGGATGTGTTTAATACGACCTGCATTTGAACAATATTCGTTCTAGAATCACCTAATGAATAATATAACAAAAGCGACAAAAACATTTTCCATAAATGTAAGAAATCTCTGCATAGAGCTATTGTTCGTTGTACGCTTCCGACTACATGTAGATCATGTGTTAATGAATCACTACCAAATGAGAAAAGGGGAACGTATTCTGCCTTATCGATGGCACCCGTCAAAAACACATGCAAAGGCAAGTCAATTGTTCACCTGAAAACACACAGGAGCATATTGTCCAAGTCAAAATTGTCACTAATGCTTCAAATTTACAAATGTCCTCCACATGTCTGCCATAACATTTTTTTGAAATCTTAACTGGGACCTTGCATGGTGTAACCCTGAACAAATAACGAATGTTTAATAAAGGGAGACAATGCCCCGATCAACTGACAATCCTATCAAATATGAATCAGCATGTCCTTTTAATCGTCTCTTTCTCAGAGTTTATCCCCAAAATCAATCGGGGTCCATCTCATTACCGTCAACACCATGGTACATCAGCTGGATTAACTGATGGGGTATTGACATCCAGGTGATTAAATACATGGTACTATTAAGGGAAGATTTAGAACATTATAGACAGGTCAGTGGTGTTGAACAAAACACGTTTAGACCTTTGACATGCTGTGACTGGGAAAATTTAGGTTCTGTCCCCATAGTAAGAATAATGAGCGCGTGGATTGGTTTTATACCATGTAAGAATTGCAGGGCATGAAGTCATCGCAAAAATGCGCGTTCCTTTCAACAACGTCAGTTCACGTTAACTAAATGTGTTCAGACCACAAACACAAACCTAAACCCGTTCATTATCCGTTAAGTAAAAGGTCTGACGTGACATAAACATATAGAATTATGTTTAAAACCTACACATAAACTGACCTTCCAAAGAAACTTTGCACATTTGAAAATGATGTGATTTTAAAGTAGTTGTACTGGTTCAAACCCAATAAGCACAAACACATAGCCCAAACGCATAGTTGTTGTACCTGTAATTTCTACCGGCAATGCACACGTATTTTTGAGCAAAATGTGAAAAATGTAAAATCACGTAATGTCAATCTGGTAGAAATGCATGTGCCACAGGGGTATAAACACTGCACAGTTGCAATGTCAAAAACATGTAAAAAATACCGGAAGGATATCGGACAAACCCAGGACAGGGAGACCACGGGTCACTACACCACAGGAAGACCGGTATCTGTGAACGTTGCACCTCCGCAACCGCTTCCTCATAGTGACGTTATCGGTAGTGAATGCTTTGGGTCGGCGGGTGAGCACACACACAGTAACCAGATGACTTCGGACAGCAGGTGTCAGGGCCTACCGACCGTCCAGAGAACAGATGTGGACCCCTGAACATCGACGCAGACGAATACGATAGGTTAATTCAGTGCGACGGTGGCAGCCTCGGGATTTGCAACGCGTGGTCTTTACGGACGAAAGCAGGTTCTGTCTGTTTAGTTTTGATGGCAGACTGCGTGTTTACAGTCGCAGAGGTGAACGGACAGCTGCTTGCTGCGTTCAAGAAGTCGTTCCTAACGGTGGAGTTGGCGTTATGGTGTGGGGTGGAATTTGTGGTGACCAGACAACGCCGCTCGTCGTCATCAATTGAAACCATAATGCGCAACGCTATAGAGATGATATCCGCCGTCCAGTAGTGCTGCTATAGGTCCAGCAACAACCCCGAGGTGTTCTGTACCAACACGACAAGGCCAGACCCCACACAGCTCGTATCGTAGTGGACTTCCTTGCCATCAACAACGTCAACGTCTTACCGTGGCCGGCATGTTCTCCTGACTTATCACCCATAGAACACCTCTGGGACGTCTTGGACAGGCGAGTTAGAGGCCGACCACACCCTCCTACCAACAGCAAGTGTTGATACAATCTCTACAAGATGAATGGAACCGCTTGTCACGTGACCTCATCAGACGTTTGACGTTTTACATGTTCGGAGTCACGGGGAGGCCACATACGGTATTAAAGTGCCAAATTTTGTGTCTGTGACCACTTTCCGTGTTTGAATGAATTGCAGTCAAAATCTTGACAACTGAACTTTCAACTCCCACTAATTTTGTTTGTCGGGTGTACACTATTTGACCACAAAAAAGGTCAAGTTTGAGTCGTTAAGTACTAAGTGGAATTGTTGGTGTATTAAATATACTTTACCTCAAACTTTTGTTATTTTTAGTTTATTAATTACAGTCACTTCAATCTGGTGCAACGTTTCTTTTGCCGTTCAGTTTATTTAGGATTTAAGCAGGCTTAAAATTTAATTAAACTATGTTCACAATTTGAAAACGTTTGGAAACTAAGTCAATAGGAATAGTACAATAGGACATCATCAACACCAAGTTCAAACAATGTCAGTTCGCTGAAATACCTCCACACAATCCATGACTCTTGCATGCTGCTGTGTATATCGAAGCAAACACTAGACAAAGAACCCAGTGTTGAACTGAACAAATTTAACACAGCATAAAAGCTTCAGACTTGACAATGCCATCACACAATGTGCACTTGTGCATGATTTCATTCCTGTAATGCATTGTTTTCTACTGTAATACTGCCCCAAGTGGCGTTAGATAAAACTTTATTTGATATACTAATCGATGCGAAGTAGATCTGTTGTAAACATATTTACGTGTTCAGATTAGGGGTGATGTGGGTGTAGTGAGATCTGTTTTCTACTGTAATACTGCCCCAAGTGGCGTTAGATAAAACTTTATTTGATATACTAATCGATGCGAAGTAGATCTGTTGTAAACATATTTACGTGTTCAGATTAGGGGTGATGTGGGTGTAGTGAGATCTGTTTTCTACTGTAATACTGCCCCAAGTGGCGTTAGATAAAACTTTATTTGATATACTAATCGATGCGAAGTAGATCTGTTGTAAACATATTTACGTCTTCAGATTAGGGGTGATGCGGGTGTAGTGAGATCTGAGCTCGTTACATGTGTTTAGATAAGAAAAGATGCAACAGCTTTCTTCCATTCAGGATTTAAACACTATCCTAAACACGTTTAGAGATAAGCATGTCTAGCATGTGTTCAATGCATAAACACATTTTACTGTGTACTTAATTTGAAATCTCACTGTAATATATTTGACCCATAAATAAAATCACTTGAACGATCTCTAATTTCACTCGACTATATAGCTACATTGAACACGTACTTTGATTGTGAATACTTAAGAAAGAAACACAAGGACGTCCTGTAGTATGGAATCCTAGATGGGACATTGTCGCGTTGTCGCACCTTTTAACACCTTTTTTTACTTATTTTAGGAGCATTTTGGTGATTTGTTACACTGTTTACTCGTTTTTGAAAGGACGACAACGCGACAATGTCCCTTCTAGGATCCCATACTGCAGGGATGAGGGTTGATTTGAGTTACACGTCGGCTGATAACGTCAGTTGAGCATTCCTTGTTCAGTAGGGTCACAGTATGGTAGGGGCTGGTATCAAAATACTGCCACATGCACAATCTTCCACTAACGGTGTTAATCTGGTGTTTGCGCAAACATGCCTACAATAGGTGATATGTGTCATCATTCCCCGAGCCTTGACCTTGACGTAGCCAGAGGGAGACCTGTGAGAGTGGGACACGTCAGACCTAAACAAGAATGGCTTTGTGTAACAATTGTACTTTATCCACTGCAACACTAACAGCGATCGCGTTCTACAGTGTGGAGGAGGGATCAAAGTATCTTGGTCAAATGTAACGATGTATCGGCGTTCAACAGTAGCACATATCAGTGAAACGAACAAATGGAAGATCAAACTGCAAACGCGGGAGCTTTCTTAAAGAAATTACATTTACCTACATGTAGTTTACATCATCAAGGGTACTTTAATAAATAAAACAACGCGCTGGCGTGATATGGTCTGAATAATATTCATCAGGATATTAACTCATTTACAGCACTAGGATATACTTGTTTGGGTATATAGCACTAGGATATACTTGTCTGGGTATACAGAACGAGGATATACCTGTCTGGGTATACAGCACTAGGATATACTTGTCTGGGAATATATCACAAGGATATACTTGCCTTGAAATACAGCACTAGGATATACTTGTCTGGGTATACAGCACTAGGATATACTTGTCTTGGTATACAGGACTAGGATATACTTGCCTGGTAATACAGCATAAGTAAAATATTCTTGCCTATGGGCATACAACATTAAGTCTTGATTAAGATATTTTACCCTGGAACTGCAGACATTGATATTTACTGCCCTTGGAAAAAAGAACTGATATATACTGACCCGGATATATTTGATATAGTTCCCTGGGCCTACAAGACTGAAATATTCTGCGTAGGTATACAGTACTGAGATATTCAGGTCTGGGTAGGCATCTTTGCGATCATCTGGTCTGGACAGTATTGCACATTGCAGGTCAGTGTTTCAGTTTACATTTCTGTATGTCGCTCGCCCAGTCGTATCTGACACAGAACCCACTCTGATAGCAATGTCTGCACACTCGAGTGTAAGTAAATAATTCAAACATACTGCATATTGATGACATTCTAAGGACGTCTCGAGGGTGAAATGCACTCTCCTCGTAGACGGTGTTGGCGTAATGCAGTTGTCATGTACATGCAGGCAGGGGTCAGTGACGTCGTCTACAGGAAGTGGCAGTAAGAGGACATGCTGGCAAGGACCCTTAACGAGGTTAGGCCGACACCTAGACACCTATCGAGGATATGCTAGCAAGGACACGTGACGAGGATTTGCTAGCAAGGACACGTAACGAGGATATGCTAGCAAGGACACGTAACGAGGATATGCTAGCAAGAACACGTAACGAGGATATGCTAGCAAGGACACGTAACGAGGATATGCTAGCAAGAACACGTAATAAGCATATGCTAGCAAGAACAGGTGACGAGGATATGCTAGTAAGAACACGTAACGAGGATATGCTAGCAAGAACACGTGACGAGGATATGCTAGAAAGAACACGTAACGAGGATATGCTAGCAAGGACACATAGCGAGGATATGCTAGGAAGGACACGTTACAAGGATATGATAGCTTGGACACGTAACGAGGATATGCTAGCAAGAACACGTTACGAGGATATGATAGTAAGGACACGTAACGAGGATATGATAGCAAGGAAACGTAACGAGGATATGATAGCATGGACACGTAACGAGGATATGCTAGCAAGGACACGTGACGAGGATATGACAGCAAGAACACGTGACGAGGATATGCTAGCAAGGACACGTGACGAGGATATGACAGCAAAAACACGTGACGAGGATATGCTAGCAAGGACACGTGATGAGGATATGCTAGCAAGAACACGTAACGAGGATATGATAGCAAGGACACGTAACAAGGATGTACTAGCAAGAACACGTCACGAGGATATGCTAACAAGAACCGGTGACGAGGATATGCTAGCAAGAACACGTAACGAGGATATGCTAGCAAGGACCCATGACGAGGATGCTAGGAAGGACACGTTACAAGGATATGCTAGCATGGACACGTAACGAGAATATGCTAGCAAGAACACGTTACGAGGATATGCTAGTAAGGACACGTAACGAGGATATGATAGCAAGGGCACGTCACGAGGTTTTGCTAACAAGAACAGGTGATGAGGATATGCTAGAAAGAACACGTAACGAGGATATGCTAGCAAGGACACATAGCGAGGATATGCTAGGAAGGACACGTTACAAGGATATGATAGCTTGGACACATAACGAGGATATGCTAGCAAGAACACGTTACGAGGATATGCTAGTAAGGACACGTAACGAGGATATGATAGCAAGGACACGTAACGAGGATATGATAGCATGGACACGTAACGAGGATATGCTAGCAAGGACACGTGACGAGGATATGACAGCAAGAACACGTGACGAGGATATGCTAGCAAGGACACGTGACGAGGATATGACAGCAAAAACACGTGACGAGGATATGCTAGCAAGGACACGTGATGAGGATATGCTAGCAAGAACACGTAACGAGGATATGATAGCAAGAACACGTAACGAGGACGTGATAGGAAGGACACGTAACTAGGATATGACAGCAAGAACACGTAACTAGGAATGCTAGCAAAGGACCCGTAACGATGACATGCTTGAAAGGACCCGTAACGAGGATATGCTTAAAAGGACCCGTAACGAAGACAAGAGAGCAAGAACACGTAACGAAGACATGCTTGCAAGAACACGTAAAGATGAGACACAGTTTGTATACTCACACGCAAAAGAAACGCAAGTCAAGTATGCAGTATGCAGGTTATTTATTTTCAACATTAAAGACAAGAAATACTAATAGGGCAAGATTGACAAAAATTTGACTGAAGACAGTTTCATGGATTAAAAGGCAGATGACATAAAAAAAATTATCAAATGTTAAGGGCTTACACAGTTTCGGGTCAATACCAAAAATGTCAGTCAATACCTGGTGTGACCACCATTAGCATTGATCACTGCGACACATCTCCTGTACATTGAGTGGATCAGACGATTTGTGAAGGCCCTAGGAATCCTCCTGCACACATCCAGAGCAGCTGTGCGTAGTTCATCGGCAGTTGTAGGGACTGGGCGCACATTGTGCAGACGCCTTTGAACCTCATCCCACAAGTGTTCGATGGGGTTCAGATCAGGGCCGAGGGTTGGTCACGGCAGAACACGGATGTTGTGTTGTTGCAGAAAGGCCATGGTAGCTCTGGCAACATGGGGACGAGCGTTGTCCTGCTGGAAAATGTGTTGTTGATGTCGTGCAAAAAATGGAACAACGTGGGGTCTGATCACTTGGTCGATATACCGCTGAGCAGTGACGCCGTGTCCTTGACCTTGACCAACATTCAGAAAGCACATGAGTCCAAGTCTCGCATTAAGTCCAACCCCTGCCAATATCATGACGCTAGGTCCACCCCATGGATCCCTTTCCACAACGTTTCTGTCAGCAAAACGATCACCTCGACGCCGCCAAATTCTGACTCTCCCGTCTGCATGGGAGACACAAAAGCGACTTTCATCAGAGAAGATGACACGCCTCATCTCACGATGACGCCAATTGTGATGACCCTGTGCCCACTGAAGTCGTGCTTTTCGATGCCGTGGATGGAGAACAGGACGACGTGCTGGTCGGCGACATCTGAGGTTGTTGGAACGGAGACGTCGGATCACAGTGTCCCGGCTAATGTGTCGATTATGTGTTCCTGTGGTCTGTCGAGCACTATCACTTGCAGTTAGGAACGGATGTCGCTGGTGTTGACGGGTAATCTGCTGATCTTGTCGAGGTGTTGGTGACCCTAGGACGACCGCTCCGAGGAAGGTCATCTGTCGTCTGTGTAGCATTGTATCGATGCAGGAGACGGTTAAGTGTGGTTATGTTAACGTTGAAATGACGGGCAACATCTTGGACAGACTCTCCAGCTTCCAAACGTCCGATAGCCTGGTTTCTCTGAATTTGAGTTAGGCGTGGCATTGTTGACCAAGGAGTGGTAGGTCCAAGTATCGGCCACAGTTTTATAGACACTACAGTTAGTGACAATTCGTGCATTTTCGATTTCGCGAGAAATTGGTGCATGATACCCACATATTCATTCAAATGGTGTGTTTGGGCGATTCGTTTTTTATGTTGCGTTTTTACTCGGGGCTTCCAAAATGCAACCAAACATATTGATAACAACATCAGGCTACACTACATGCTAAAACTCGTATCAGTTTATGGTTCCATGTTTGTCACCTATTTGCTTAAAACCACATGCGTTTCTTTTGCGTGTGAGTATATATTTAACCAGGGACGAAAGACACCACATGTTTGTTTACATGAAAGCAAGAACAAAATATATTTAACTGGAGACCAATGACACGAAATGTTTGTTGCCGTCACGGTGGGAACAAGGGCACCATTGTTTTGTCTGGGCATCAATGGCACAATATGTTCGTTTACCTGTGAGCAGAAACACAATATACATGTTTGCTTATCAGCAACCATTTAACATACAACAATCTTAAGTTGTTTTTCTTCAGCGAGATCTGATGAGATGAGATGAGTGAGTGAGTGAGTATGGTTTTACGCCGCTTTTAGCAATATTCCAGCAATATCACGGCGGGGTACACAAGAAATGGGCTTCACACATTGCACCCATGTCGGGAATCGAACCCGTGCCTTCGGCGTGACGAGCGAACGTTTTAACCACTAGGCTACCCGACCGCCCCGCAGATTCCGAAATATCTTGTTCACAAATCATAACGGAGTTAATTAAGGAATATTTCGGGTACGATAGATCTATTTTTTCAACACATGTATGCTTCAATAAGCCAAACGTGTTCTAACATATTTTATAATCAGCTTTGTTGATATACAACAGAGATTGCAGGCGGTGGTCTAATACCTCCCGATGTACTGCAGACAGTCTTCACGTGTATACAACCGCCGCTGCAGCCGCTAGGGAACGCATCCTTCGCAAGCCACAGATGGCCCCGGCTCCCAGGCGAGCAGCTTGGTTAATTTGTCAGACCAGGTTAACGTGGCACTGAAAGTGTTTGGTCTATGAGTCTAAACCGAAAATGAGATTCTACACACTGTCAACGGGTGGTTGATAAACGACTTTGCCATGGAGGACGGAGCTTATCACGTGGCACTATAGGTCGTCACTCTGAAGTTTGGAATGTAAATAAAGGCTACTTATAGATCATGACAAGTCATTTGGATATCAGACACGACTGCAACGTTGATCATTCAGGGGTTGAAATTGCCTTGATACATCTGTGGTTATCGCGATATGTCCCTATCGGAGGGATACATAGTCCTTACTTTGACACATACAAGTGTATGTTTGTTTGTTTGTTGTTTAACCCGCTCTTAGCATTATTCCAGCTACATGCCGGCGGTCTGTAAATATTCGAGTCTGGACCAGACAATCCAGTGACTGACATCATGAGCATCGATCCACGCAATTGGGATACAATGACATGCATCATCCCTGACCACCCGATCCCGTTAGTCGCTTCTTACAAGTGTATGAACCAGAGGGAGACATCTGCTGTATTGAGTGTTGATTGTATTAGAAGTAACATCGACTAAACTGAGAGATACGTGTATTACTCGGAGATACCCATATCGGAGAGATGCATCTGCATTACTAAGAGATACTTGTATGTGGAGCATCCATCTGCGTTACTGAGAGATACCTGTATCGGTGAACTACACCTGCATTACTGTTTTGTTTGTTTGTTTGTTTGTTGATTAACGCCGCACTCTGCAATATTCCAGCTATATGACGGTCTTTAAGTAATCGAATCTGAACCAGACAATTCAGTCATTGATATCATGAGCATCGATCCACCCAATTGGGATCGATGACATGCATCAATCAAGTCAGCAAGCCTGACCACCCGATCCCGTTAGTCGCCACTTACGACAAGCATAGTCACCCTTTACGACAGGCATGGGTTGCTGAAGACCTCTTCTACCGCGGATCTTCACGGGAGACAGACGTCCATGTGGAGTATACGACTGCATTACTCAGCGATACCTGTATCTGGAGGGTACACCTGCATTACTCTGTATCTGGATGGTACACCTCCATTACTGAAGAAATCTGGTGCCTTGTTGAGCAAAGTCTGCATGGGATAGTAAATTACTTATATTGGGGCGAAATTCCCGCGATACTTCTGTGTATGGAAGAGACATATACGCCGGGCTGAGTCATATCTATATCGGAGCAATACACCTGGAGTTATTTGATATTAATGCTTAGATAAACTGCGCAGTAATTTACTGGATATACAGAGAAATTAATGATTACATATAAAGAGAAATTAATACCAGAGGGAAATCCTGTTTTTATTGAAACAGGGAAACGTTTGTTGTGACAGAAATACCTGAAGAAATTAATTTGCATAACTGAAACTTACACCTACATAACCATCCACCTCAGCGTTATTGACACCTGTCTCGGATAAATACGTGTACTCCTGCATTTGCCCTTCTACATAGAACGGGGACATTTCTACGTCAAGGTAACGTCACTCGTTACATGAAAGAAACAGTGTCAATGATGTATAATTAATATTATTATTACCCGAGAGTCAAAAACATTGTTTAACTCCTTTTACCTACCTTGCTGCCTCAGGTATTATCTCTGCTCCGTGTTCTAACACCCGCAGTCTCCCTGGTCCTCTGAAGACAAGTGAAATATATATGAGCAGAGAATTGAAATAAACAGCTATCATCAATGTCAGCTGTGAAATGAACACCTCTCCATTCCCACAGCTAACAGTAGAGCAACACAAACATCACGCTCCGTGGTGGGCTAGTGACATAATGAAGCGGGCGTTCGCAGGCCCCTCCAGCACCCCCACTTGAAATCCACAAGCTGTCACTCACGTGAGCCGTGTAACTACACTAAGGCTATGTACACTACCCTGCTACAAAGGCAGGGGGAGCTGATATGATTTATGGCGTCAAAAATATCGACATGGTTTACAACGTTGAAATGTGTGTGACATGCTTTAATCTACCATAACTCAAAAGGAAGACGGGTCGGCTAAGCAGACAAGACTCCTATGGTGTGAGTGTATTTGACGAGCGGCCTTGTGAACGTTTGGATGGGGAATTAGTTATGACAGGTTTGTTTGCTTGTTTGAGTGTTGTTTAAAGCCGCACTCAGCAATATTCCAGCTATATGGCGGCGGTCTGTAAATAACTGAGTCTGGACCAGACAATCCACAATGGACATCATGAGCATCAATTTGGATACGATAACATCCATCAACCACGTCAGCGCTGACCGCTCGATCCCGTTAGTCGTCTGTTAAGACAAGCATGGGTTGCTGAAGACCGGTTCTAACCCGGAATCACCACACACACAGGCACTTGAAGTAATGCACGTCTGAAACTACCTACACTTAAACGCACAGTTGTTCCACTTGTACACGGCACAGGAACAGGATCTCTCCAGTACGTGCCCTGAACAGTGAACGTGGGTTTATTACCTTAAATTCAACATACCTCGTCCCTCGTAAAGGTATTTTAACTTAGTAAAAGTCTATAGAGCTCACTGAATGTATAGTTGTTTTATAGGTTTTAAGTCTCATTAAGTATCACGCCTGAATGAGGTTGTAAAAATCGTGCCGTAACTGGAATAGAACCCGGGCCTTGGCCTCGGTGACCCGACGATTTAACCACTAAACTACCCACCCCCCTGTTTTGTCAAGTGATACGTCCTGATATCCTTGACACTATTGATACTTCTTGATATCCAGCACATGTTGCTGCTTCAGACGCCATCGTTGGACGCCATTGCAGCTTTTATTTGCCTTGGGTTCAAACCATATATCTCAACGCTATAATATGAAAAACATGAGTTCGTCCAAGGCGCCGCAATTCGATGTACTGAGTTGCGTTCATTTGGGCACGCCAGAAATCTATCGATCATGGGGGTTCGAACCCCGTTCGCACCGATTATGTTTCTAGGTTTGTCAGCACCATACCCGTGCTCGTGGGTTTCATCGAAGTGGTAAACGTCTGAGACCTGCATCACTCGGGCTTTCCTCCCACATTAAGCTTGCAGGTCTCATACGTTTACCACTTCGGTGAAACCCACGAGCACGGGTATGATGCTGACAAACCTAGAAACATAATCGGGGCGAACCGGGGTTCGAACCCACAATTATAGGTTTCTGGCGTGCCCAAGGGAAGCAACTCTGCACAGCGATTTGCGGCGCCTTAGACGACTGGGCCACCCGTGCCCTCGGAATATTGTTAAAAAATCCAACTTTGTGACACTCACATTTGTCAAATCCACATTACCTATGAAAAGGTCGTGGTAGGAGCAAATGGAATCAGCATATCAAGTTGTTCCATAGACATGCTCTAACACGGCGACACTTTCGACAAACCGTTCATCTGTAACAGTTTTACTCAATACCATGTGTCACCAGTAGTCAGGGACATTAAGTCAATAACTGATCATTCGCGTTAGCCCGAAACAGATCCGATACTTTCAGTATGTCTGCCCAGTAGTCACGTGTGTTCCGTCATGGGTACAGCTATCCTTGTGGACTTAACATGGATCCTATCAATCAAAACGTATTCAAGTCGATATATATTTTTATCACAATGGTCAACATGGTAGTGTACGGTCATTGTGTTCAATCAGTGTTTGGAAGCAATGGGATATATACAAACTGGTTTCTATATATTAATTTAAAAAAAGAGTGGGACATTCGCAAATAACATACATATGATTTTGTCTAACCAGACATATTCGACACTATTTATCAAATCTATTAAAAAGCGTCACCTCCATAATCAGTGCACTGATATAAGTTATTTTAAATCAAACAAAACGTATTGAGGTGCCCTTAGCAGGTTAGTTTATATTCGTCTTAATGTGTTTACAGGTGAAACGTGTTACAACTCAGAATTTCGATTAACGCCATTATGTTTATAGCTGTATTCAACAAGGCACACAACAGTTTACTGTTATAGTGACATTCCTGGTCATGTTCGCTGTAGTCCTCTTGTATCTCGCCTCAGTGTTAGCGTCGCACAGCCTTGGGTGTATTCGCGTACCGTTATTATTCAATTAGTTTCATGGTTTGTATGCGGGGTGGGGGATGAGTTTCTTTGTGTTTTTTGGGTTGTTTTTGGTTTTGGGGGGCGGGGGTGGTGGTGGTATATAAACCGAATGATCGTTTTTGTTTGTTTTTTATTTTGTGTTACTTAGTCTCTGACTGACTGAGTATAGTTTTATGCCGCCTTTAGCAATATTCCAGCAATATCACAGCTGGTGAAACCAGAAAAAGGCTTCACATTTTGTACCCAGGCATGTGGGGAATCAAACCGTGGCCGCGCCTTACAGTTACTGAGAGTGGAGTAAGTGTATACAGACACTGGATACCAGTACAGTATTTCAAACAGACACATCTGCGGTGGCCTTTGTCTTATTCAAAGTCCGTTCATGAGGATGTACTTAAGTATAAGACTGAAACACATTACACTGCAATTGTCAACACTACACTACCCGGTAGCGTTAGCTCTCTGTATATGGTACCAGCTTGGAGCTGGGAGCTTAGGGAACCCTTAAAGCTATTCCTAGTATGTTTACACTCCGACACGATAATCCCTCAAAGTGGTTTTATCGTGTACTTGTTTCATAAAACATACATATCATCAAATGTAAGGTTAACTGTTGATCCAATAAGGCCCACCGACTTGTGGTGTTGAACTGTTCTGAGCAGACCCGACTTCTGGAAGATAATCTCATGGCTTGAATGCCCTGTTTGTGTACTACAGCTGATATACGGCAAGAGGCATATAAGAAGACGGCTTTAGGTATTGATAAAGCGGCATGCGGTGGCATATAGTTCACCGTCAGTGAGATTTGTGGACAATACATAAACGCTTAACATTGTATATTCAATGTATATTTGATAGAACATATTCCCCGGGTATTACTGAGAACCGGTTATATCTACCGCTGGACAAAGATGGTGAGGGGGAACATCACCCCTCTAGCCTGTACGTCTAAGTTTGAGATTGATGGGATTATAAACACGCGAGAGGGCACTGCACCCCTCTATTTTATACGTGTACGCTGGATATAGATGGTGTTATAAAGACATGGGGGGGACCAACACCCCTCTATTATATACGTGTATACTGGACATAGATGGTGTTATAAACACGTGAGAGCGAACAACACCCCTCTATTATATACGTGTACGCTGGACATAGATGGTGTTATAAACACGTGAGAGGGAACAACACCCCTCTATCATATACGTGTACGCTGGACATAGATGGTGTTATAAACACGTGAGAGAGAACAACACCCCTCTATTATATACGTGTACGCTGGACATAGATGGTGTTATAAACACGTGAGAGGGAACAACACCCCTCTATTATATGCCTTTACGCTGGACATAGATGGTGTTATAAACACGTGAGAGGGAACAACACCCCTCTATTATATGCCTTTACGCTGGACATAGATGGTGTTATAAACACGTGAGAGGGAACAACACCCCTCTATTATATGCCTTTACGCTGGACATAGATGGTGTTATAAACAGGTGAGAGGGAACAACACCCCTCTATTATATGCCTTTACGCTGGACATAGATGGTGTTATAAACACGTGAGAGGGAACAACACCCCTCTATTATATGCCTTAACGCTGGACATAGATGGTGTTATAAACAGGTGAGAGGGAACAACACCCCTCTATTATATGCCTTTACGCTGGACATAGATGGTGTTATAAACACGTGAGAGGGAACAACACCCCTCTATTATATGCCTTTACGCTGGACATAGATGGTGTTATAAACACGTGAGAGGGAACAGCATCCTCCTAACCTATACTTGTATACTGGACAAAGATGGTGTTATAAACACGTGAGGGGGAACAGCATCCTCCTAACCTATACGTGTATACTGGACAAAGATGGAATTATAAACACGTGAGAGGGAACAACACCCCTCTATTATATACGTGTATACTGGACATAGATGGTGTTATAAACACGTGAGAGGGAACAGCATCCTCCTAACCTATACGTGTTTACTGGACAAAGATGGAGTTATAAACACGTGAGAGGGAACAGCATCCTCCTAACCTATACGTGTATACTGGACATAGATGGTGTTATAAACACGTGAGAGGGAACAACACCCCTCTATTATATGCCTTTACGCTGGACATAGATGGTGTTATAAACACGTGAGAGGGAACAGCATCCTCCTAACCTATACGTGTTTACTGGACAAAGATGGAGTTATAAACACGTGAGAGGGAACAACACCCCTCTATTATATGCCTTTACGCTGGACATAGATGGTGTTATAAACACGTGAGAGGGAACAACACCCCTCTATTATATACGTGTACGCTGGACATAGATGGTGTTATAAACACGTGAGAGGGAACAACACCCCTCTATTATATGCCTTTACGCTGGACATAGATGGTGTTATTAACACGTGAGAGGGAACAACACCCCTCTATTATATGCCTTTACGCTGGACATAGATGGTGTTATAAACACGTGAGAGAGAACAACACCCCTCTATTATATGCCTTTACGCTGGACATAGATGGTGTTATAAACAGGTGAGAGGGAACAGCATCCTCCTAACCTATACTTGTATACTGGACATAGATGGTGCTATAAACACGTGAGAGGGAACAGCATCCTCCTAACCTATACGTGTTTACTGGACAAAGATGGAGTTATAAACACGTGAGAGGGAACAGCATCCTCCTAACCTATACTTGTATACTGGACATAGATGGAGTTATAAACACGTGAGAGGGAACAACACCCCTCTATTATATACGTGTATACTGGACATAGATGGTGTTATAAACACGTGAGAGGGAACAGCATCCTCCTAACCTATACGTGTTTACTGGACAAAGATGGAGTTATAAACACGTGAGAGGGAACAGCATCCTCCTAACCTATACGTGTTTACTGGACAAAGATGGAGTTATAAACACGTGAGAGGGAACAGCATCCTCCTAACCTATACGTGTTTACTGGACAAAGATGGAGTTATAAACACGTGAGAGGGAACAGCATCCTCCTAACCTATACGTGTTTACTGGACAAAGATGGAGTTATAAACACGTGAGAGGGAACAGCATCCTCCTAACCTATACGTGTATACTGGACATAGATGGTGCTATAAACACGTGAGAGGGAACAACACCCCTCTATTATATACGTGTATACTGGACATAGATGGTGTTATAAACACGTGAGAGGGAACAGCATCCTCCTAACCTATACGTGTTTACTGGACAAAGGTGGAGTTATAAACACGTGAGAGGGAACAGCATCCTCCTAACCTATACGTGTATACTGGACATAGATGGTGTTATAAACACGTGAGAGGGAACAGCATCCTCCTAACCTATACGTGTTTACTGGACAAAGATGGAGTTATAAACACGTGAGAGGGAACAGCATCCTCCTAACCTATACGTGTTTACTGGACAAAGATGGAGTTATAAACACGTGAGAGGGAACAGCATCCTCCTAACCTATACGTGTTTACTGGACAAAGATGGAGTTATAAACACGTGAGAGGGAACAGCATCCTCCTAACCTATACGTGTTTACTGGACAAAGATGGAGTTATAAACACGTGAGAGGGAACAGCATCCTCCTAACCTATACGTGTATACTGGACATAGATGGTGCTATAAACACGTGAGAGGGAACAACACCCCTCTATTATATACGTGTATACTGGACATAGATGGTGTTATAAACACGTGAGAGGGAACAGCATCCTCCTAACCTATACGTGTTTACTGGACAAAGGTGGAGTTATAAACACGTGAGAGGGAACAGCATCCTCCTAACCTATACGTGTTTACTGGACAAAGGTGGAGTTATAAACACGTGAGAGGGAACAACACCCCTCTATTATATACGTGTATACTGGACATAGATGGTGTTATAAACACGTGAGAGGGAACAACACCCCTCTATTATATACGTGTATACTGGACATAGATGGTGCTATAAACACGTGAGAGGGAACAACACCCCTCTATTATATACGTGTATACTGGACATAGATGGTGTTATAAACACGTGAGAGGGAACAGCATCCTCCTAACCTATACTTGTATACTGGACATAGATGGTGCTATAAACACGTGAGAGGGAACAACACCCCTCTATTATATACGTGTATACTGGACATAGATGGTGCTATAAACACGTGAGAGGGAACAACACCCCTCTATTATATACGTGTATACTGGACATAGATGGTGTTATAAACACGTGAGAGGGAACAGCATCCTCCTAACCTATACGTGTTTACTGGACAAAGGTGGAGTTATAAACACGTGAGAGGGAACAGCATCCTCCTAACCTATACGTGTTTACTGGACAAAGATGGAGTTTGAACACGTGAGAGGGAACAACACCCCTCTATTATATACGTGTATACTGGACATAGATGGTGTTATAAACACGTGAGAGGGAACAGCATCCTCCTAACCTATACGTGTTTACTGGACAAAGGTGGAGTTATAAACACGTGAGAGGGAACAGCATCCTCCTAACCTATACGTGTTTACTGGACAAAGGTGGAGTTATAAACACGTGAGAGGGAACAGCATCCTCCTAACCTATACGTGTTTACTGGACAAAGGTGGAGTTATAAACACGTGAGAGGGAACAGCATCCTCCTAACCTATACGTGTTTACTGGACAAAGGTGGAGTTATAAACACGTGAGAGGGAACAGCATCCTCCTAACCTATACTTGTATACTGGACATAGATGGAGTTATAAACACGTGAGAGGGAACAACACCCCTCTATTATATACGTGTATACTGGACATAGATGGTGCTATAAACACGTGAGAGGGAACAACACCCCTCTATTATATACGTGTATACTGGACATAGATGGTGCTATAAACACGTGAGAGGGAACAACACCCCTCTATTATATACGTGTATACTGGACATAGATGGTGCTATAAACACGTGAGAGGGAACAACACCCCTCTATTATATACGTGTATACTGGACATAGATGGTGCTATAAACACGTGAGAGGGAACAGCATCCTCCTAACCTATACTTGTATACTGGACATAGATGGTGCTATAAACACGTGAGAGGGAACAACACCCCTCTATTATATACGTGTATACTGGACATAGATGGTGCTATAAACACGTGAGAGGGAACAACACCCCTCTATTATATACGTGTATACTGGACATAGATGGTGTTATAAACACGTGAGAGGGAACAGCATCCTCCTAACCTATACGTGTTTACTGGACAAAGGTGGAGTTATAAACACGTGAGAGGGAACAGCATCCTCCTAACCTATACGTGTTTACTGGACAAAGGTGGAGTTATAAACACGTGAGAGGGAACAGCATCCTCCTAACCTATACTTGTATACTGGACATAGATGGTGCTATAAACACGTGAGAGGGAACAACACCCCTCTATTATATACGTGTATACTGGACATAGATGGTGCTATAAACACGTGAGAGGGAACAACACCCCTCTATTATATACGTGTATACTGGACATAGATGGTGCTATAAACACGTGAGAGGGAACAACACCCCTCTATTATATACGTGTATACTGGACATAGATGGTGCTATAAACACGTGAGAGGGAACAACACCCCTCTATTATATACGTGTATACTGGACATAGAAGGTGCTATAAACACGTGAGAGGGAACAACACCCCTCTATTATATACGTGTATACTGGACATAGATGGTGCTATAAACACGTGAGAGGGAACAACACCCCTCTATTATATACGTGTATACTGGACATAGATGGTGTTATAAACACGTGAGAGGGAACAGCATCCTCCTAACCTATACGTGTTTACTGGACAAAGGTGGAGTTATAAACACGTGAGAGGGAACAGCATCCTCCTAACCTATACGTGTTTACTGGACAAAGGTGGAGTTATAAACACGTGAGAGGGAACAGCATCCTCCTAACCTATACTTGTATACTGGACATAGATGGTGCTATAAACACGTGAGAGGGAACAACACCCCTCTATTATATACGTGTATACTGGACATAGATGGTGCTATAAACACGTGAGAGGGAACAACACCCCTCTATTATATACGTGTATACTGGACATAGATGGTGTTATAAACACGTGAGAGGGAACAGCATCCTCCTAACCTATACGTGTTTACTGGACAAAGGTGGAGTTATAAACACGTGAGAGGGAACAGCATCCTCCTAACCTATACGTGTTTACTGGACAAAGGTGGAGTTATAAACACGTGAGAGGGAACAGCATCCTCCTAACCTATACGTGTTTACTGGACATAGATGGTGCTATAAACACGTGAGAGGGAACAACACCCCTCTATTATATACGTGTATACTGGACATAGATGGTGCTATAAACACGTGAGAGGGAACAACACCCCTCTATTATATACGTGTATACTGGACATAGATGGTGCTATAAACACGTGAGAGGGAACAACACCCCTCTATTATATACGTGTATACTGGACATAGATGGTGCTATAAACACGTGAGAGGGAACAACACCCCTCTATTATATACGTGTATACTGGACATAGATGGTGTTATAAACACGTGAGAGGGAACAGCATCCTCCTAACCTATACGTGTTTACTGGACAAAGGTGGAGTTATAAACACGTGAGAGGGAACAGCATCCTCCTAACCTATACGTGTTTACTGGACAAAGGTGGAGTTATAAACACGTGAGAGGGAACAGCATCCTCCTAACCTATACTTGTATACTGGACATAGATGGTGCTATAAACACGTGAGAGGGAACAACACCCCTCTATTATATACGTGTATACTGGACATAGATGGTGCTATAAACACGTGAGAGGGAACAACACCCCTCTATTATATACGTGTATACTGGACATAGATGGTGTTATAAACACGTGAGAGGGAACAGCATCCTCCTAACCTATACGTGTTTACTGGACAAAGATGGAGTTATAAACACGTGAGAGGGAACAGCATCCTCCTAACCTATACTTGTATACTGGACATAGATGGTGCTATAAACACGTGAGAGGGAACAACACCCCTCTATTATATACGTGTATACTGGACATAGATGGTGTTATAAACACGTGAGAGGGAACAGCATCCTCCTAACCTATACGTGTTTACTGGACAAAGATGGAGTTATAAACACGTGAGAGGGAACAGCATCCTCCTAACCTATACGTGTTTACTGGACATAGATGGAGTTATAAACACGTGAGAGGGAACAGCATCCTCCTAACCTATACTTGTATACTGGACATAGATGGTGCTATAAACACGTGAGAGGGAACAACACCCCTCTATTATATACGTGTATACTGGACATAGATGGTGCTATAAACACGTGAGAGGGAACAACACCCCTCTATTATATACGTGTATACTGGACATAGATGGTGCTATAAACACGTGAGAGGGAACAGCATCCTCCTAACCTATACTTGTATACTGGACATAGATGGAGTTATAAACACGTGAGAGGGAACAGCATCCTCCTAACCTATACTTGTATACTGGACATAGATGGTGTTATAAACACGTGAGAGGGAACAACACCCCTCTATTATATGCCTTTACGCTGGACATAGATGGTGTTATAAACACGTGAGAGAGAACAACACCCCTCTATTATATGCCTTTACGCTGGACATAGATGGTGTTATAAACAGGTGAGAGGGAACAGCATCCTCCTAACCTATACTTGTATACTGGACATAGATGGTGCTATAAACACGTGAGAGGGAACAGCATCCTCCTAACCTATACGTGTTTACTGGACAAAGGTGGAGTTATAAACACGTGAGAGGGAACAGCATCCTCCTAACCTATACGTGTTTACTGGACAAAGATGGAGTTATAAACACGTGAGAGGGAACAGCATCCTCCTAACCTATACTTGTATACTGGACATAGATGGTGTTATAAACACGTGAGAGGGAACAACACCCCTCTATTATATACGTGTATACTGGACATAGATGGTGTTATAAACACGTGAGAGGGAACAGCATCCTCCTAACCTATACGTGTTTACTGGACATAGATGGTGTTATAAACACGTGAGAGGGAACAACACCCCTCTATTATATACGTGTACGCAGAACATATTTGGTGTTATAAAAAAACAATGTTATAAAATCACATAGTCTTTTATAGACATTTAGAATTTGGAAGAACATGAATATGTGACACTTTTTTTTAGATTGACGGGGTTTTCTATTCTATTGAGGTTTCCGTACTAACGGTGTCCGGACGAACAGTATATGTGTACATATTTGATTGACTAGGTGAGCTAATACAACCTATTGCCGCAGCCTGGTGTCTGACAGGTGTCTGTACATGCAGATATTTGTCGCAATGCAAACATGTCACTCGGCGGCTAGGAGATATCCAGGCCTAGATAAAACAACCGCTTCTGTGACAAGTGACAATGCGATGTCGGTATTTCTGTGAAGTACCCGGCGATAAAAACATCAATTTACTGGTAGGCTTATCAACAGGGTATTGGACTTTACGAGGATGACGACCCGATGTGTGATAGCAGCGCTAATGTATTACAATATATGACATTGACGCTCTTGTGTAATGGAATTAACATTGAAACTTGTTTAGTTCTAGGTATAGATATCGGCATTGCTGTGTCCTCTGAGACGGCTAGAGGTTTGCTATCGTGGGATACCGCCGATCCCTGTACGAATTTACTGCATTGGATATATTACCCGACTACTCTGATAATATCTTCGCCAAACAGCGAATATTGTGCTACCCGACCAACCTGATAATGTCTCCACCCAGGGTGACTACCGATCTACCCGATCACCCTGATAATGTCTCCACCCAGAGTGACCACCAATCTACCAGACCACCCTGATAATGTCTCCATCAGGGTGACTACCGATCTACCCGATCACCCTGATAACATTTCCACCCAGGGTGACTTCCGATCTACCCGATCACCCTGATAATGTCTCCATCCACCCAGGGTGACTACCGATCTACCCGACCACCCTGATAATGTCTCCATCCACCCAGGGTGACTACAGATCTACTCTTCAATCCTGATAATGTCTCCACCCAGGGTGACTACCGATCTACCCGACCACCCTGATAACGTCTCCACCCAGGGTGACTACCGATCTACCCGACCAACCTGATAATGTCTCCACCCAGGGTGACTACCGATCTACCCGATCACCCTGATAATGTCTCCACCCAGGGTGACTTCTGATCTACCCGACCACCCTGATAACGTCTCCACCCAGGGTGACTACCGATCTACCCGATCACCCTGATAATGTCTCCATCCACCCAGGGTGACTACCGATCTACCCGACCACCCTGATAATGTCTCCATGCATCCACCCAGGGTGACTACCGATCTACCCGACCATCCTGATAATGTCTCCATCCACCCAGGGTGACTACCGATCTACCCGACCACCCTGATAATGTATCCATGCATCCACCCAGGGTGACTACCGATCTACTCGAAAAACCTGATAATGTCTCCACCCAGGGTGACTACCGATCTACCCGATCACCCTGATAATGTCTCCACCCAGGGTGACTCCTGATCTACCCGACCACCCTGATAACGTCTCCACCCGGGGTGACTACCGATCTACCCGATCACCCTGATAATGTCTCCATCCACCCAGGGTGACTAAAGATCTACCCGATCAACCTGATAATGTCTCCATCCACCCAGGGTGACTACCGATCTACCCGACCACCCTGATAATGTCTCCATGCATCCACCCAGGGTGACTACCGATCTACTCGAAAAACCTGATAACGTCTCCACCCAGGGTGACTACCGATCTACCCGATCACCCTGATAACGTCTCCACCCAGGGTGACTACCGATCTACCCGATCACCCTGATAACGTCTCCACCCAGGGTGACTACCGATCTACCCGACCAACCTGATAATGTCTCCATCCACCCAGGGTGACAACCGATCTACCCGACCAACCTGATAATGTCTCCACCCAGGGTGACTACCGATCTACCCGATCACCCTGATAATGTCTCCACCCAGAGTGACTTCTGATCTACCCGACCACCCTGATAACGTCTCGACCCAGGGTGACTACCGATCTACCCGATCACCCTGATAATGTCTCCATCCACCCAGGGTGACTACCGATCTACCCGACCACCCTGATAATGTCTCCATCCACCCAGGGTGACTACCGATCTACTCGAAAAACCTGATAACGTCTCCACCCAGGGTGACTACCGATCTACCCGATCACCCTGATAACGTCTCCACCCAGGGTGACTACCGATCTACCCGATCACCCTGATAACGTCTCCACCCAGGGTGACTACCGATCTACCCGATCACCCTGATAACGTCTCCACCCAGGGTGACTATCGATCTACCCGACCAACCTGATAATGTCTCCATCCACCCAGGGTGACTACCGATCTACCCGACCACCCTGATAATGTCGCCACCTAGAGTGACTACCGATCTACTCGATCACCCTGATAATGTCTCCACCCAGGGTGACTACCGATCTACCCGACCAACCTGATAACGTCTCCGCCCAGGATGACTACCGATCTACCCGATCACCCTGATAATGTCTCCATCCACCCAGGGTGACTACCGATCTACCCGACCAACCTGATAACGTCTCCGCCCAGGATGACTACCGATCTACCCGATCACCTTGATAATGTCTCCATCCACCCAGGGTGACTACCGATCTACTCGACCATCCTGATTATGTCTCCACTCAGGGTGACTACCGATCTACCCGACCACCCTGATAATGTATCCATCCACCCAGGGTGACTAAAGATCTACCCGATCAACCTGATAATGTCTCCATCCATCCACCCAGGGTGACTACCGATCTACCCGACCACCCTGATAATGTCTCCATCCACCCAGGGTGACTACCGATCAACCCGACCACCCTGATAATGTCTCCATCCACCCAGGGTGACTACCGATCTACCCGACCACCCTGATATTGTCTCCACCCAAAAAGACTACAGAGCTACCCGACCACCCTGATAACGGCTCCATCCAGGGCGACTACCGATCTACCCACCCTCCTGTCAGTCCTGTCAACAGGTCCTATTCCATAACCTAGCTGCACAAATCGTGCATAAATCACTTACATGCCTGCCTACTTGAGGCAGTTTGCACATGGTATCAACGCTTGTAAGTTTCGGTGGAGACTGCAACAGTACCTCTCGCCAACATGTGCACGGTAACCATTACTTTTGTCATCTGGTAATCGATACTGTTGGACTTGACGCCTAGTTGTGAGAAGTTTAAGCGTTTATAGGAGCCAGCGTACAGTGGACCCTCTGTAGCTTTAATCTAAGCCAATTTGTCATAGTAGTGAATGCTATTATGTGACGCTAATCGCTCTTCAATGCGACTAAGAATACCCCCGAATACCACAGGTGCCCTATAGTGTGTCTACCACACGGAGCCTCCCCAAGCCGCGTGAGAAGAATGTTGACAGCGGGATCTGCTGATCAGTGTAGTACAATATCTAATGTTAAAGCCATATTGACTGGGATGACACATAACGGTTACTTTCTCACTTCAAAGGGTTTTAAAAAGCGCCAGGGAGAGATCGGAATATATTAGTCTGCTTTAATAGAAGTACATCGGTCCTCGTTAGTGGTGATAAGGGCCCTATACACTACATGAGATCTTAGCGCTGCGACTGTCGTGTGTCGGCGTTGAGGTGGTCGTATAATCGTTGTTGAAAAGGGGTTCCATTCCTGAAAGCGACTCCAGTGCTACGAGTACCGTACGTTTATGCTAAAGTATTATGGTTGCTTTGTTAAACGGCTACGACTTGGTGAGACATTATCAGGGTGGTCGGGTAGCTCAGAAGTCACCCTGGGTGGAGACATTATCAGGGTGGTCGGGTAGCTAAATTTGATGTTTTAGCTTTTGGTTAACAACTGGTGAGATTTTTCACTTCAAGAATATTGCACTTGTACAGCGACGTACATACACCTGTGTGTACTAGTTTAATCCCCTTAATGCCGAGCGCCAGGCAGGGTAGCATCAAGTACCGTCTTTTTAATATCTTTTGGTATGACGCTGCCGGGGATCGAACCATCGACCTTCCGCTCCCCGGAGACGCTTCATCCACTGAGCCACGGAGACGGTCAGGTTAACAACTGTTGTTTTGTTAAAAACCTACCCGCTCTTGGGAGAGTGCAAGTGTATATGTTGTGTAATTGCCGGGCCGTTCATTAATTAGCCCGCCAACTATTCTACCTGCTGTAACTGAATACCGTTACGTGGTCCATTAAATTATAATTTCATCTGAAAATTTGCCGATAAGGAATAGAGATATAGAATGAGAACCTATTGAATTGAGTGAGTGAGTGAGTTGGGTTTAACGCCGCTTTTAACAGTATTCCAGTTACATCGCGGCGTGTCAGCTTAATGTGGGAGGAAAGCCCGAAGTGATGCAGGTCTCAGACGTTTACCACTTCGGTGAAACTCACGAGCACGGGTATGGTGCTGACAAACCTAGAAACATAATCGGAGCGAACCGGGATTCGAACCCAGAAATCAAAAGTTTTGCAAGGGACGCAACTCTGCACAGCGAATCGCGGCACCTTAGACGACTGGGCCACCCGTGCCCCCACATCCTTCTGAAATGATGAGGGATGTGTGTTTGTCTGTGTCCTATGTCCCTTGCTGCCCAATAACTTTCAGAAAAAGTTTAAATAACAAGTATGTTAATATATTTTTTTATATTCTTTATTTGACCACCCAGCCACACTACCCAGTGTTTAGCCACAAGCTATGCGAAGCCAAACAAAATAGGTTCCCCAAATGTGGGGGACCCAAGACGCTGAGCAGAAACTTGATCCCCCAGAGTCTAACTGTAAGGATATGATGTAGCAGCATACTATTAGAGAATAAACGGTGTGGCCCCACAGGCGGACTTGTGTTCTCAATACCAGAAGTATCCGGTAGAACACCAACGTTTACCTTGGACTCTAGTGCCCTCGGTGTTAAATTTATGGAAAACGACTTCCACATAAGGCCCCTGCGTTGTATTGGAAATGTCAATCTGGTCGCCGTGTGCTTGCATGTGTTAAGCTCATTTCACCCAGTCATAACATATAACAGTTGAACACCATTTGTGAACAACCCTTTTACACTTCAACCAATTAGCACACTTGGAGTCGGTCCTACGCACACATGCGCATACATGTCAATTGAGGGACATAATTGACATGCATAGCGGGCCTGGTCACAAAACAGCATACCAGGCGTAATACAAACTCGTCTTTATAATAGGCATGTGAAGGAAATAAAGGTGAAAAGTTCAGTCTTTCTGTATACGTGTACTAATTGGTCGAACGGGATCAAGACCTTTATACCTCCACCAGAATACAGGGCAATTGCTCATTGTCGAAATGAGCAGATTAACTCTTGTGTAAATCCATTTGTCGCTTTACAGAATAAAGTAACGTTATATTAGATGTTAGGCGTGCCTGAACGTTACGGAACCATACAGAACCAAGTCAACCTCACTAATGCCGAATTAATCGGATTCATTTACGGCGTTTAACTTCCAAGTTCTAACGTCGGAGATTTGCAGAAATGTATGATGCCTTTTTGATTTTCAGACGTACTTCTTATAAGGTTTTAAGTCAGTATCCTTATAAGCCTTTGGCGGCGACCTGTCCAAATCGTCATAGAACTGTGGCGTTGCAATTGCCTTCTTTACATCGCCATATCGCCTTGGTGGCGACCTGTTCAAATTGCCATATCGCTGTGTTTGTGACCTTCTCAAATCGCCATATGGCTGTCGCAGCGACGTTTTGATCGCGCTATATCGCTGTGGAACGATATTTTTCAAATCGAAAAGTTTATGTGGTGGCGACCTGTTCTATTCGACATATTCTGTGGTGAAGACCTGTTCAAATCAACATATGGCCTTGGTGGTAGCCCCTTGCATATCCCTATGGCGTCGACCTGTCTAAATTGCCAATTGGGATATAGTTGACTTAGACAGTCATGGGCGTTAAATGATATAGTTGACTCTCTTACATGAACGTTACAGGATATAGTCGACTGCTTAAGACAGACCTACATCGACCGTTCTCTCTATGAATGCCAGATGACCTTGCCGTTTTTCTGTTGACAATCTCTTCGTCGTATGTACGCCAGCTGGAGATCGCCAATGTCATTTGAAGAAGTACCTCATCAAGTGTGTTTTGTTCTTGAGTTTCTTTGCTTGTTCCGAGTCATTGTTGTCACGACCTTTTATCTCTCGTCCACATCACAGATGCTCCTGGCAGGAACCTATACGCAGTAGGAATAACTATGCTCAAGATACCGGAGCTGAACCCCAAACTGACAAACACGGGCCGAAGCTATCCCAACGCTATACAAAAAACCACCTAGCGACGGAGATACTAGCGTTTGTCTCTCCATTAATCCTAGCAGGTGTGACAGGGGATTAGACGTTTCGACGTACACGCTCATGCGTTGACCCGCTACACCGCACGAGGCCAAAGACGCTCGTGTCGCTGTTATATAGTACTGGCAGCACCAACCTACATTCAAGTCTAAGTTTATTTACACATGTAGGTGAGTGTTGTTATTGCCATAGAGCAACAGCATGACGCATGTAGATGTAGGGCATGAAGTCATTGAACAGATGGCATCCTTACTTTGTCAGCTTGCTTGACAAGGTTTACCTTTTTGGTCATGTTGATAAGGCGTCCAACCTCGGAATAGAAGGTCCGTAGTTCGAATCCTATCACGGGACTCAGACACTGTATGTCCGCTACCATCTTCCCGAGGCAAGAGAGCTAACCGACTGTAAAAATCCAGTTTCCGTATTTGCCGAACTAGGCTGGCATTCTGGAATTACATTTTGGCTGAACTAACGAGTCTGGCAATAGACCAATCAAAATCACGCATAGAACTAGACATTCGGTTTGTAAACTACGTGGATTTCAACATGCAGATTTCGATCAATTACGCCGCTTTTAGCAATATTTCAGCAATATCACGGGGGGGACACCAGAGTTCGAACCCGGGACTTCGGCGTGACGAGCGGACGCTTTAACTACTAGGCTACCCGACCGCCCCCGATCAATTGAAGGATTTGCAAAGCATGTATACCGTCCACTGGGCGTCGACAGATATTTTCCAGATCTTTTCATGTTTCATCAAATTGCTGAAATGATTCGCCGTCCTTTTGTTTAAGCAAATGATTGTTGGCCATACGACCGAGCCCAGAAATACCAGCGTATTTCGGCAATCTTGGAAACGGGACTTTTGTCAGTTAACTCCCTTGCCTCGGGAAGAAGGTACGCTATATAGACATGCTGATTGGCGACCTCGATTATCCAGTGTGTTATATCTTCATTCTATTGTGATGCATTTTCGATTATCCAGTGTAGTACTATGTATTTCCTTTTGGGACCAATATTACAATCAAAGGGATATAATATTTTCAATAATCGAGGATTGGCTGCTGTGGTAAAACTGCGAGTGCAAACAAACGTCTGGGCTTGTTGGGATAAACTATGTAGTGCACTTATATAAGCCTAATTGTATGCACTGTAACGCTCAAACACGAGTAAAAAAACTGCTTAATATATTTACAAGACATGCAGTAAACAATTATTTGTTTTAACAATCATCATCGACCCAAAAGTATTGATAATTACAGAGAATAGACGTGCAGTCGTGTGAAGAAATCAGCCCCATAGTTTCGTAAAAGTAGATCAAGTATGGAAAGCATTATGGTTCTATGGTGTGACGTCACTGTACTGCATGTTACTCACGTGATGGCTGTATCTTTGTTGAAATTTATACCACAAGACATATTCACATTTTGTTTGTTTATTAAAGTATTGTCTTCATACGAAGGCAGACCAAACCATATCCAAGAGATCATTTCTATTGGCTGAAATAACAGAACAAAAACAGTTAGTGGGAATCGTCACTGTCTACGTCACAAATACGACACTGATAAAACGTCAACGCCAGGGAATACTCAGTCTCGAGTTTCTGCTTTAACAGATTCCATAGGGTGTAACAGGTAAAATCATATGTAGATCACTGCAAATCAGTGAAGATACCAGGTGTTCGAGAAAATGTCAAGCATGTCCTTCTCCAAAACAGGTAGTGGATATCCCCTCGTGGTTACGTCAAACATACAGCAGATGGTTTGTAGATATATCAGTACATACACACGGGGAATATAATCAGGATATATCAGTACATACACACGGGGAATATGATCAGGAGATATCAGTACATACACACGGGGAATATAATCAGGATATATCAGTACATACACACGGGGGATATGATCAGGATATATCAGTACATGCACACGGGGAATATGATCAGGATATATCAGTACATACACACGGGAATATGATCAGGATATAACAGTACATACACACGGGGGATATGATCAGGATATAACAGTACATACACACGGGGAATATGATCAGGATATAACAGTACATACACACGGGGGATATGATCAGGCTATATCAGTACATACACACGGGAAATATGATCAGGATATAACAGTACATACACACGGGGGATATGATCAGGATATAACAGTACGTACACACGGGGAATATGATCAGGATATAACAGTACATACACACGGGGAATATGATCAGGATATAACAGTACATACACACGGGGAATATGATCAGGATATAACAGAACATGCACACGGGGAATATGATCAGGATATAACA
Organism: Haliotis rufescens; assembly: GCF_023055435.1. NCBI lineage: Eukaryota > Metazoa > Mollusca > Gastropoda > Lepetellida > Haliotidae > Haliotis > Haliotis rufescens. The sequence continues at coordinate 74,494,003 of NW_025963779.1, read as the reverse complement.
GCACGTACACACGGGGAATATGATGTAGATATAACGGTATAAGGGGCGAAAGAGGAAATTGAGTGAGGCGTCAGAGAATGGGAGATAGGGAGGACAAGAGGGAAAGAATAGATATACAGTGGAATAGTGAGTGTGACAGGTATACGGAGAGTAAGGAGAACGTGGTCAGTAGGAGACTCACTGTTAACAGGTACAGACGTTTCTGGTGTGGTCACAAGTTGCTCCATGTGCACAGGAAGCACACTGGGTAGCGCAGAAGTTATTTGCCTCGTTCCTGCATGCGCCCGCACACTGCTGGCCGCTCACCTCGCCTACAAATAGTCAGTGCAGTCAGGCTCAGTCTAACGACCAATTAGGCAGACCACATGTTAAATGGTTTAACATGATTTCATACCAAAACAATTATATTTTAGTGTTTTCAGATTTATGCTTTAATTATGTCAAGTTGTGCAGTCAGGCTCAGTCTAACGACCAATGAGGCATACGGTTAACCGTCTAAGGGGCGGACCATTACATTTCTAGGGGTGGGTGGTGATGGTGTTGGGGCGGCGTTTTTTTTAAGAAAAAAAACCCAGCTTATAATTTTGTGTAAATAAAAAACTGCGCACCCATGTGCTTGAGCAAAGCCATAATCTTTGACAATATGTCTGTGACCCTTCTTTATCAATAATCATTTCAAATCTTCCATTTCAAGAGGCCATATCATGCAAGTCATTGTGTTGTATTCTGGTTGTTGACTCTGATGTGAAATGAGCATAAAGCATCATTTACACTTACTTGGAAAAGAAATACAACATTAACATACATAAAAATAAAAATAGTTTATTGCAATAACCTACTCTGACGAGCAGAAGAATTGTTAACAACCAACATTGTTTGTTCCTTAAAACAGAACAGGTCCATTGTCAAGGAAGATACTTGTATTGACAAAAGACATGAATTAACAACATCATTACAAGTTATGCCATGAGAATCACATTGGCCTTAAATGTACCCCCTTGCAGTTTTAGATGCATCAGTTGTGAAGATGAAGGGTTTGTTTTGGTTGGGAAATGGATGGGGCTGTTGTAATGGCTTGCTTTAGCTTTTCGATTGCCTGTTGGCAATTGTTGGACCATTCGAAAGACGCATTTTTCGGAAGGTTGTATATAGCTTGGGCAATGCCAGAAACGTGTCCTACACATTTGCGATAATCTGAAGCCAAACCTAAGAAATGATGCATGTCAAGGACATTTTTAGGGGGTGGGATCTGTGTGACTGAATCTATTTTTGAAGGATCCACATGGATGCCACCATTGCTGACGTTATACCCTAAGTAGGTGACTGGTTTTGTCGCGAATTTACATTTCCTTGGACATAGTGTGAGTCTTGCTTCTTTGATCTTTTGGAATATTGTCTTGAGGTGATTCAAAGGTTCTGAAAACGTTTTAGAAATAATTATGATTGCATCTACATATATTAACATGTAACGCCAATTCATTTCTTTGAGTGCCTGAAGTGGTTTGCTGAAATGCCATAGGAGCGTTTTAGAGGCCGAAAGGGTGGCTATTCAATTCAAGAAACACTATCGGTTGTAGTTTAATGATCGCATCTGTTAATGCAGAGGTTGACCCACAGTGTGATCTTTTGAAAACGGGCAAACATGTTCAGACCTTCATTGAATCAATAGTTCTAAATTACTTCTACAACCGTCTTCGAACCTTTACAGATAGGCCTTGAACTGTTTTTCAATATGATAGGGGCACGGTCGAGTCCCTTGATCGTGAGTTTGTATCACAGTGTGGCAATGATATTTATCCTCGCCTTCGCTCGTGGCACCCAAAAAATGACAATGTCTTACATCTGCGTCACTTAAGTCACCAAAAAACCCCATAATACACACACACACACACACACACACACACACACACACACACACACACACACGAGCGCGCGCGCGCGTACACATTTGCACCTACACACAAACACATGTACACACGTACACACAGACGCACGCACGCACGCACGAACACACACACACATTAAGCTAAAACGCCATGATGTATCTGAAACGTTGGTCAAAGCGGCGTTTAACCCAACTCACTCACTCATTCACTCACTTTTCCCTGAGCTGCTTACCAGTGTTGAGGGTGAAGACGGCGACGATCAGGAGAAGAGCGAGAAACTTCATGCTTGTTTGTTGGTGTAGCGTCCTGGACGGCAAGTGCACTTTATATAGTCGTGATGTCGTGTGGGAATGCAATGGCAGCAAGATAATCAGAAGGTGTGCTTTAGAACGGAGACACAAGTCTGAAAAATGGCACTCTATCAAGAACATGAAGCAGATGTTTATTTTTCATTTGGGTTAAAAGTCAACCGCGATACAAGGCTAACTGGCATATTCAAAGTACATAACGAGATACAACAGTGTCCGTAGTTAACAGTGATAAGACTATAAATGTATAATGTGACATGACCAGTCAAAAGTGAGTTAAGTGTGATGGTTTTACAGTATTTCAGTGAAACAACGAAGTGTCAGTTCAATGTGGTAGGAATATTATTGTTACACAGGTTGCATATTTTTATAATTTTGGTGAAAACCATGAGCATATGCTTTTGACAAACCGAGGATCATTATCAAGGCGAATCCGGTATTCGAACCCACAATCACCAAACATAAACGTGAGTTAGAGAGTTGGGTTTAACGCCGCTTTTAACAGTATTCCACAGCATGTCAGCTTAATGTGGGAGGAAAGCCGGAAGTGATGCAGGTCTCAGACCTTTACCACTTCGGTGAAACCCACGAGCACGGGTATGGTGCTGACAAACCTAGAAACATAACCGAGATTCGAACCCACAATCATGGGTTTTTGGCGTGCCCAAGGGACGCAACTCTGCACAACGAATCGCGGCGCCTTAGACGACTGGGCCACCCGTGCCCCCAACAAACATAAAAAGGGGCGTCTGATATCTAGAGAGGTGGCAAGTTCTCAGGTGTAAATCTCCTATGTTATTTCAATAAATTGTAGTTTGGAAGTTTATAGTAAAAACGGGATCATGTCTTTATTCCCCATCATGACCTAATCTTGTGCCATATTTTCCCTTAGCATCCTGACAAGGACAGCGTCAACTATTTGTTCGACTCCGTGGTTTCTATGACCCCACGCAGGAATCTCAGGGATTGTGTTCGACGATCAAGAGCTCATTCAGTGCACGCAATTTCCATATGCTGTTTCTGCGTACTGGATGCTGGAATGCAGACGTATACAGTTTAATGGTATCTGATAAAGCCTTTAGTGAGCCAAACGTCAAGCCAATGTCACCGCCTCCGTGGTCTTGTGGTAGAGCGTCCGCCCGAAGAGCGGAAGGTCCAGGGTTCGATCCCGGGCCGCGTCATACAAAAAGACGTTAAAAGATTGTACTTGTTGTTACCCTGTCTGGCGCTCGGCATTAAGGGGCTAAAACAAGGACTGGTCGGCTCGGAGTAAGTATACTGTGTCTGAATGGGGTATTCATGTTAAACTGCGGCATGGTATCTCAGTGAGCTAGCACTATAAATCGGCATCAGTCCGGACTAGTACAAGCAGCCACACACACACACATACACGTGCATGCACGTCGCTATATAAGTGCAATAATCTTGGACGCGACGTTAAACCCAATTTCACCTCACCATCACCTCAAGCCAATGTCAACCTAACACCTCATGACATATGTGGCGGTGTATCGGTTATGGTGTGAGGTGGCATCACTGTGACTGAGCGAATCCCGCTCCAAACTGTGTAAGGAAGGGTCACTGGACGGTACTACTGATACACTTTGTTGTCCTGTTTGCATGGCTTGTTGGTTGACATTTTGTCTTTCAGGACAACAAACTCCGTGTTCACCGTGCACGAATCGTTAATGTTCACATCCAGCAGCACAACATCCATAGAATATCATGGCCAGCTTTGCCCCCAGATCTTCCTCCTATTGGACACTTGCTGGTAAGTGGGATTCGCCTTCCCGTTATTGTACGGAATTCTCTATTGATAACAGGAGCAGATTTGAATCTATTAATTAGCAATTAATATAAGAAGTCAATCTTGTCTAAGTCTCGTTTTCTTAGAACCAACGCCCAGGTCCCATTGCAATTGCAACCACACCAGTTACACGGTACGTGATCCACAGTAGAGAAATTACACTTTTTCATTTGCCAAACATTCGGGAAACTTTGGATTTTGACGCTCCCAACCCCAAAATCCACACCCCAATGTTTAATGTGGCTACGTACTACAATTGTATTTGCCTCACATACTGGGTACGACATTCACAAACTCCTATTTTGCTACCCAATATAGCAGAATATTAGTGAACAATATAAATATGCTATAGTCCACGCGCCTATGATGCGTAATTTATTGGTAAGGATTTAGAAAGAGCGTCACCTGTGACATCCACTCCAGTTCCCACAATGCATCACATTTGACATAGCAGACCTAGGCACAGATCATGACACAAACAGCTGACTGTTCCCTCAACACAGCTCACATAAACTTATCTCCCAAGGCAAAGTTTTCAAAACTATCAAAGTACCACACTTTTATCTTGGAATGTAAAAAAAGTCCCTGTCTGTAAACCTTCTCGTGCAGTGAATGAAACTTGCTTACATCATAGTCAGCACTATTCCAGCTGTGTTTTTAAAAATAAAACGGTTAAAAAACACCTGATTCTTTCATATCAATATAGTAATTCAGCCGTGCCATGACATATTAACTATAGCCATACTAAGGCGTTCTTTAGCTTCTTTTGAGTAGTATATAGCGTGGGAATACCTGTGCCCAGCCACTGCCTCCCTCAATTATATGGTGTGATATATCTTCATAATATTAGGGATAGATATTCGATTATCCAGTGTTTTAATTTCAATTCAATCACGACACATGTTGATTATAATCCAATGGAGATATCATTCCTTAGAAAATCGAGGCTGTCGGTAAAACTGCGAGATAAAACAGTCTCGGATTGGTTGGGATAAACTATGATGCTAATATCAGTGAGTGAGTGAGTTTGGTTTAACGCCGCTTTTAACAGTATTCCAGTTATATCGCGGCGTGTCAGCTTAATGTGGGAGGAAAGCCCGAAGTGATGCAGGTCTCAGACGTTTACAACTTCGGTGAAACCCACGAGCACGGGTATGGTGCTGACAAACCTAGAAACATAATCGGGGCGAACCGGGATTCGAACCCACAATCATAGGTATCTGGCGTGCCCAAGGGACGCAACTCTGCACAGCGAATCGCGCGCCTTAGACGACTGGGACACCCGTGCCCCCTGTTTCTAATATCATATGAAAGAAGTAATATTCAGCTGAGTAATTCTTTAAGCACAATGATTAGAGGTTTGTTTGTTTGTTTGTTGCCTAACGCCACTTTGAGCAATATTCTGGCTACATGACGAACTGTAAATAATCGAACCTGGACCAGACAATCCAGTGATAGATGTCATGGGCAACAATCGTCGGGGCACGTACATGTTTCACGTTATCATCCAAGTCACTGAGCCTAATCCTCGTGTGACAAACAGGTCACTGATGATCAATTCTTTGTCCAACCACTTTGTGATAATTGTCGAAATAATGGGTGGCAGCATGGTATGATGTGACGTCACTGTACTGTATGATTTTCACGTGACAGTAGACTGCCTCCGTGGTCTAGTCGTAAAGCGTCAACGCGGAGCTCGATCCCCGGCCGCGTCATATCAAAAGACGTTAAAAGATGGTACTTGATGTTACCCTGCCTGGCGCTCATCATTAAGGGGCTAAAATAAGGACTGGACGGCTCGGAGACAGTATACTGTGTCTGGGTGGAGTGTCCCTGTTAAACTGCGGCGTGGTATCTCAGTGGGCTAGCACAATAAAATCGGCATTAGTCCGGACTAGTACACACACACACACACACACACACACACACACACACACACACACACACACACACACACACATATATATATATATATATATATACGTCGCTATACTCTCCAACCACATATACTGATTAATGATAAGAGTGACGTGATAATTCCTTACGTGTCCATTGAACAATTGCACAGCACGTGTTCCTCGTTCACGTCCTCAAGATGCACACCTGGTTGATAACCTCCACGTGAGGCTGTATCAGTAAGTGAGGAATGCACGCTTTGTTGAAGTCAAAACAACAAAATATATTTAAAAATGTTGTTTATTAAAGTATTTGCTGTATTTGACCTGCATTTGGCTGACAGACCAAACCATTCCCAGGAGATCATTCCTATGCGCTGAAATAACAACAAAAACAGTTAGTGGGATACAGACCCTGTGTGGTGTAACAGGTAAAATCATATCAGAAGATCACTAAAAATCAGTGAAGACAACAGGTGTTCGAGAAACTGTCATCCATGTCCTTCTCTAAAACTGTTTGGGGCACGGGTGGCCCAGTCGTCTAAGGCGCCGCGATTCGCTGTGCAGGGTTGCGTCCCTTGGGCACGCCAGAAACCTATGATTGTGGGTTCGAATCCCGGTTCGCCCCGATTATGTTTCTAGGTTTGTCAGCACCATACCCGTGCTCGTGAGTTCCACCGAAATGGTAAACGTCTGAGACCTGCATCACCTCGGGCTTTCCTCCCACATTAAGCTGACACGCCGTAATATAACTGGAATACTGTTAAAAGCGGCGTAAAACCCAACTCACTCACTCACTCTAAAACAGTTGATGGATATCCCCTCATGGATATGTCACGCATACAGCTGGTGATATTACAGTACATACTCATGAAAAATATGATGAAGATATAACAGTACACACATGTGATAAATACCATGTGGGTATAACAGTCCATAGCGCGGAGAGAGTTGTCAGAGGGGTAGAAGTGAAGAGAGAAAGACGATCAGACAGACGGACAGAAGGGAATAGTGTGACAGGTGTACGGAGAGTAAGGAGAACGATGCCAGTAGGAGACTCACTGTTGACAGATACAAACGTCATTGTGATGGTCACAATGGGCTCCATGTGTACAGGAAGAGCACTGGGCAATGCAGAAGTCGTGTCCACCATGTGCCTCGTTCTTGCAGGCACCCGCACACTGCTGGCCGCTCACCTCGCCTACAAATAGTCAGTGAAAGAGTTAGTGAGTCAAAGGCGCCGTGGTATTAGGGAAGATGACCGATCAGTGCAGTCAGGCTCAGTCTCACGACCACTTGTGAAAATGTTTAACATGATTTCATACAAAACAATTATATTTTAGTGTTTTTAAGATGTATGCTTTAGTTATGTCAAAGTTAAAAGAAAAGCTGTTACTGGTTGAAAGTAGCTTATTTCAAACGTCTTTCCAAACTGAACCTTGGTGTAATTAAGATGATCGCATCTGTTAAATGCAACCGTTAACCGTCAGTGTCAACTTTCAAAAACGATCAAAAATGTTAAGACCGAAATCAAATCAGCTCGAGCTTCCATTAGTTTTGAATGAATTCTACAATTGCGAGTCCGGATCCCAGATTGGCCATGATTTGATCTTTGGACTGACAGCACAACAACCGTGATCGAGGGTTTAAACAACTTGAAGGTAACAAATGTCTAACATCTGCGTGACTTTAGTCACTCCGACCCACATAACACACGTTCACATGTCAACACACACAGCTACACACGCTCGCGCGCGCACACACACACACACACACACACACACACATTAAGCTGAAACGCCATGATGTATGTGAAACGTTGCTTAAAGCGGCGTTAAACCCAACTCACTCACTCACTCACTCACTTTTCCCTGAGCTGCTTACCAGTGTTGAGGGTGAAGACGGCGACGATCAGGAGAAGAGCGAGAAACTTCATGCTTGTTTGTGGGTGTAGCGTCATGGACGGCAAGTGCACTTTATATAGTCGCGGTGTCGTGTGGGAATGCAATGGCGGCAAGATAAACAGAAGTTGTGCTTTAGAACGGAGACACAAGTCTGAACCTTGGCACTCTATCAAGAACAAGACATCTGGTTTTTGGAGTTGGACGTCAACTGAAATACGAGGCTACCTGTCATAGAAAAACACATGACGCTGTACAGCAGTGTTCGTAGTTAACAAAGGCCAGCGGACAAGATGGGAGTGTTACAGTCCGGTCAAGGGTGAATGAGTGAGTGAGATGGTCTTTACGCTGCTTTTGAAAGTGTTTCAGTTAAAACACGACGTGTCAGTTCAATATGGTAGTAATGTCCACAGGTATGCAGTAGTATATGTTTCCGACCTGAAACCATGAGCACAGATATGGTTGGGACAAACCAAAGATCATTATCAAGGCGAATCTGGGATTCGAACCCACGATAAACAGTCAAGAGAGGGAGTCTGAAATCTAAAACTCTGAAGAGGTGGCTAGTTCTGAAGTTGGCAAGTGTTTGGCGTGAATCGCTTATGTTCTTTGATATACATGTTCAGGTAGATTGGAAAGCTATAGTGTAAAAGTGAACGTGTCTTAATCATCACGCACTTGAACGATTTTGGCCTACCGTTGCGTCCCGACGGTACACCAGAAACCTGATCGTTAGTTCCAATCCTTGTTAGCCCGGATGTCTAGGTTTGTCAGCACCATACACATTCATGTTCATGGGTTTCATGTAAGTGGTAAACATCTGAGACCTGCATCACTTTGGGCTTTCCTTTCACACTGAACTCACACGATGTTATATCCTCAGGACAGCCGGACGTTACAACAAATATGTTTTGGAATTAGGATCGTGTCGGAAGTACCCAGATGAATCCTTGAAATAGGTCAACTGAGTAGTTTCTGGTATGCAGTCAGAGAGGTAAAATATCTCAAAGTTGTATTTGGAACTTGGGGAAACGTCCTGCATACACTTATATATATGCAAGTGGAGTTCTTTCTTTCTTATGTTGACTCTTTTGTCTCCTTTTCCCCCTCTCCTTCCTGTGTCTGTTTTGAGATTACAGCCCAGGGTCTGCTCTTTCCGCAGACGCCACACTGTTAGGGGTATTCTATATTGGTCTTGAAGTATAAGGGCTTGCTGATAGACAATTAAAAGTCCCCGCTTTTTAATAACTTCAATTGCTATAAAGTCATTATTTTTTGTGGTTTTGATGTCTTTTAGTAAAACTGTCTAATGCACATTTCAAAGAGCTTTCCATATATCTATAACACATGGTGTGGTTTCCAAAAGGGGTCACGTGACCAGTCCCTTATTCTTTAGGGTCAGAAATTACGTATGAATCCGGTTTGGGCGTGCAGATGATATAACTGGAATACTGTAACAATTCAAAGAGGCGTTAAACCCAACTCACTCACTCACTCACTCGTTTACATCATGCAATGGCTGAATGCTGTTCTCCGCCCACGGTTCCTCATCATCAGTGCCCGAGGACGTTAAGGGTGTGTATTCATATCTCTGCTTGTAGACTTGCGGCTTGGGGCCACTTTTCCAAATTTAAAACAGTTGGGATTTGACCGACATATAGCTGACATTGTACTTTGTTTCATTTTGTGGCTGTGTTTGACATCTAAGTGCATATTGTAACGTTGCGCCAACAAACATGACATCTCACTGTCTAGAGTAGCTTTCCTTTGACAAGTAATAAGCAACTGAAAGGAATAAAAAGAATATGGAGACAGAAACTTCCAGACATTGCCCAATTGTAAATTGTATTGGCAGTGATGACATTCAGTGAAAGTTATAGATGAGGAAGAGTCACAAATCGATATAAGCAGCCACGTGACAGTTCTTGGGTGTTTTTTAATAGATCGGTTAGACGCCCAGAACCCAGAGAGTGTTAGAAATTTACAACATCGATATGAGATTAACCTTGTCTCGATTTCCGACTGACTAAAACATTAAATAAGGAAAAGTTATAAATAACAACGCTATTAAGCAATGACCGAAACGAGGATTGCGGTTTCGGGGTTTCTGAGTTCCACTCTGGTAGAAAAGTGTATGTTGAGGGTCGGATGCATTTTTTACGATGTGAGGATCAAAGATGAGTTGATTTCTTTCTCTGAATGCGACATGACTATTAGTTGAAACGTAAATTGTTAAGTTGGAGAATCGCGAGTTTTCAATCTGGGAGGACTTACACACATGGGCGAACCGTTGACTTTTAGACGGAGTTCTTTCTGAGACACGAATGCAAGTAATTCATCTCTGACACAGCGTTCATTGAAATAATGTAGCTGTTTAGTTTGCTGGTTCAAAGTGTTTTCACACTTAACAATTTGAGACTTTTACACAATATGTGCAGGCCATGCCGTTGTCAGGAGAGACTTCAGTTTACTTATAACGGTCTGGTGCCTATTCACAGTCTAATAATTATATTTTCATTGTGTTCATTGAAATTCCTGCATTCTGATTAGCTAAATTGGTCACGCGTTATTGCATTCATTTCCCAATGAATGTACAAAATTAAGCCACGCCCACCGAGGCGCACTACTTTTATTACTGCGGAATGTCAGGGAATGACAATATTACAGTCAAGGGAATTCCCTTTCTGCTCACGTGTATCGTCATGCACATGACATTTAGCGACTTTCATGCATATTCATTGTCCAAACAACCCTTTGAAACCGAAGGCCGAGAATGAATGAAACAGCAAGTGTGCAGGCTCGCTCGCCTGATTTTTTCCCGCTCGCCTCGGTTCAACTTTCATGTCTTCCGGTTTTCTTTTCTAACTAGCATTTTTCAAACTGTATTTTACCGTAATCAGGGAAGTAATGTTTGAATTTGGCGGTAACTGACCATGTTATTTGAAACAGCCGCCTTCTCCTGGGCATATTTCTTCCGGTTCGTTACAGTCTGACTGTTGCAGTTCTTTTCGCCTCTTGCCTTAATTGACAGGTCCAATGAACATTGTTTTGATCCTACTCTCCGTTGATTGGCTACTGCCTGTGTAGGCGTGTCAAGTTTTGTGCATAAATTAAACAATCACCTGATTCATGTCACGCCACAGTATGTATTCCTACACCTGGAGTTTCATCAATCTGTCAATTTTGTCTGTTTTGATACATACAACTGTTTTTTGGTTAAACTCTTGTAGATAAAACATGTTTTACGTTGTCGAACTTAATAATAAGCATCGCTACGCGGATTCATACAGTTTGCACATCGGTTTTTCGATTCATACCTCAATCAACCGAAAAAAATACACAGTCAATCCTTAAATAACTAAACCCCCCTGTAACAATTGCCTTGAACCAAGATTCTCTTTATCCCAATTGTGAATTTGTAATGTGGCTACTGTACCAGGATGATATGTACATGATGTTTATATCCGCCTAACATACTGTGTACGACATTCACAAACTCCTATACTGCTACCCCAAAGCTCCAGCCTTAAACAGATCAACAAATTGTACAAATTTTATTTCTAACCCTACATAGCAGACTTTTAGTGGACAAAAGATATATGCTTTATTTTACGAACCTAGTATGTGTATTCCATTCATACAATGCTTCGTATGTGACCTACCATACCTTGGCACAGATCAAGATGTTATCCCTCTACACAAAGTAGTACACTGTTCTCTAGCGCGTGCAACCTCCTTGTGCAGTAAGTAACGGAATGTTGTTTTATGTCCTAGTCAGGTCGATTCTAGCTGTATCACAGGAATAATTAAGTCAGCCAAACCGATGGGTGAGAACATGAACAACAATTAACAATAGATGACATATAATCTGACAAGTCACACATTGTTACAGCTCCATCCTTCTATATGCAGCATGTAGTACTAGGACCCACACGTGTTGTTGTATTCATTTCTCAATGAATCTAAATGCTCAACGGCAAAAAATCGTCCTATTGCCAACAGAAGTAAATGTTGTAGACAACGTCGAAACTGGGGTAATCGTCGCTGGTCACATGTCATGCTTTCAGATCAGTCCCGATTCATTTGCACTTCCTTGATAAGCGTGGTCATGTCTGGCGACGTCGAAATGAACGTCGAGCCAATGTCAACCTGAGACGTCATGACAGATTTGGTTGTGAATCGGTTATGGTGAGGCTTGGCATCACTGTGATTGAACAAATCACACTCCATATTGTGCAAGGAAGGGTCACTGGACGGTACAATAAGGACAACATACTGACATCCTTTGTTGTCCCGTTTGCAAGGCGTGTGGGTCGACGTTTTGTCTTTCAGGACGACAACGCCCGTGCTAAAGGTGCACGAATCGCCAAAACTCACCTCCGGCAGGACAACATCCATAGAATACCATGCCATGACCCCAGACCTTCTCCTCATTGAACACGTGTGGGACATGATAGGGAGACATGAGCGTCAACGTCATAGACCGACGACAACGTTGTCTGAATTTGGCCAGGCGCTGTATTAGGGGTGGGACAGACTTCCTCATTAGGAGACTCATACGCAGTATGCCAGGTCGGGTGAATCATTGTTTCCAAATTGTGGCCAAATCCTTACCACTATCATCCTTCAAGATCGTTGGCGGACATAACATCTACTGTCATACTTCACTGCCGGTGTTCCCAATTCGTTCATTAATATCATACAATTATTACTGGAAACTGACATCTCTTACAGTTTTGGAAATTTTAAGTTATTTATCCCCAACTATTTTTGAAGAGTAAACAACTACGGACAAAAAATAGAATTAAATGAAATAATAGAGAAGATGTAATGACGATCGATGTCTGTAACATTAATTTCGAGCGTGTAGATCAATATCTGGTGTGTCCATCATGTTGGGCGACACATGCACGACATCTTGATTAACTTGCGCATGGTTGCACTTGGTATTGCCCTCAATTCCGCCTGAAGAGTTACTTCATGCTGGGGGCGGGTGCTGTCTGTATGCCTCCTCGTCGGAGATAATCGGTGACGATCTGGGCACGATGTGGTCTGGCATTTTCATCTTGCAGTTCTCGCGAATGGAACAAGGGCAGGACGGCAAATCACCTCAACAACTCGCTGGCTAGTCAAATGTCCATTCACAATAAGCAAATCAGTTCGCCTGGCATGTGTGATACCGCCCCATATCGTGTCACCACTGCCCCCATACAGATCATGATCAAGAGCTGTTGCTCTGCCATACGGCTCGCTGCTGTGTCGCCAACATGTTCTGTTTGTAAACATGGTGCAACGCAAACCGTCCCCAGATTTGCCTAGTCAACCCCGGCTATGGTAACATGTTGGGGTCACACTTTTCACAGGACGCCTTGTTTTCAGGCGGCCTGTGATTCACCTTCCTGTTATTGTACGAAATGTTATTTTGGTAACAGGAGCAGATTTGAATCTATTGCTTGTTAATGTTATTAATGTAATGAGTGGATCTTGTCTAAGTCTTGATTTCTTCGGCCTGCCACTCCCAGGTCCCATTGCAGTTGCAACCTACCAGTTTCACAGTTGTGTCCGGATGCCGAAAAATTCCCCTTTTTGAAAAGCCAAACATTCCACAAACTTGGGATATTGACGCCACCAACCACACCCCCGACGTTTACGTCCTCAAAAAGTCCACGTCGTCCTCAAGGAGATGCACAACTGGTTGATAACCTCCACGTGAGGCTGTATCAGTAACTGAGGAATGCACTCTTTGTTGAAGTCAAAACAACAAAAGATATTTAAAAATATTGTTTATTAAAGTATTTCCTGCTTTTGAAGACAGACCAAACCATATCCAGGAGATTATTCCTAAGCACTGAAATAACAGAACAAAAACAGTTAGTGGGTATCCTCATTGTCTATGTCACAAATACAACAAATGTAAAGTTAACGTGAACGCCAGGGAATAATCACTCTCGATTTTCTTCAGATTCTATTATTTTCTAACAGATTCTATCAGGTGTAGTAGGCAAGATCACTGCAAACCAGGGAAGACACCAGGTGTTCGAGTAAATGTCAAGCATGTCCTTCTCTAACTCAGGTAGTGGATATCCCTTCATGTTTACGTCAAAAATACAGCAGGTGTCTTGTAGATATATCAGTACATACACACGGGGAATATGTTGTAGATATAACAGTACACATATAGTGGACAGTTCATGCATATGATAAATACCAGGTTGGTATAACTGCATAGGGGATGGTGAGAGGGGGAATTTAGAGAGAGGGAGAAGGAGAAAGCAAGAGTTGTCAGGGGGGAAAGGGGAGACAGAAGACGGTGAGACAGACAGACGGACAGAGTGGAATAGTGAGTGTGACACGTATACGGAGAGTAAGGAGAGCGTGGCCGGTAGGAGACTCACTGTTGACAGATACAAACGTCATTGTGATGGTCACAATGGGCTCCATGTGTACAGGAAGCACACTGGGCAATGCAGAAGTCGTGTCCACCATGTGCCTCGTTCTTGCAGGCACCCGCACACTGCTGGCCGCTCACCTCGCCTACAAATACTCAGTGAAAGAGTTAGTGAGTCAAAGGCGCCGTTTTTCTAGGGAAGATGACAGATTAGTGCAGTCGGGCTCAGTTTGACGACCAATGAGGCAGACCACATGTGAAAATGTTAACATGATTTCATACCAAAACAATTTTATTTTAGTGGGTTTTTTTCTCAGATATATGCTTTAATTATGTCAAAGTTGTTGCTTATTTCAAACGTCTTTCCAATTTGAACCGAATCAGTTCAAGCTTGCATTAGTTTTGAATGAATTCTACTAAAAAGAAGGTTATCAAACCTTGACCTTGCCTGAGTGGTTATTCAATGAGATAATGGCACGGATGCAGGGTTCCGTCCCTTGATCGTGAGTCAGGATCCCAGATTCGCCATGATTTTGATCTTTGGACTGTCAGCACAACAAGCGTTATCGTATGGCAAACAAAGTGACATTTTCTAACATCTGCGTCACTTTAGTCACCCCAACTCCAATAACATACTCGCATTACACTGACACGCCATGCTGTATTTGAACCACTGCTCAAAGCGGCGTTAAACCCAACTCACTCACTCTCTTCCTCACTTTTCCCTGAGCTGCTTACCAGTGTTGAGGGTGAAGACGGCGACGATCAGGAGAAGAGCGAGATACTTCATGCTTGTTTGTTGGTGTAGCGTCATCGACGCCAAGTGGACTTTATATAGTCTTGGTGTTGTGCGGGAATCCAATGGCGACAAGATAAACAGAAGTTGTGCTTTAGAACGGAGACACAAGTCTGAACCTTGGCACTCTATCAAGAACAAGACATCTGTTTTTTGGAGTTAGACGTCAACTGAAATACGAGGCCAGCTGTCATAGAAAAACACATGACGCTGTACAGCAGTGTTCGTAGTTAACAATGACCAGAGGACAAGGTGGGAGTGTTACAGTCCGGTCAAGTGAGAGTGAGTGAGTGAGATGGTCTTTACGCTGCTTTTGACAGTATTTCGGGTGAAACACGACGTGTCAGTTCAATGCGGTAGCAATGTCCACAGTTATGCAGGTGTATATGTTTACAACCTGAAACCATGAGCACAGATATGGTTGAGACAAACCAAAGATCATTATCAAGGCGAATCTGGGATTCGACCCAACGATAAACAGTCAAGAGAGGGATGCAAGAATCTGAGGAAGAGCTGGCTAGTTCTGAAGCAAATAAGTGTACGGCGTGAATCGCTTATGTTCTTAAATATACATGCCCATGTAGATTGGGAAGCTTTAGTATAAAAGTGAACGTTTCTTAATCATCACGTACTTGTACGATTGTTTCTACGTTGTTTCCTTTACTTGATGGGGCAGGGGTTGCCCAATCGTCTAAGGCGCCGCAATTTGCTGTGCAGTGTTGCGTCCCGACGGCACACCTGAAATCTGATCGTCAGTTCCAATCCTGGTTAGCCCTGATTTCTAGGTTTGTCAGCACCATACTCATTCATGTTCGTGGGTTTCACGTAGGTGGTAAACATCTGAGACCTGCATCCCTCTAGGCTTTCCTTCCATGTAACATCGATTCGAGAGTAACCGTAACTCGATTTCCGATTGACTAAAACGTTAAATAAAAAAAAGTACTTAACAACAATACAGGTAAGCAATAACCGACACGAGGGGTTTCTGAGTTCCAGTCTGGTAGTATAGTGTATGTTGAGGATCGGATGAATATAAACGATGTAAGGATCAAAGATGATGCTGATTTCTTTCTGTGAATGCAACATGACTGTTAGTTGAAACGTAAATTGTTAAGTCGCAGAATCGCGAGTTTTCTACATAGAGTGGACCTACACCAATAGGCGAACCGTTGACTTTTGGACGGAATTTCTCTGAGGCACGAATGCAAGAACATCATCTCTGACATAGCGTTGAGTAAAATAATGTAGGTTTTCAGTTTGCTTGTTTAAATTGTTTCCACACCTAACAATTGGAGACTTTTACACAAGATGTCCAGGGCATGTGGTTGTCGGTAGAGACTTAAGTTTGCTTATAAGGGTGTGTTGCCTGTTCACAGTACAATAATACACAGACAATCCTTAAATAACTGAACCCACCTGTAACAACTGTCCGGAACCCAGATCCTCTTTATCTCAATCTTGAATGTGGCTACTGTACTGTACTAGGATGATATGTACATGATCCACCTCACATACTGGGTACGACATTCACAAACTCACTGCTACCACAAAGCTCAAACCTTAAACAGATCAACAAATTATACAATCTTTTTCTTCTAATCCTACAAAGAAGAATATTAGTGAACAAAAGATATACGAATCTAGAATGTATATTCCACTCATACAATGCTCCGCGTTTGACCTACCATATCTTGGCACAGATCATGACGCCAACAGCTGGCTGTTCCCTCAGCACAGCCCTGAAGATATTATCCATCTACACAAAGTATTTCACTGTTCTCTAGCGTGTGCAACCTCCTTGTGCAATATGTGAGTGAATGTTGCTCTATGTAGGAATAATTAAGTCGGTGGGTGACAGTATAAACAACGACCCACAATAGATAACACAGTCGATGACAGGTAGTCTGACAAGTCACACATTGTTACAACTCCATCCTCTTACTGCAGCATGTAGTACTAGGACACTATATATTCTGTCAGGAATTTCCAGGGAGTTCCATAGACAGTGTTTGTTTGTTTATGTATTTGTTTGTTGTTTAACGCCGCACTTGGGATACGATGACAAGCATCAACCATGTCCTATATAGGACCCTATATATTCTGCAAGATATCTCCAGGGAGCTCCATTGACAGTGACCACAAGAGTAAGGAATGGGTTACTCAACAGGCTAGAGACTATCTTATTAGATCGCCAAATGCTCAGTATTAACATCATACAAACACGGGGGGCACGGGGGGCCCAGCAGGCTAAGTCGCCGCGATTCGCTGTGCAGAGTTGCGTCCCTTTGGGCACGCCAGAAACCTATGATAGTGAGTTCAAATCCCGGTTCGCCCCAATTATGTTTCTAGGTTTGTCAGCACCATACCCGTGCTCGTGGGTTTCACCGAAGTGGTAAACGTCTGAGACCTGCATCACTTCGGGCTTTCCTCCTACATTAAGCTGACACGCCGTGATATAACTGGAATACTGTTAAAAGCAGCGTTAAACCCAACTCACTCACTCTCTCATACAAACACGAGGGACAAAATTTCCCTCATTCTATGTTTCGAGTGGGTTATTCTATATATTGCTCATTAACATTAACGGGAACATAATTACGTTTTTGTTGTGTTTATTGTAATTCCTGCATTCTGATCAGCTGAATTGGCCAAGTGCTGTTGTATTGATTTCCCAAATGAATCTCCATACTCAACGGCAACATGTTGTGCCGCCCATTACAAATCGTCCTATTGCCAACAGAAGTAAATGGTGTAATTAAACAACGTCGAAACTGGGGTAATCGTCGCTGGTCACATGTCATGATTTTAGATGAGTGCCGATTCACTTTGTACTTCTTTGATAGGCGTGGTCGTGTCAGGCGACGTCGAAATGAACGTCAAACCAATGTCAACCTGAGACGTCGTCACATATTTGGTTGTGTATCGGTTATGGTGAGACGTGGCATCACTGTGATTGAGCGAATCCCACTCCATATTGTGCAAGGAAGGGTCACTTGACGGTACTATCAGGACAACATACTGACACCCTTTGTTGTCCCGTTTGCAAGGCGTGTGGGTCGACATTTTGTCTTTCAGGACGACAACGCCCGTGCTCATCGTGCACGAATCGCCAATGCTCACCTCAGCAGGACAACATCCATAGAATACCATACCATGACCCCAGACCTTCTCCTCATTGAACACGTGTGGGACATGATAGGGAGACGTGCGCCTCAGCGTCACAGGCCGCCGACTTGACTTGTCTGAACTTGGTCAGTCGCTGTAAGAGAATTGGGACAGACTCCCTCAAATCGCCATTAGGAGACTCATGTCCACCATGTTGGGCGACACATGCACGACACCAAGGTTACCGGTAACGACCTAGGCACGATGTGGTCTGGCATTGTCATCTTGCAGTTCTTGAGAATTGAACAAGGACAGGGCGCCAAATTTCGCTGGCCAGTCAAATGTCCAACAACAATGAACAAATCAGTTCGCCTGGCATGTGTGATACCCCCTAACACCATGACACACTACCACTCCCATACAGATCATGAATTACTACCCTGGCACACCGCTCGCCCCTGTGTCGCCAACAACATGTTCTGCCATCTGAGAATCGGAGGCAAAACTTTAATTCGTCTGTAAACATGGTGTAAAGCCAGCCTACCCTGGTGTTGCCTCGCCCACCTCAATCTTTGCGGCCTGTGGTAAGATGTAAGGGTCACACCCTTCACAGGCGGGCTGCTGAGAGCCGTTTTTAACGGTAGATGATGAAATTCACCTTCCTGTTATTGTACAGAATTTTCTGTTAGTAACAGAAGCAGGTTTGAATCTATTGCGTAGTTGTGTTATTAATGTAATGCGTCGATCTTGTCTAAGTCTCGATTTTTTAGGCCTGCCACACCCACGTCCAATTGTAATTGCAACAGTTTCACGGTACGCGTCCCACAGTAGAATAATTACACTTTTTGATTTGTCAAACATTCGACCAACTTGGGATATTGACGACCCCAACATCACAATTTCCCCCATAGTCCATCTACAATGTGGCTACCATAAGGGGATGATAGCATACCTTGCCACAGATCATGACACAAATAGCTCACAAAGCTTAACAAAGCTCACAAGAGCTAACCTCTCAACACAAGTTTTCAAAACAATCAAAGTACCACACTTTTTATCTTGGAATGTCAAAAATGTCCGTCTGTAAACCTTCTCGGGCAGTGAATGAAACTTGCTTCACATCCCAGTCAGCACTATTCCAGCAGTGTTTTAAAAAACAAAACAGTTAAAAAACCAGATTCTTTCACATTAGTAAAGTTATTCTGTTATGGCATCATATATTATATTTAGCCATATGAGTGAGTATGATTTTACGCCGCGTTTAGCAATTTTCCAGCAATATCACGGCGGGGGACACCAGAAATGGGCTTCACACATTGTACCTATGTCGGGAATCGAACCCGGGTCTTCGGCGTGACGAGCGAACGCTTAAAAACCAGGCTACCCGACCGCCCCTGTAGCCATATGAAAGAGTCAGATGTTCTTTAATGTCTTTGGAGTAGTATATATCATGGGACCCTCAATTATCTGGTGTGATATATCTTCATTATATTAGGGATAGATATTCGATTATCCAGTGTTTTATGAGTGATTCATTTAGCACAATGACTGAAAGTTTGTTTTTTGTTGCTTAACGCCGCATTGAGCAATATTCTAGCTATATGGCGACCTGTAAATAATTGAACCTTGACCAGACAGTCCAGTGATAGATGTCATGAGCAACGGTCGTCGGGGCACGTACATGTTGTCACGTTATCAACCAAGTCACAAAACCTGACCTCCCGATCTATTAAGTCGTGTCGTATGACAAACAGGTCACTGATGATCAATTCTTTGTCCAGCCGCTTTGTGATAATTGTCGAAATAATGGATGGCAGCATGGTATGATGTTGACGTCACTGTACTGTATGTTTTTAGCGTGACAGTAGACCGCCTCCGTCGTCCCGGATTCGATCCCCGGCCACGTCAAACCAAAACATGTTGGAAGATGGTACTTGTTGTTACCCTGTCTAGCGCTCAGCATTGAGGGGCTAAACACACACGTGCACACACACACACACACACACACACACACACACACACACACACACACACACACACACATATATATATATATATATATATACACACACACACACACACACTAACACACACATATATATAAATAGAGGTTATCACGCGAGTGTGTTTGGGGATGGTAAATATCCTGCATTAGGAATAAACATTGTATTTAGCGAGCCTTGGCGAGCTAAATACATAGTGTTTATTCCTAATACAGGATATTTACCATCCCCAAACACACAAGCGTGATAACCTCTTTATCATATAATGTCATTCTTTAGTTCTGTGCTTAAAAATCGCTTTCCCTCTCTCACAAACATAATCGAAACATTGCGAGTTTTCCTGCAATGCGCGCATTAATATTTATTACGTCAGAGGGTAAGTGACGTGTCAGTCGGACAGTGACAGTAGCCAATATAGTTCCAAATGAAATCTATTTCTTATACAGTGGCGAAGCAACATAAACGCAAAACAACAATTGTTTTTAATTGCCTTTTGCGGTAATCCATCGGTCTGTTCGCTAGAGTAACTGCCCTTTGTCAAAGGGAAGCTACTCTAACCCTAGTCTCTGAGACGTCACGACCACGGTCAGACCTTGTTGACAGTCGGTCTGTCCTGTCATAACGTTAAGAAGTGTAGTCAGATGTACACACAGTGACCAAACGAAACAAGGTAACAATTCACATATATTTCGGCCAATTCCAACTATTTTAATTTGTGGTGAAGGTTTCAAGCCGCAGAGGTCTACAAGCACAGATATGGCTACTGATCCCGCTTGGCTAGGCCTCGTGCCCTCGCAAAATTGTTTCGAAATTTATATCTCCAAAGTTGCCAAAACTTATAAAATGCCTTATCTGCGTCACAGCTAGACACGGATTTTAGACTGTTCTTTTGATAATGATAGCAATTATCCCTGTAGTTTATCCAGATTGCCGATGGTTAACTCTGACTCGATCCCAGAATGACGAGGGCGACGCCATGTTTGTTTATAAACAGTGAAAGTACTCCCTACTTGACCTTTGATATTTGCATCTCTATCCGCATATGACCCCAACGGATATCGTTTTTATCCGTTGGCTTTATCCTGCCGAGAAACCTACCCGTTATATGATAAATATATATATGTGCATGTACGTCGCTATACTCTCCAACCACATATACTGATAAATGACGAGAGTGACGTGTTAATTCCTTACGTGTCCATTGTACAATTGGACAGCACGTGTTCCTCGTTCACGTCCTCAAGATGCACACCTGGTTGATAACCTCCACGTGAGGCTGTATCAGTAAGTGAGGAATGCACGCTTTGTTGAAGTCAAAACAACAAAATATATAACAAAATGTTGTTTATTAAAGTATTTGCTGTATTTGACCTGCATTTGGCTGACAGACCAAACCATTCCCAGGAGATCATTCCTATGCGCTGAAATAACAACAAAAACAGTTAGTGGGTATCCTCAGTGTCTACGTCACAAATACGACATTTATACAACGCCAACGCCAGAGAATAATCAGTCTCGATTTTCTGCTTTAACAGATTCCAAAGGTAAACTTATATGAGTAGATCGCTGCAAATCAGTGAAGACACTAGGTGTTCGAGAAACTGTCATCCATGACCTTCTCTAAAACAGTTAATGGATATCCCCTCATGGCTACGTCACAGCTACAGCTGGTGATATAACAGTACATACACATGGGACATGTGATGTAGCTATAACAGTACATACACATGAGAAATATGATGCAGATATAACAGTACATACATGTGATAAATATCATGTGGGTATAACAGTACATACATGTGACGGTCAGACAGACAGACGGACAGAGTGGAATAGTGAGTGTGACAGGTGCACGGAGAGTAAGGAGAACGATGCCAGTAGGAGACTCACTGTTGACAGATACAAACGTCATTGTGATGGTCACAATGGGCTCCATGTGTACAGGAAGAGCACTGGGCAATGCAGAAGTCGTGTCCACCATGTGCCTCGTTCTTGCAGGCACCCGCACACTGCTGGCCGCTCACCTCGCCTACAAATACTCAGTGAAAGAGTTAGTGAGTCAAAGGCGCCGTGGTATTAGGGAAGATGACCGATCAGTGCAGTCGGGCTCAGTCTGACGATCACTTGTGAAAATGTTTAACATGATTTCATACAAAACAATTATATTTTAGTGTTTTTCAGATGTATGCTTTAGTTATGTCAAAGTTGAAAGAAAATCTGTTACTGGTTGAAAGTAGCTTATTTCAAACGTCTTTCCAAACTGAACCTTGGTGTAATTTAGATGATCGCATCTGTTAAATGCAACCGTTAACCGTCAGTGTCAACTTTCAAAAACGATCAAAAATGTTAAGACCGAAATCAAATCAGCTCGAGCTATTATTAGTTTTGAATGAATTCTACAATCGCGAGTCCGGATCCCAGATTGGCCATGATTTGATCTTTGGACTGACAGCACAACAACCGTGATCGATGGTTTAAACAAGGTGACAAATGTCTAACATCTGCGTGACTTTAGTCACTCCGACCCACATAACACACGTTCACATGTCAACACACACAGCTACACACACGCGCGCGCACACACACACACACATTAAGCTGAAACGCCATGATGTATCTGAAACGTTGCTCAAAGCGGCGTTAAACCCAACTCACTCACTCATTCACTCACTTTTCCCTGAGCTGCTTACCAGTGTTGAGGGTGAAGACGGCGACGATCAGGAGAAGAGCGAGATACTTCATGCTTGTTTGTGGGTGTAGCGTCATGGACGGCAAGTGGACTTTATATAGTCGCGGTGTCGTGCGGAAATGCAATGGCGACAAGATAAACAGAAGTTGTGCTTTAGAACGGAGACACAAGTCTGAACCCTGGCACTCTATCAAAAACAAGACATCTGTTTTTGGTTGGGTTAGACGTCAACTGAGACACGAGGCTACCTGTCATAGAAAAACACATGACGCTGTCCAGCAGTATCCGTAGTTATGCGACAGTCCGGTCAAGGGTGAGTGAGTGAGTGAGTGAGTCTGATGGCCCGTACGCTGCTTTTGACAGTATTTCAGTTGAAACACGACGTGTCAGTTCAATATGGTAGTAATGTCCACAGTTATGCAGAAGTATATGTTACGATCTGAAACCATGAGCACAGATATGGTTGGGACAAACCAAGGATCATTATCAAGGCGAATCTGGGATTCGAACACACGATAAACAGTCAAGAGAGGGAGTCTGAACTCTAAAACTCTGAAGAGGTGGCTAGTTCTGAAGCTAGCAAGTGTACGTCGTGAATCGCTTATTTTCTTAAATATACATGTCCATGAAGCTTGGATAAAAGTGAACGTTCCTAAATGAGCCATCATTCCGTACTTGGCGTCACTTGACCCGTGAGGATCGGGTAGAATAGGTCTTCAGCAACCCATGCTTGCCTTTAAGGCGACTGTGCTTGTCCTAAGAGGCGACTGACGAGATTGGGTAGTCCATCTTCCCGAGGCAAGGGAGTTAACTGACTAGTGGAAACTGGACTTTTATAGTCAGTTAACTTTCTTGCCTCGGGAAGATGGGGTGGTCAGGCTCGCTGAATTGGTTGATGCATGTAATGGTATCCCTAGGTTGTCTGGTTCAGACACGATTATTTACAGACCGCCGTCATATAACTGGAATATTACTGAATGTGGCGTTTAACAACAAAGTAACAAAACTTGTGTTAGTTTGACACAGCGTTCGTCTACATTGTTTCCTTTGCTTGATGGGGGCAATAGTTGGCCAATCGTTTAAGGCGCCGCAAATCGGTGTGCAGAGTTGCGTCGCTTGGGAAAACACGAGATCGTAGGTTCGAATCCTGGTTCCACCCGATTATGTTTCTAGTTTGTCAGCACCATACCCGTGTTCGTGGGTTTCACCAAAGACTTAATGGCAAACATCTGAGAGCTGTATCACTTTAGGCTACCCTCCCACATTAAACTAACACGCCGTGATATTCTAAAGACATCCCGATGTTACACCAAATAGTTTTGGATTTAGGGTCGTATCGGAAGTAACCAGATGAATTCCGTGAAATAGGTCAAATTGCTAGTTCCTTATATGCAGTCACAGAGGTAATACCCTCTGTATCTCAAAAATGTATTTGGAGCTTGGGAAAACGTTCGGCCACCTCAAATGTATGCGCGTCGACTTCTTCTTTCTTTCTTATTAATATTGTTTACTCTTTGTCTCATTCCCCCCTCCCCATCCCTCCTATCTTTGTCTGTATTGAGATAACTGCCCAGGGTCTGCCCTTTCCGCAGTAACCATACTGTTCGGGCTTTTCGACATTGGCCTTGAAGTAAAAATGGTTATCGATTGACAGTTAAAATTACTCACTCACTCACTCACTCACTCCTGTACATGACGTGATGGCTGACATGCTGTCCTCCACGCACGAATCTTCATCATCGCCCGAGAACGCAGGGGGAGGGGGTGCCAGTTTCCGTATCTGTGCTTGTAGACCTCTGCGATTTTTCCATATTTTAGATTTAGTTTGGATTTGGCAGAGAGTTTAGTTTGTTTCACACATGCTATTGTAAAGCAGTGTCCGGACTACAAGACCCTCAAATGACATGTTGTCCAGTCAAGAATGAGTGAGTGTCCTTTTTTTGCCATAGTTGTTGGGTGTTTCAACTGATCTTTTGGACGCTCAGAACCTAGGGAAACTAGGTTATTACATCGGTTCGAGAGTAACAGAAACTCCATTACTTGACTAAAATGGTAAATAAGAACAAGTACTTAATAACAACACAGGTAAGCAGTGACCGGAATAACAACACTAGCAAAGCAAAAAGAATCGGATGCATGCCAACGATGTGAGTATCAAAGACGACGGTTTCTATCTCTGACTGCGACATGACTGTTTGTTGGAACATTAATTGTTCAGTATGCTTGCCGTAAAAGGTGACTCTGCTTGTCGTAAAAGGCGACTAACGGGAACGGGTGGTCCTGCTCACTGACTTGGTTGATGCATGTCATCGATCCCAATTGCATGGATCGATGCTCATGATATTAATCACTGGGTTGTTTGGTCCAGACTCTATTATTTACAGACCGCCGTCATATAGCTGGAATATTGCTGAGTGCGGCGTTAAACAATAAAGCAACCAATTGTTCAGTGCGAGAATCGCGAGTCGTCTGTTGGAATTGGATCTACCACCATGGTAGAAACGGATTTGCGACATGCTGTGACCAGGCTCGCTGACTTCGTTGATACATGTCATCGATCCCAACTACGTAGATCGATGCTCATGATGTCAATCACCGGATTGTCTGGTCCAGACTCGATTATTTACAGACCGCCGTCATATAGCTGGAATATTGCTGAGTGCGGCGTTAAACAATAAAGCAACCAATTGTTCAGTGCGAGAATCGCGAGTCGTCTGTTGGAATTGGATCTACCACCATGGTAGAAACGGATTTGCGACATGCTGTGACCAGGCTCGCTGACTTGGTTGATACATGTCATCGATCCCAACTACGTAGATCGATGCTAATGATGTCAATCACCGGATTGTCTGGTCCAGACTCGATTATTTACAGACCGCCGTCATATAGCTGGAATATTGCTGAGTGCGGCGTTAAACAATAAAGCAACCAATTGTTCAGTGCGAGAATCGCAAATTGTCTGTTGGAATTGGATCTACCACCATGGTAGAAACGGATTTGCGACATGCTGTGACCAGGCTCGCTGACTTGGTTGATACATGTCATCGATCCCAACTACGTAGATCGATGCTCATGATGTCAGTCACTGGATTGTCTGGTCCAGACTCGATTATTTACAGACCACCGTCATATACCTGGAATATTGTTGAGTGCGGCGATAAACAACAAACAAACAAACCAACAAATCATACCCCTGGGTCAGCTCTGAAGAAGACATACTTTAATGTTTCAGGGCAGCAGAATCCAGGAATCGGTTTAGGATTATGAGACTGCGTTACCAAGCCAACAGGGTTTGTCATCATTCCTGAAAGTCTCTGTCTATATTCTTCTGTTCAAATTGGACTTCTTTCTCATGTATGTAGTGCAAATCTTACCAGTTGGATCTCCGGTAGTGCGGAGTTAACAACAAACAAACATGTTGTGACATTCACTCCAGTTCCCACAATGCTTCACAATGGTTCAGTTTGACCTAGCACACTTTGGCACAGATCATGACACAAACAGCTGACTGTTTCCACTGCTCAGATTACAAGAACTTATCGCTCAACGCAAAGTTTTCGAAACAATCAAAGTATACTTACCGACAAAAGAAACGCGAATGCCATACATGTTGGTTAATGGATGAAAAAATATTCATAGTCTAGAGATATTATTGGATGGATGCACAAACGAACATACTGGTATGTTGTGTGATTCGACGCTCATGAATGCATCACATGTGACGTCATCGATCCATGACTCGAGATGCACTATTTGTCTCGTGCAGGATTAGCGTGTAAAGTTTGGAAATCACGTATACAATATCGTGATAAGAAAAAAGACACTCTGTGGAAACATTTGACTGATTGTCAGTTTTGTCATTATTTGGTACACATTGGAAACATCTCTTCTAACCGTACATACATATGTTTCTATAGTTCCGGGGGTTTTTGGCGATGAGAATATTACACTGTTGTCTCCAGCGAGTGCAACCTCCTAGTGCGGTAAGTGAGTGAAAGTAACTTTATGTCGCAGTCAGCACTATTCTGGCTGTATCACAGGAATAATTAAGTCGGCCAAACCAGTGGGTGACAGCATGAGCAACGGTCAACAATCGATAACACATACGATGACTGGTAATCTGCCATCTACTCCATCCTCCTACTTGCAGCTTGTGGTGCTAGGATCCTATATGTTCTGCCAGGAATCTCCAGGGAGTTCCATTGACAGTGTTTGTTTGTTTTTTGTTTAACGCCGCCCTCAGCAATATTCCAGCTATATGACGGCGGTCTGTCCATCATCGAGTCTGGACCAGACAATCCAGTGATTGACATCATGAGCATCGATCCAGGCAATAGGGATACGACGACATGCTTCAACCAAGTCAGCGAGTCTGACCACCCGATCCCGTTGGTCGCCTCTTACGACAGGCAAGGGTTGCTGAAGACCAATTTTAACCGGGATCTTCAAGGGTGGTCACAGCGGTGGTAGCTGATGCATTGAGTGAGTGACTGACTGAGGTCGGTTAAACCCATCTTTTGTGTGACATTAAAGAGGCAATGAAGAACCAACGTATGAATTGTCAACCCTTAAAAGAAACTTCACTGAAGGTAGCCGATTGTTCAGATGGCGGACTTTATTACTCGCCCGTTGAAGATACCACCGGAACTAGTTTCACAACAAATATTGAAAACTGTCAACAGGGTGATAGGTCACTGAGTGGATCACTTTGTGCTAGGGCTGGGACGAGTCCAAATTTACTACCCGGGTATCCAACCCCCTATTACCCGATCCTACCCGGGTACCCAATGCAAGTCTAAAGAGTTGGGAACAAAATGTCTGATTGGTAATTGTTTTACCACAGCCCTGGCTAAAACTATTTAGATACATGTATCAAACAATCAGATCATGCGTTCACTGAAGTTGACTGAAGCATCATCTTTACTCAAACATACACAAGTCAAAAGGAATGTGTGCATCGTCAGAAAGAAATACGACCATTAGCGACTTGTAGTGTAACCACTGAGCTATAGTGAGTTTTTGTCATTAAACAATATATCACGTGACTAACCACGGGTCCGGGTAGTCCTGTTTGTACCCGGGTCCTACGCAGGACCCACCCGACCCGAGTACCCGAGTTACCCGTCCCAGCCCTAGTTTGTGCACACCCCTCTCCTACCCAGAGTTTCACGTGGTCAGTACAGTACCTCTGCCACAGGCTAGCACCATTGACGATTCGTCACATCTTACACAGTTCAAAGACATACATAGATACGCCTTTGCACAGTCCATCAAGATATTGCATGTTGTTTTCATCTGTTTCATTTTTGATGAGGCTCTACATAAGCATGTGTCATAGAATGGTTAACTTTTATTCAGAAAATGTCCTAAAACGTCAAAAACTGTTTATCCTTTGTTGACATTGGTTGTAGGGCTTTATCATCGCTGTCATCCAAGCCCAAAAGAGAGCTAGCGATAAGATCACTTTGATGTATAAAGATATATTGCCAAGCACCTCAATGTCGTAGTAGTAGTAGTAGTAGTAGTAGTAGTAGTAGTAGTAGTAGTAGTAGTAGAAGTAGTAGTAGTAGTAGTAGAAGTAGTAGTAGTAGTAGTAGTGGTATATAATTATGCAAAATCATATCTAAAGCGCACCGAAAGGCTTGCATTAGGCCAGTCTCTTCTGATTTCAGAATAAGCGTGTTTGTTAAAAGAAGAAGAGAAAAGTCTGGTCACTAAAATGCAAATGAGTCTGTGGCAGTGGAGTCTAGTCATCACTGGGCATCAGCACATCAAACAATCAGGGCAGTCTCAGGGAATAAATGTCACACACTGTTATCCCCTGATAGAAAT
The DNA here is from genome assembly GCF_023055435.1 of Haliotis rufescens. Lineage (NCBI taxonomy): Eukaryota > Metazoa > Mollusca > Gastropoda > Lepetellida > Haliotidae > Haliotis > Haliotis rufescens. The sequence goes on along the minus strand of NW_025963779.1, from coordinate 74,465,393 downwards.
ACTAATAGTCCAATTGTAAAATATGCATCAATACATTAATATTAATGGATCAGTGGGCACTCCATCATTCTCAGCTCCCTGGAGAGAATACCACCAAGGCTGCCTCTGGGGCCCTAGAAGGTTATCAGTCACATCACCATCTCATCCTACCACAAATTGAAGTGGTATATCACACCAAGGAAGTGACCAAACCTTTGCCTCCAAGTTCGGTAAGTTATCAGTCACATCACCATCTCATCCTACCACGAATGGAAGTGGTATATCACACCAAGGTACTGACCAAACCTTTGCCTCCATGTTCGGTAAGTGAACTTCCACAGGCAAATGTCAGCCAGCAGCTCCAGTGAAAGAAATCCCAACACATCCGTTAACATGTGACACATTTATTTGAAGTTGTACAGTACATGATCCAAGCTATTTTTTCAATACCTTCATATCAATAATATTTACTGTACATAAATTACAAATGAAACATATTCTGTATATTTTGTCAATTGCTCTGTACAATCATGCTAAATATACAAATGATGACAAGCACATGCCATGACATGCGGCAGTATCATGACATCACGCCGTGTTGCTACCAGGCAATGTGGCAAATGTTCATGACATGGATTCTGACCAATAGCAATCCTGAAACTAATCAACTGTAGGTTAATTTGGTTGAATAACTTCATGTAGTAAACTGTCAATACCTTTGTTAGGGCTGTGTACTGCCAAAACATTGTACTGCAATATATTGTGATATGTACTGCCATATATTGGGAGCTAAAGTGTTTGACAGTGATTGACACTGATTGTACATGTAGATCCTATTTTCTACATACTAAAGTAAATCTTGCAAATCAGCATGGTCAAACGATGTCTGTCGTTTTGTAGTCAGGGATACAGGGGAGATAACAATGTGAGAAAAATCACTACCCCCGTTTTGTCAATCAATTTGGAGGGGAAAAATCATTTGTGAATGAATCTCGGTGTAGAGTTTAGGTTAAACGATACAAATAATAATAAAACTTGTTATATTTTTTTACAGAAGTTTTTGCACAATGCATGATATGTTAAGGGTATTGCAGTATACTGGCGTTCCAGTTATACCGTGCAGTCATATTGTTTGTACAAGAATAGACTAATATCTCACAGAGAAAAAAGTACCTCAGTAATTTCTAGAAATAAACAGCATTTTGTTACATATAACTAATCAAAAATTCAAATGCCTAAAAGTGGCATATAATAAGCGAAAAGTGACATATTAAAAATACATATGTGTGAATATACATTAAGATGACAAAAATGTCATTTCAATATATGAATTAAATCTGTTTTAGTTTCCTATGATGAAGAGAGATCAGTGACAACAAAATGATGAACACAGCCATGCAGTGACGAAGTAATGACACCAATCTGTGAAAGGTAACGAACACGTCCATCTTCCCACCAACAAGTCCCTCCTGATGATGATGTGAGACAGATGAAGACAGAGATCAGTGGATCCTGTTGGTCTGGAGACCCTCTGTGTCCTCCAGCAATTGCTCCACCCGGTCTCTCTGACAAAACCAAAACAGTTAAAATTTAATTTCATCACTGCAACTCATCTCAATATGTCTGTGTTTACTGCATTAGGCCATAAAAAGTCTCATTGTGCATGTCATTAAAAACAGTTACGGTGAAATAACTTTCTCGTTTTAACATACCGGTAATCTCTGCCTGTCCAGACCATCCAGATTTTGAGTGAGTGAGTGAGTGAGTGAGTGAGTGAGTGAGTATGGCTTTATACTGCTTTTAGCAATATTCCAGCAAAATCACGGCAGGGGACACCAGAAATGGGCTTCACCCATTGTACCCATGTCTGGAATCAAACCCAGAACTTCGGCCTGACAAGCGAACACTTTAACCACTAGGCTACTAGAGCTTACACTGTGATATATAGGTAATGAGTGAGTGAGTGAGTGAGTTGGGTTTAACGCCGCTTTTAACAGTATTCCAGTTATATCACGGCGTGTCAGCTTTATGTGGGAGGAACGCCCGAAGTGATGCAGGTCTTAGACGTTTACCACTTCGGTGAAACCCACGAGCACGGGTATGGTGCTGACAAACCTAGAAACATAATTCGGGCGAACCGGGATTCGAACCCACAATCATAGGTTTCTGGCGTGCCCAAGGGACGCAACTCTGCACAGCGAATCGCGGCGCCTTAGACGACTGGGCCACCCGTGCCCCCTAAAGGTAATGAGTGTAGGTACTTAAATAAAGATACAGATACTCAAACAAAGAGGCAAAGAGTTCTTGCAACTGTTCCTTTCTCTCCTGATATAGCACTGTCACACCTCTCTGTCTCTGAGCACAGACTTAGACTAGAGTTCCACCAGGGCTAACCCATGTATACCCAAGTAGTTCATGCAAACAGTACGTTTCACTTTCCACTTAAGGCTCACAAACCCACACCCAAGGTGTGTAAATCTGGAGATATGACCAGCTCAAGTGGCACTGTTCTTGAAGTGCATGTGCTGCAGTACTTCATTCCGATAATAAATAATAGTCTTGGTTTTCAGGCACCGCCCGCATCATCAAAAAGTCTGCTGCATGTTTCGTTTTTATTTCCATTTTCAAAAAAAAATGAAAATCCTAATACTTAAATACAATGCGATCCAAAATAGCACACAGTTACTTCCCTTTACATGCACACTGCATTACTGCACATCGTGTATTATGGTCAAGGCAACAATGAGTTCGTATGCTTGTTTATGTAGGGAGGCCCTTTTCCAGGTTAATAGTACACAACTGTTTATTTGGTTATATACTAGTTTGAACAAGCAAAAATAAAAATACCACCGCCCGCCCACACTATATTTTCAAATGTCATTGCCTGAGAACCAATCCTTTTATTTTTGTAAGCCTTGGTTTAAAATTGTACAGGTACCACATGTGACCCAAATGACAAACACCAAGAGCACCTGAGTCTTAATCTGTCTAACCTTACAATCTGTGAGGGAAGAAATTATCACTAGTGCTACTTTCTATTCTGGTAATTAGAATTCAATTGGTAAATGTCATTTTACGTTTTTCTCTTATGGCAATAATATAATCATTAGTCCACAATTAGACAGTTAACACTGCAGTCAGTAGTATTCAAGCTGTATCACAGTGGACAGTAACTAACAGTCTGGGCCAGGCAAATCAGAGATGATCCCTGCCATCGTGGAAGTGACACAAGTCTGAGACCCTGACCACTCACTCCCCAGTCAGTTCCCCGTCATACATATTATTTTGTGTCTTTTTCATGTCAATACTCAGCTTTAGAGTTAACAGGCAGAAGAATATAAAAAGAGATAGCGAAAAAACATCCTTTGCTTGTTAAGTTGTTTGTGCAACAATGGTTCACAATCTGATCATTACTGTGTCATATTCAAGGTGCAGTGGTCGTTGTGTTGGCATGGAGAGCTTATAAGACAGGGGAATCGGAGACACCAAAGACAGGTAAAACACAAGGCTCTCACCTTATTCTAATATCCTTACATTGAAATACAATTTCATATTTCATGTGAAATTTGTAAATTTCTTTCCAAGGTTGGATGCAATATATTCAAATGGGTGAATGGACTGAAATAAAACTTTTTCTGACCCGGAGCCAGATGGTCATCAAGGATTGATGGGAGAGCAGAAACAAGGGAGAACATGGATGTCATTAAGAGGTGCATGAGGTGCCAGGGCTCTATTTGACCAGGAGTTGCTGCACAACAACTGGAGGACTGCACAACCCACAATACAGACAATGTTTCACTGCTGACATTGTGGTGTGCTACTCACATCTAGTTTGTCCAGGCGATCTCCCCGGTCCTTGGTGTCTGGGTATGGGGGCAGCAAGGCCTGGAGTCGGACAGCCTTCAAGGCCACTGGCTGGCATGCGATCAAGTGGCTGATTTCCTGGGCCTGTAACATTCAACAGGTCCTCACTAATCTTAACCCCTTAATCTTAATCTATCATATCACTTCCATTCGCTTGCTTCCACTGCTTCATATACCAAAAATATAACACGCTTTACATCTATCATATCACTTCCACTATCACAATATATCAAAGATATAACACGCTTTACATCTATCATATCACTTCCACTATCACAATATATCAAAGATATAACACGCTTTACATCTATCATATCACTTCCACTATCACAATATATCAAAGATATAACACCCTTTACATCTATCATATCACTTCCGCTACCACAATATATCAAAGATATAACACCCTTTACATCTATCATATCACTTCCGCTACCACAATATATCAAAGATATAACACCCTTTACATCTATCATATCACTTCCGCTACCACAATATATCAAAGATATAACACCCTTTACATCTATCATATCACTTCCGCTACCACAATATATCAAAGATATAACACCCTTTACATCTATCATATCACTTCCGCTACCACAATATATCAAAGATATAACACCCTTTACATCTATCATATCACTTCCGCTACCACAATATATCAAAGATATAACACGCTTTACATCTATCATATCACTTCCACTACCACAATATATCAAAGATATAACACGCTTTACATCTATCATATCACTTCCACTACCACAATATATCAAAGATATAACACGCTTTACATCTATCATATCACTTCCACTATCACAATATATCAAAGATATAACACGCTTTACATCTATCATATCACTTCCACTATCACAATATATCAAAGATATAACACGCTTTACATCTATCATATCACTTCCGCTATCACAATATATCAAAGATATAACACCCTTTACATCTATCATATCACTTCCGCTACCACAATATATCAAAGATATAACACCCTTTACATCTATCATATCACTTCCGCTACCACAATATATCAAAGATATAACACCCTTTACATCTATCATATCACTTCCGCTACCACAATATATCAAAGATATAACACCCTTTACATCTATCATATCACTTCCGCTACCACAATATATCAAAGATATAACACGCTTTACATCTATCATATCACTTCCACTACCACAATATATCAAAGATATAACACGCTTTACATCTATCATATCACTTCCACTACCACAATATATCAAAGATATAACACGCTTTACATCTATCATATCACTTCCACTACCACAATATATCAAAGAAATAACACGCTTTACATCTATTATATCACTTCCACTACCACAATATATCAAAGATATAACACGCTTTACATCTATCATATCACTTCCACTATCACCATATATCAAAGATAAAAAACTTGTTCAACTTCTTTGATAGGCATTTAGAAGTTGGAGTACTAAGTAAGGATAAGAATTTACGGATGAACAACTTCTTTATTACAATTAAGCCACGTTTTGGTGTAGGTTCCAATACCGTTATCTACTCTACTGTATAAACATTGCTTCCTACTTGAATATATACTTGTCAACCACACTCTGTATAATACTTGCTTGATAACGGTGTTAGAACCTACACCGAAACGTCGCTCTTAATTGTAATAAAGAAGTTGTTCGTCCATAAATTCTTATCCTTATTTAAAAAACTTGCTATATTTATCATATAGCTTCCACCAGTTTTCAATTTGTTTCCATCAACATAAATATGCAACTTAAATCTTCAAGTCAGATGTCAAATGATCTCAATCACCTAATCATAACATGTCCATTGGGTTTACTCTCCCCAGACAGTACCTGTAGCAACCACATGAAACACAGGACGAATACTGGAGATCCAACTGGTAAGATTTGCACTACATACATGAGAAAGAAGTCCAATTTGAACAGAAGAATATAGACAGAGACTTTCAGGAATGATGACATACCCTGTTGGCTTGGTAACGCAGTCTCATGATCCTTAACCGATTCCTGGATTCTGCTGCCCTGAAACATTAAAGTATGTCTTCTTCTTGTTAGTTTGTTTGTTTGTTGTTTAACACCGCACTCAACAATATTCCAGCTATATGATGGTGGTCTGTAAATAATCGAGTCCGGACCAGACAATCCAGTGATTGACATCATGAGCATCGATCCACGCAGTTGGGAAATGATGACATGCAATTACGACAAGCGTAGTCGCCTTTTACGGCAAGCATGGGTTGCTGAAGACCTGTTCTCACCCAGATTTTCGAGGGTTAAGAGGGGGTCTTCCTACTTGTCCAGCACCAATTGTTATAGGTACAAATTCACCCGAGTGTGGTGATGGGTAAGACAATAGGGGATGAAGGGGGCATCTCACATATGACACAACTAATTGACGAGCATTTCAGAACATTAAGGGCTTAGAGTAGATGATATTGGGTCTTCTCTTTGAACGCTTTTTCAGCTATCACAGCTTGAACACATTTTGAGGCAGGGAAGCCCAATGTGTTGATGGTCCTTGACATATACAACTTGGGGGAAACACATATGTATTGCACTGCTAAATTACAGATTACCAATCATGTGAACACAGGATTTGAAACCACGACCAGTGCACCTTGAAATTGGGTTTAATGTCGTGTTTAAGATGATGGAACTTATACATGCATGTGTGTGTGGCTGCTTGTACTTCTCTGGTTTTATAATGCTACCCAACTGAAATACCATCAATATCCCACTCACACGGCTTTGAACTGACCAGCCCTTGTTATCTCCCCTTAATGCTAAATACCATCTTTAAACATCTTTTGATATGACACAGCCAGGGGATTGAACCACCCATCTTCCATACTCTGGGCAGAAGCTCTATCCACTTGGCAACAGAGATGGTAGTGCAAAGCTAAGGGATACACAGTGTGTTTAAAAGATAGACCTCTGGGTCAGGCGTGTCTCCTTGTTTGAACATTTCTTTGGATAAATAAGCAACCAGCTTGCGGCTGCGGAAGGTATAGATATAAAAAAGACCAAAAACTCACTTTAGTTGTCCTATTAAGTTATCGTATTTGTTTTTCTCCTCAACTTCTTTATCTGATGGTGGAGCAGAGTCTCTGAAATGAAGACAGAAACTGCACTGATTCACATGAACATTCTCGTATACCTTTGTACATATGGTTCATCCTATTACTGTTACCGTATTCGACGTAATAAGCGCCCAGGGCGCTCTCAAAATTAGAAATAGGGGGCTCTTATTAGAATATTTTTTTGGTGAAAAAAACAGAGTTGAAAGATAAATTTCGTGGTTTATGCCGACAGCCTGAAATGTTTATGTACGACAGATATATTTTTCCAGAATTTAATTCCCAATAATTAAGGGTGCATATAACACACGAGTGCGTATTATACGCGAATAAATAAGTCTACTGTACATTGATCAATCAGAAGGGGTGCTAATTGGGATTGTTCACTAGCTAATATATCAGCAAATATCGCCGTGGGCGCTTATAAGAGCGGGGCGCTTATTACGTGGAATACGGTATTGTGTATAGACGTAAACCTCTTCAAACAACCACTACATATAAAACTGGTGTCGTCTCTGTGACAGCTTACAGAAATATGTCTGTATGAAAGAATGATATTTCATTCATGCAACAATCATCGATACAAGATCTGAGTGGTACGTATGTCCAATTAATGATGTATGGCCTAAGTGGGATGCCCAATCAATGATAGATAAACTAAGTGGGATGCCCAATCAATATGTGATCTAAATGCATTGGATGCTGATGTATCCCTGAATGGGATGCCGCTCAAAGATGTATCACTGAATGGGATGCTGAACAATGATGTAAGACTGAAGTGGGATTCTGATTGATGATGTATGGCTGAAGTGGGATTTTGATCAATGATGTATGGCTGAAGTGGGATTCTGATCGATGATGTATGGCTGAAGTGGGATTCTGATCAATGATGTATGGCTGAAGTGGGATTCTGATCGATGATGCATGGCTGAAGTGGGATTCTGATCGATGATGTATGGCTGAAGTGGGATTCTGATCAATGATGTATGGCTCAAGTGGGATTCTGATCGATGATGTATGGCTGAAGTGGGATTCTGATCGATGATGTATGGCTGAAGTGGGATTCTGATCGATGATATATGGCTGAAGTGGGATTCTGATCCATTATGTATGACTGAATGAGATGATGAACAAAGATGTATGACTAAAGTGGGATTCTGATCAATGATGTATGACTGAAGTGGGATTCTGATCGATGATGTATGACTGAAGTGGGATTCTGATCAATGATTTATGACTGAATGCGATGCGGCTTAAAGATGTATGACTGAAGTGGGATTCTGATCAATGATGTATGACTGAATGAGATGATGAACAAAGATGTATGACTGAAGTGGGATTCTGATCAATGATGTATGACTGAAGTGGGATTCTGATCGATGATGTATGGCTCAAGTGGTATTCTGATCAATGATGTATAGCTGAAGTGGGATTCTGATCGATGATGTATGGCTCAAGTGGGATTCTGATCAATGATGTAAGGCTCAAGTGGGATTCTGATCAATGATGTATGACTGAAGTGGGATTCTGATCGATGATGTATGACTGAAGTGGGATTCTGATCGATGATGTATGACTGAAGTGGGATTCTGATCGATGATGTATGACTGAAGTGGGATTCTGATCAATGATTTATGACTGAATGCGATGCGGCTCAAAGATGTATGACTGAAGTGGGATTCTGATCAATGATGTATGACTGAATGAGATGATGAACAAAGATGTATGACTGAAGTGGGATTCTGATCAATGATGTATGACTGAAGTGGGATTCTGATCGATGATGTATGGCTCAAGTGGTATTCTGATCAATGATGTATAGCTGAAGTGGGATTCTGATCGATGATGTATGGCTGAAGTGGGATTCTGATCGATGATGTATGACTGAAGTGGGATTCTGATCAATGATGTATGACTGAAGTGGGATTCTGATCGATGATGTATGACTGAAGTGGGATTCTGATCGATGATGTATGACTGAAGTGGGATTCTGATCAATGATGTATGACTGAAGTGGGATTCTGATCGATGATGTATGACTGAAGTGGGATTCTGATCAATGATGTATGACTGAAGTGGGATTCTGATCGATGATGTATGACTGAAGTGGGATTCTGATCAATGATGTATGACTGAAGTGGGATTCTGATCGATGATGTATGACTGAAGTTGGATTCTGACCGATGATGTATGACTGAAGTGGGATTCTGATCGATGATGTATGACTGAAGTGGGATTCTGATCGATGATGTATGACTGAAGTGGGATTCTGATCGATGATGTATGACTGAATGAGATGATGAACAAAGATGTATGATTGAATGGGATGATGAACAAAGATGTATGACTGAATGGGATGCTTAACAATGATGTAAGACTGAAGTGGGATTCTGATTGATGATGTATGGCTGAAGTGGGATGATGAACAAAGATGTATGACTGAAGTGGGATTCTGATCAATGATGTATGACTGAAGTGGGATTCTGATCGATGATGTATGACTGAAGTGGGATTCTGATCAATGATGTATGACTGAAGTGGGATGCAAGTTCAGTACCAACCTGATCCTGGCTTTCTTCAGCTCTACAAGCCTCTTATGTGTGGCACTCACGGCCTCACTCACATGCTTTGGGGGTTCCTCATACTGAAACAAGTGGCAGGTCGTCAAGGCAACCAAGAGACATCACCCCATTGGTGGAATGAGAAATAGTTCTTTTCTTGAAACATCATGAAATGTCATGTAATTATGTAACGTATGTTTGGTAACACCAAATTTGTTAACATCAAATTAATTAGATGTTGTTTCTCTATGAATTACATAAACTATCAATACACTCAGAAGGTTGAGAGTTTTCAGTGGAAAGTGGATAGACAAAGGTAAAATTAATTCAGTTCAATGTGTTCATAGTTTTTATTATATACAAAAACTTTAATGTGGATTGTATCCAAATGTAACCCATTGCTCTTCAGGCCAGTACTTACAGAACAAAGCAGAGAGAAAACTTACTGCGAGATATCTGCTTCTTTCTTGAGGGGATAGTTTTTTCAGCTCAAAGGGAGACAACTTTTTCCTGTTCCTTTCAGACCTCTCAGCAGGTGGTTGAGAGTCCTGGGAGCAACATACAGCATTGATAAAAAATATATGTAACTCCTCCTTCAGTAGATAACTACATGCTGCTCACAGTCTCCTACTATAGTCCCTCAGGTGAATCTGGTTCAGCAGACCCAAAGCTTGGCTGGTAACAATGGCAGACCTGGCTGATTGAAGATGAAGTAGACTGTCACTCATGCTATCAACCACTGGTCTGCCTGAATTGATTATTTACCCCACGATATAGCTGGAATATGGCTATTGCTGATTGTGGGCTAAAACAAACTTCATTCTCTTACTCTGCAATTTTAAAACTAGTACAAACCCTCAGTAAAACTTATTTTCGTCGACTTAATCCATATGTAAAGAATAAAGTTTACTAAAAGGAAGAGGAAGTCGACTTATTTCTTATTCACTTTGTACAAATAAATAATGGCTTCATATGTGCACTGATCCAGGCCCAAGTTGCCTGAAAAGTTTAATTCATTGATGTTTAAAATCTTGTGTCTTGGGTTACTGTCATCATGAAGGAGAGCCTCAAGCTAGTGTTCCACCCTTTGCAAGAGATGTATTACTGTCACCATTAAGGAGCATGTTGATGAGGTGAGTGTAAGATGCAAGAGCTAAGACTATCATCCAGCATGATGGCTAACATGGTTAAGGTTAAGCTGCTCCTTTATATATCATCCTGATGACAAGTGACTAAAATGACTGCCACATGTGATGGTATAGAGGCATCAGCTGGATGTACCGCTACAGGATTCAACATGACTTTTGTGAAAAAACTGAGTTGTTATTTGTCAAGTCATTGATGTATCTCTCCAATGAAGAACATTGATTCTGTTATCAAAGAATGATAATAAACGTGTGAGCGAGTGAGTTTGGTTTATGCCGCTTTTAGCAATATTCCAGCAATATCACAGCGGAGGACACCAGAAATGGGCTTCACATATTGTACCCATGCAGGGAATTGAACCCGGGACTTCGGTGAGACGAGCGAAGGCTTGAACCACTAGGCTACCGGACACCCCTTGATAATAAACATTAAGGGAACTATGAAAACAGTACCCTGCTTACTCTTTCTGAAATAACAAGGAGATGAAGTGAAAGGTTCTTGAGGAACTCTAGGTAGGTCAACATTGCTGTGACCTCACTTGACGTGACTTCAAACGCCTGTTTCTTTTTATGTCATTTTTCAAGTATTTTTTTGTAGGTACATATACTATTATAGCAAAACTATTCATGTCATATATACATTAATTTACGGAGCACCTTTAGAATACAGTGCTACAACTTCTCGTGAGGATGATCTCTGCCGAAGGTCACATGTCTCAAAGACATGCAACCAGTTTTTGTGAGAATCCATCAGACGCGAACTCGCGACCTTCGGATTGTTAGCCTGACTGCTAACCAACTGAGCTACATCCACACTGTTGAATTAAGTGCAGATTTACTTAGTCATGTCTACACCGTTGAGGAACTGAACGAAAAGGGTCGAATAGGTGACGGACACTTACGAAGGTTACAAGAAGGCAGGGTGTCTCGTGACTTTAGTCTACGGACACTTACGAGTGATCCTGATACCATTTGGCACACTTGTCTCATTCTGTAATCTACAAGATACCAAGTGGTGAGGAATGAGCCGATATGGTGGGAACTGAAAATGTCTCTTGGCGTCAGACGTTGAACTCGCAGGTACGCATGAATTACATCGAATTTAATTATTTGTCGGGTGGATCCAAGGGCTGAGGATAGAGTTCAGGGTAATCTAATAGCCACTAAACGGGTAATGAGTAACCTACCCTAACACCGGCGACATTTGGATGTGTTCAGCGCCAATATAATAATACCTAATAAACTGCATTCTTATGCATAATAATAAAAAATAATGAATAAAAAAAAATATATATGGATATTAGTTCCCATTTATCATCAGTTTAGCCACTTGAATTACGAGAAAAACAAAATAAAAAATAAAAGTGCTTTCGTAAACTAGCGCTTGCTATAAAATGTGCAGCCGCAGGCTATATTTAGTAGAGATGATAGATCACTGGGAGGAGCTTATGCACACTCGATGACTCACAGGGCATTGTTTTGCTGGTTTGACTAGCAACTAAATACTACAAATTACTTCATAGGGTATTGTCATGTGTTTGAAAAGTTTGTGGTACTGTATTCTAAGGGAAGGCCTAATTTACATCTAATCTTTACAACATAAATGAAGGAACATGATGAAATTGAATGTTTAGAAGTACTAGATTGAAATCACTAACTTATATACTGAACTGTTGCCTGCATTTACCATGCAGTGATTTGAAGATAGATTGATCTAAAGAGAAATTTAAACATTTGTATAAAATATTTGGAATGATGGTGCATTAAATTATATTTCAGTTAAAGAGTAAATGGCATATATAAAAGCTTAAAGTCTGTGAATATTCATTATACATAATTCATAGTCATAATGCCTTACTTGACGTTATTTAATTTATGTATGGTGTCTTGAACTGAAACTTATTCTGTAAAATAATACAGACAATTTTCTTTTGCGCATTTGCTATATAAAGTCAACCAGAAGATAGGAAAAACTCGCAAAAACTCTGCATATTTGAAAAGTTATAGATGTAATGAAACTACAACAGCGATTTCATGGGTACATTGACATAATTAACACCAAATTATAGTGACATCATTGTGCCATTGTGAGTGAGTGAGTGAGTGAGTGAGTATGGTTTTACGCCGCTTTTAGCAATATTCCAGCAATATCACAGCGGGGGACACTAGAAATGGGCTTCACATATTGTACCCATGTCGGGAATCGAACCCGGGGTCTTCGGCGTGACGAGCGAACGCTTTAACCACTAGGCTACCCGACCGCTCCTGTGCCATTGTGACATCACAATGTTACATCTCTCTGAATGGAGGTAAAACCAAAGTAGACATAAATGCTATATTGATCAAATTATACTTGTCTTGTCAGACTTTTCCGTGTATGACAAACTTTACGACAGCCACCGAGTGTTTTCAGAAATGGAAATCCGAATAATTTTTGTTGATGAACTCACACAAAGTGAGTCAATTCTTAAGTAAACCATACTAATGTAAACAAAGATTTTATGGTATAAGGACATAAAACCGGACTGTTTTAGAAAATCAATTTATGACAGTTGTTGTCATGCCATTTTAGATCAATAATTGAGTCTGTTTCACGAAAGGGTCGAATTTCAACCATTAGGCCTAATGAGGACTTTCGGAGCATTCAGCATACAAATATGAAATAAATTAAACATGATCAACATGTTGTCTCTTCAAAGAAAACTCAACATTTGCAAAAGTCTTACGAGAGATTAACAATAAACAATCAATAAACTATTCACCGGCATCTTGAGATCTGCAACAATCTGATGCAAGAGAATATTATTTTTCTGTCAACCGCGGGATTTCCTACATCGTCGCCATCTTGTTTACTGTTGTTTAGCAACAATACACGGACTTCACGCGATAGTTTTCGATGGCACACGAGATCAAGGGAAGTAACTCTCATTTGTGAACGTTTTCGTTTCACGTTTCGCAGGCAAACATATTTCAACATGACTTTCTGATTTATCTCCCGATGTTTTCACTTAAACCGTGGGCACGCTTGTGATATACTGTAAGTTACTGCGTGATACATCAGGTTGGTCAATGGCGATATTGAAAACATTCATCATGGCAGCCGCAACTATGTCGCTTTCATAAACAAACCCAAACTTGTGCCCGTGTTGGATGGCGATCAGTCAATAATAACATCATTAGTTGATGGAAAGGGAGGGAACATTACAGTACCTGTCATAATTATAGATTATATATTAGCAATCATCGTCTTGAAAACAATTAATCCTAGGACACATTATTTTCACGTTTCAATACAGGATGTATTCAAAGACAGGTTTATGTAGGCCTACATGCTGTAGTCAGATGGTAGTTGATGCACAGGACTGTTTAGCGAAATTCACGCGTATTCATTCGGACAATTGCCACAAATAGCTGCAAATCTGCTTATGCGGCATTAAACAATATTCACTCACCAACTCACTTGAGAGTTAAAGGGTGGTTTGGACGATGAATATGCATGAATTTTAGAAGTCCTGTGGTTTGTGCTCTTTTGCCATTCAATATTTTGTATAGATCCCCATGAAACATGATGCCATATTCTATGTCCATTGTGGTTGTATGACATGATTAATAAACCTGCGAAGATCCGGATGAGACCAGGTCTTCAACAACCCATGCTTGCCGTAAGATGGGATCGGGTGGTCAGGCTCGCAGACTTGGTTGATGCATGTCATCGTAACCCAATTGAGTAGATCGATTCTCATGATGTCAGTCACTAGATTCTCTGGCCCTGACTCAATTATTTACAAGCCACCATCAAATAGCTGGAATATTGCTGAGTGTGGCGTTAGACAACAAACAACAACGTGATTATTGAGGATTGGGTGGTTAGTATGGCTGATCTAGCTGAACATGTGTCATTGTACTCCAGTGACATGGACTGTTGTGCATGTTATCGTCCTCTGGCTGGTTTGCCTAACTTTACAGGTTGGCATGGGGGAAAAGGTGAATTCATAACCACTCCCAGCTTGTAGACTCAATTTATTGTGTATTCGAAGACAAACCTTGAATGAATTCATAGACACATTGTTTATATTGGAATTGAATGACAATAAGTACTAATAATTACTTTCCATGTCTTTCACTTACCTCAACAACAGTATCAGAATTGAATGATAATTACTATCCATGTCAGTCGTTTACCTCAAGAACAGTTTCTGAGTTTTTTCTTAGGAAGGCTCTTTTTTAAAATAAATTCAATACAAAATATGAGAAATATTAGTATATCTTTTGCAGGATCCATTATTATGAATAAATAATTTGTTATGTATGTCCAAGCCGAGAAGGACAATTGGTGAGTGGAGTATTGGATTTCCCCTAGATCCCATCTTCCCGGGGCAATGAGTTCACTGACTTTAAAAGTCCAGTTTCCACCATTGCCGAACTAGGCTGGAATTTCTGGGCTTGATCATAGCACCCCCAGTGGCTATTACGAGTTTTGCCCCTTCTATTCTTTTGTTCCCCCTACTGGCCAATCATATTCCACCTCTCATATATCATTTGCAATTCCTTCAAACAAAATGGCAGCACCCAGTCAAGAAGATCTCATCGATATTAAAGATCTTTATTGTTATAAAACGGATGTCACCTTGCAAAGTGCATCATATCACAATTTGGAAAATATGTGTCGACGCCCAGTTGAAAGTACACACGACACATAAATCGTGCAATCGAAAGAATTCGGCATGGCAGTTGCCATGTTGTTTGTGAACTGGATGTCGATATCATTACATGATTTTGATTGGACTATGTATAGACTCGTTAGTCCAACCAAAAGGATAATTGCAGCCTAGTTTGGCAAGGGTGGAAACTGGACTTTTAAAGTCAGTTAACTCCCTTGCCTAGGGAAGGTGCATAAAATCCAAGATGAGAAAGAGATTAATTACAGCTTCCACATGAATCTGTATAAAAAGATTTTAAATTTGAGATTTGCAATACATATGCCACATAAAATTTCAATATTTATATGTAATAAAATAGGATATGTCTAGGAGTTCACCATTAATTTTGTCTACGAGTTGGAAGTAACTACAAATTCTCCATAGCTATGATTTGGTTTGGTTACGAATTCACTTACAGCCCTATCATGATCTGTATCTTTATGAAGTCCTGATTGTAGACTGGGATATTTATAATGAATGTATACTCTGGCATCTCTTTTCTGTTCAAGGAGTAAAAATCACAGTAGGTATGGGTCTAAGTATGCAGTGTCAAGGGCCAGTTTTGATGATATACATTATCTGTCATGATAATAGTTTCAATTTTCAATTAATAACATGATTACATATCCAGGCAAAATACAAGTACCGTACTTGTTTTTCAGCATGTTCAGATAACCTGACCGACCGCTTGTTTCACTTGCAACCCAACTGTTTTTATCACAGCTGGAAACAGCCACCAAGAAACCAATATTTAACATTTGTAAAAAGAATTTGGATATTTCCACATGTCATTGTTGCTGTAACAATTTTTACGGTTAAATTTGAAAAACAACACCACAAACATCAGTTCTAAACAAGCAATCTGTGTAAATTTAACATTATGAAAACATATCTATTAAAAAATGCCTACTGACCATATCTGTTAACACCAGAAACACGAGTACCTTGGGTTTTGGCCTCACAATGCTTCCTGCATGTCTTGTACACCAGAATGAAACTGGAACATAGTTAATTGCTGAACAGTGAAATAAAGGAAAGTAAGCTAAGTCCGTCATGGTATTGTATTTTGGTCTTTGTATTGTTTGTTGTAGGTTTAAGTCCTGTTGATATCAGTCTTCAGTCAAATTTGTCCAAACAGTCCATTTGGAGTCAGCCTTGACCAGATAACATTATGTCATCTGACCAATAGAGAAGTCTCTCTGAAGGGTTGATAGTTTCTTTCTAAAATTGGCAATGAGTAATATGTCGAATAATCTACTCAACTCTCGCAGCTAGATGATAAACTTATGTAAGAGTGCTAAAGTCCCTTGCCAGAGGCTTAGCACTTTCAGCACTCTTTCACTTGGATCAGATTGTCCATAATTCCTCATCGTTGATTGTTTATTCTCCAAAAAGATCAATTTCTTTTCACTTCATGCTCACATCATTGTCATAGGTTTCATTGAATACTCTTAAAAGTGTTTTGGGGGCACGGGTGGCCCAATCCTTTTGAAAAGACACCACAATTCAATGTCCAGAGATGCATCCCTTAGGCACCTATTTTTTGTGGGTTCAAATCCTAGTTCCGCCCGATTATGTGGGTTTCACCGAAGTGGTAAACATCTGAGACCTGCATCACTTTGGGCTTTCCTCACACATTAAGCTGACACGCAGTGATGTAACAGGAATACTGTTAAAAGAAGCGCCCTTAAACCCAACTCACTCACTCATAAAGTGTTTCAAGATCGTTGCTTTGTTTGTTTCAGGACTTGATGCACAATGCTTCGTGTGGCGTGGAACATCATCAAGACGTTGATTAGCCTCATCTTCAAAGTATTTTCACCTTTCAAGCGTTTGGTATGTCGCCGACGAAAAAACTCTGACTCGGGAATTATTCCTGTTGGCAATCACCTGTCTACATATGATTCCACCACTATTGACATGACGCCAGTGCCGGACAGCAGCGAGGTAGGACACAGCACAGCCTCGACATCTGTCAACATGATCCTTGTCACCTTGCATACTGATCTAATTTATTTGCGATTTATTTATTCAGTACTTTGAGGCCTCAGACCTTTGTGTACGAACGTTAAGGCACAGACATAATTACTGTTAGACATATATTTCTTTCCCTATCTGCATAGAACAAATGTTTTGTTAAATTAGTAATAATGTTTGAGTGTTGGCGATGACATCAAAATGTTAAAGTTATGTTTGAATGAAGGTAAAACTTAGCGTTAATCTATAGTTGTCTTAACTGTTTGTATGCTGGACACACTAATAGAAAAAGGGAATTCTGTTTGAACAAATTTTCAGTGCACTTTAAGCATGTTAAGTTACAAAGTTTACATTTTCTTATAATACTAATAATTTGATTTTTTTTTGATTTTACCATGTTAATAATGTCAGTCCTCCTTTATGTTCATTCAACCCTCAACATCCTGGGATTTGTATGGAGACAAGATGGATATTTTTTCTGCTAAAGCTGCAAAACCAGATATTTTTTTGATTATAACTATGAGCATTGATGAGCCCAAATGAAGCCCCAGAATATCGATTGGTCAGTCTCTTATGTGAGCTGAGACCACCTCCGTGGTGGAGTGGATAGAGCATCTGCCCAGAGCGTGGGAGGTCTGTGGTTCTATCCCCTGGTCAGGTCATACGAAATGATGTTAAAAGATAGTACTTGTTACCCTGTCTGTCACTTGGCATTATGCTGATGAAACAAGGACTGGTCAGCTTAGAGTCTGTATACTGTGTGTGAGTGGGGTATTCTTGTGAAACTGTGGCATGGTATCTCAGCGGGCTAGTTCTATAGGACTAGTTGTAGTCCGCACTAGTACAAGCAGCCCCACACCTGCATGCACATCACTCTATGACTGAAATAATCTTGAACGCAACGGTAATCCCTAATTTACCTCACCTCAAATTCCTAGCTGCAGTCACCAGTGCTGTAGAAGTCAACTCGACCCGTGAAGATCCGGGTAGAATAGGTCTTCAGCAACCCATGCCTGCCATAAAAGGCGACTATGCTTGTCGTAAGGGGAGACTAACGGGATCGGGTGGTCAGGCTCGCTGACTTAGTTGATGCATGTCATCGTATCCCAATTGGGTGGATCGATGCTCATGATGTCAAACACTGGATTGTCTGGTCCAGACTCGATTATGTTTAAGACCGGCGGCATATAGCGGGAATATTGCTGAGTGCGGTGTTAAACAACAAACAACAAACAAACAAAAAACAGAAGTCAACTCAGTGTTCCATGTTTGATCCACAGACAGAGCTTCAGTCGTGGGACAGCTGGGGAATAGAGGACACAAGTCGCAAGAGTCACACCGGACACATGACAGGTCATGTGACAGCGAGTAACTATCGACAAAAGCGCTTGTCAGAACCAGAGCCGGAGCCTGAGGTAGATTACTTCCAGGACCTCACACCAGATTTTAAAAAAGCACCAAAGGTGGGTTATCAAATGAACAGTGTTGACGGGGTGGAAACTAATTTCTCCTGTGGACCATGGGGGAATGAATAAAACTGGGGCTGTGGATGTGGATGTGGATGGATTTAGATGCGATTGATACTGAAGACATTTCTTATGTAAAAAAGAGTAAAGTTTGATAGCCAGGCAAAACCAACTCGCTTGTGTCAACATACAAAAATCAGTCTTCTGTATCTGGATTCGTAGAGAAAATCATTATAAGATTTTCAGCAAGCGAGAGACGATGTGCCCAAATGGCAACTGTCTGCATGCATTCAAGTTTGTATTCATTCTTTTTTGTTTTTAGATATTACTGAAGAAGAAAGATGAACCTAGTATCAACAAGACAGCAATCTCCAACAGGCTAGCAGTGTCATCTGATATCCCCATACCTGTATGTATAAATACCAACACAGTCTCAGACCCACATGTAGTAACACCATCAATCTGACACCTGTATATAGTAACAGCATCAGTCTTACACCCGTATGTAGTAACACTGTCAGTCTAACACCTGTATGTAGTAACACCATCAGTCTTACACCTGTATGTAGTAACACCATCAGTCTTACACCTGTATGCAGTAACACCATCAGTCTGACACCTATATGCAGTAACACCATCAGTCTTACACCTGTATGCAGTAACACCATCAGTCTTACACCTGTATGCAGTAACACCATCAGTCTTACATCCGTATGTAGTAACACCATCAGTCTAACACCTGTATGTAGTAACACCATCAGTCTTACATCCGTATGTAGTAACACCATCAGTCTTACACCTGTATGCAGTAACACCATCAGTCTTACACCTGTATGCAGTAACACCATCAGTCTTACACCTGTATGCAGTAACACCATCAGTCTTACACCTGTATGCAGTAACACCATCAGTCTTACACCTGTATATAGTAACAGCATCAGTCTTACATCCGTATGTAGTAACACTGTCAGTCTAACACCTGTATGTAGTAACACCATCAGTCTAACACCTGTATGTAGTAACACCATCAGTCTAACACCTGTATGTAGTAACACCATCAGTCTAACACCTGTATGTAGTAACACCATCAGTCTTACACCGTATGTAGTAACACTGTCAGTCTGACACCTGCTTGTAGTAGCACCATCAGTCTGACACCTGTATGTAGTAACACCATCAATCTGACACCTGTTTGTAGTAACACCATCAGTCTGACACCTGTATGTAGTAACACCATCAGTCTGACACCTGTATGTAGTAACACCATCAGTCTGACACCTATATGTAGTAACACCATCAATCTGACACCTGTATGCAGTAACACCATCAATCTGACACCTGTTTGTAGTAACACCATCAGTCTGACACCTATATGTAGTACCACCATCCATCTGACACCTATATGTAGTAACACCATCAGTCTGACACCTATATGTAGTAACACCATCAATCTGACACCTGTATGTAGTAACACCATCAATCTGACACCTATATGTAGTACCACCATCCATCTTACACCTGTATGTAGTAACACCATCAGTCTGACACCTGTATGTAGTAACACCATCCATCTGACACCTGTATGTAGTAACACCATCCATCTGACACCTGTATGTAGTAACACCATCAATCTCACCTGTTTGTAGTAACACAAATGTTGTATCATGGTATATGTCAGTGCATGTGTTTACGTTGTAATAAGTGTGATTCATAGTGACAGAGGGAATATCATTACTCCATTGATAGGTCTATCACTTATCACAGACATATGCAGGTTTTTCATCCCTGATTGTCCATGTGGTTGTCCATGCTGTGGAGCAGAGCGACAAGGGCAATGTGCGTTGATCTGAAAAAGCCCAGGACTGGTGTCAAGACAAGTGCTCTGTATGTCGCTGTATGTCATGGTGTATTTTGCAGGGCTCGGAGCTAGGCAGCTGGGAGGACGGGGGAAACGCCTGGGGGGACGAGTCTCAGGAGGACCTGTCCTGGCAGGCAGATGCCGCCATGAAGGAGAAGAGGCGACTCGAACGCCAGGAGAGGACGATGGAGCAGCAGCGGAAAAAACACGAGAGGGATATGAAAGGTGGCCAGAAAAGAGACAGTCACATGATGGCGGTCAGGTTGTCATGATGCAGTGTCCAGTGTGGTCACCATGGGGTTATGTGGAGGATTTCCTGGGTACAGTGGACATGCAGTGGACATGCTAAGGACATACAGTGTGGGATGGGTGTTGGACATTATCTCATTATGTGGTACATCTTGTTGTAATCTGTGTTTTAGTGACATAATCATCATGTTTAATGTTGATGTGCTGTTTTCGGAATAGTTGAATGACTTTTTAGATGTGTTTGTGTCTGGTATGAGTCAGGCATGGAGCTGCCTTGGAACCGATCCAAAGAGTGTTTATGTATCTCAGTGTTTAATTGCATGTGTAATGTTAAGTTAGGTTAGGCAACATTTCCCATGTTGTAAGGCATCTTCTAGCACCCCCTGCATGTCTTGGTGAACCTGCTGTGTTGCCATGGATACTGCTGGGGGCCATGGTTGCTGACAGTTGCTACAGGTGGAGGCAGTGGACACGGGCTATTGCATGTGGTTGTACCCTGTCGGACTTAACAATACATTTTGATGAGATACAATACATATCTAAATAGTTCAGAACTCCAGATAGGCTTCATATTTGCATTAAATACATAAGATAGAGCACCATTACCCAATTAATCTTTAAGCTGCTTGCACACAAACATGTATGAAAAATGTCAAAAACACAATAAATGTAACAACGTAATTACCTGTAATGTATTTTCCTATATTTCTATACAGATCTTTTTTCTCTGATTGAATGCACGCATCACACAACATGAACTGTATTGCAGTAAATAGTGAAAAAAACATAAGAAAGGTGCCACTTCTCTGTTATTGTTAATTGGCCACACAGGTCACTGACTGGTCAATAGGAGGGACATAGAAGGGACATAACTCATAATAGCCACTGGTGGTACTACGATCGAGTTCAGAAATTACAGCCTAGTTCCGCAAGGGTGGAAACTGGTTTTTTACAGTCAGTGAACTCCCTTGCCTCGGGAAGATGACATGTTTCACACTTAGGGCTTCTTGCGAACTGATACAAATTAGAAGTCACCAGAATTATCTTTAAGAAAAGTCTACTCATTTTTGTAAAGATAGCCAATGGACCCAAGGGAGTTAAAACATATTGAATACATACAGAAAGATGTCTTTACCTACTGTGAATGATAACTTTTCACTGAATAAATACTCAGTGGCTTAAGACATTATCTGGAGCCCTGTTAGTAAGGTGGCCATGCTGCATTGCAGACTTACATCATCAAAGAGAATGACAACAGGTATAAGTTTAGAAATGTATGTTTCAATTTATTTTAAATTTTGTACCATCATAATATTGTATTTTACATTTCATTCTCATACCATATAACATGTCATGAATATGTGATGTTTTATATCAATACCTGACCTGAAGCACAAAGTATGGCGTTTCACCAGTGTTTTGGTGAATTGTAACTGTCCTAATAAGGTGTGTGAGGCGGTGGAGTACCCTAGTGGTTAATGCATTCACTCGTCACTTCGAAGGCCCAGGTTCGATTCCCCATATGGGTACAATGTGTGAAGCCCATTTCTGGTGTCCCCTACCATGATATTGCTGGAATATGCTAAAAGCGGTATAAAACCCTACTCACTCACTCACTAGTAATGTTTGTGTCATGTCAGGACGTTCAGAGTGCTGTTCCTGATGTAGACAGTTGTACCCCCTTGTGTAGTGTCATATGCTGGGTGGGCTGTTCCTGATGTAGACAGTTGTACTGCCCTTGTGTCACGTCAGATGCTTGGAGGGCTGTTCCTGATGGAGACAGATGTACTGCCCTTGTGTCGTGTCATATGCTGGGTGGGCTGTTCCTGATGTAGACAGTTATACTGCCCTTGTGTCATGTCATATGCTGGGAGGGCTGTTCCTGATGTAGACAGTTATACTGCCCTTGTGTCATGTCAGATGCTGGGAGGGCTGTTCCTGATGTAGACAGTTGTACTGCCCTTGTGTTATGTCAGATGCTGAGAGGGCTGTTCCTGATGTAGACACTTGTACTGCCCTTGTGTCATGTCAGATGCTGGGAGGGCTGTTCCTGATGTAGACAGTTGTACTGCCCTTGTGTCATGTCAGATGCTGGGAGGGCTGTTCCTGATGTAGACAGTTGTACTGCCCTTGTGTCATGTCATATGCTTGGAGGGCTGTTCCTGATGTAGACAGATGTACTGCCCTTGTGTCATGCTCAGGCACTGAAGCCATTTAGTCTCTGAATGTAGAAATATCATGACACAATCATATATTTATCATGTCTCTTGAAATTGAAGTAAGTCTTTTGTTTTGTTTTTTTGTTTATGATGTTAATGGTTGGTTTTGTCAGATTCTGTCTTGAAATGATTCAAAGTGGCCAAATGAACATGATGATGATGAAGCCTCAGAAAGGCAGGAAAATATTGTTGCTTTATTTTCCAGGTATAATATTTACTGAACAAAACAAACTGAGGATCATTAATATTGGGGGGATATTTTTATGAAATTGTGTGGTCAGTTCACTGCAAAAAATACCCCCAAAATATCCATGAGCCCTATTTTCATTGTTCAGTTTATGACTGCTGTCAGTGAGAGCTTTCCCATTGCAGAAGTCTATCAGAACTATTGTAAGCAGCAGATGAAATGACATTAAGACATGGAACAGCACATGCTTTGTTCGGTGTCTGTACCCCTGCTCTACCCCTGCTAATGGTCTCCACAGTGCTGAAACATCGAGCAGAATCAGGCATTTGACAGTTCGCATAATTTGGTGAATGAAATATTTATATACATTGTATATTACTGTGGTAAAATTTGATAAATGATGGGTATTTAATAAAAGAATTTTCTCTTTAGAGGTAATACCTTATTTTACTATTGGTAAAAGTTTATCATGTTATGAAAATGTGTTGTTTCCATGAGCTTATCATGACAGTCAAAGTGAGATTATATGATTAGCCATGATTTGTCATCCGTTTGTCTGTTCATAGCCTTTACACTATTAGCACTCAGATCTAAGACCACAGTTCATTTCAGTGTCACTCACGGTAGGTGGCGGGGCAGTCAGGTGGCCTAGTAGTTACAGTGTTTGCTTGTGACGCTGAAGACCCGGGTTCGATTCCTGACTTGGGTACAATGTGTGAAGCCCATTTCTGGTGTCCCTCGCTGTGATATTGCTGGAATATTGCTAAAACCAAACTCACTCACTCACAGTAGGTGCCAGTTTTCAGTATAACCATGGCAGCAGTAGAATATCATTTTGCAGCAGCACTTCATAGTTGATAGCTGTGGTGTAAAAGCACTTGTTTGGGTTTTTATGGAACATCAGAGAATGTCTATGAGAACTTTTTCTCCAATGTAGTAGAGGTTTTGTGTTATGAAGAAAGTGGACGAAACATGTCATTACTTAAAATTGTGAAATCAGCTATGTCTGCAGTTATTTATACGAGAAATCTGGCATTCGATAAAATATTTTTTTCAAAAGAATCTCTGTGTTGTGCCCTGTTGGTCCATGGTTTAAAGGCTTTCCTCCCACATTGAGCTGACACATCCTGATATACCTGGAATACTGTTATAGCTGTGTTGAACCCAACTCACACAAATACTGATCAAAAGTGAGTTGAAATAAACTAACAATTCTATCTTACTTCATTATGTCCAAAACTTGCATGAACGTAAGTGTTAGTCATATGGATAAGCTATTACTTTAATAGCTATTATTGGGCCTTTTTTGAGTTTGCTTGTGGGGGCACGGGTGACCCTGTCGTCTAGGCACCGTGATTCGCTGTGCAGAGTTGCGTCCCTTGGGCACACCAGAAACCTATGATTGTGGGTTCGAATCCCGGTTCTCCCCCATTATATTTCTAGGTTTATCAGCACCATAACCCTGCTCGTGTGTTTCACCGAAGTGGTAAACGTCTGAGACCTGCATCACTTCGGGCTTTCCTCCCACATGAAGCTGACACACAGTTACTGTTAAAAGCGATGTTAAACCCAACTCACTCACTCACTCACTCACTCACTCACTCACTCACTCACTCACTCACTCACTCACTCACTCACTCACTCAGTTTTCTTGTGGACCAAAAGGACCATTATTATGCCTGGCCCTTTCTTCTGAGCCTGTCGTTTTGTGCAAATGGTAAAGTGACATTTGATATCTGTATAATGTGCAGTGGATATTCATATTTGTTTTCAATCAAATTAAGATCCAGTTTTTCCGACCTCTCTGTGACAAACGCCTCAGAGGAGTCATGAGGCGGCCTGTTTTTCTGATAATCAGTTTGTCTTGCAAGGGGGACAACTCTCTCTGGGTTATGTGTTTTGTAAGACGTAACCAACTCTTGATAATGTTGTACAACTTCTTTCAACCGCAGTCACTGATATGACCTATGAGTTAGTGAGTGGGGTATGTCAGCTCACAAGGGACGACACCCTGTAGATTTCAGACATCGTAGTGATATGAAACCATGTTAATCCGGTCAGTGCTGAGTGTTTGTTTCTTGCTTAAGGCGGCACTGAGCAATATTTCAGTGACATGAGTTATGACATCTGTCTGCAAATAATCTAGTATGGACCAGACAATGCAGTGCTTGACACCACGAGCACTGATCTTTCAATATGGATACCGCATGCAATCAACCAAGTCACTGAGCCTGACGTCCAGATCTCGTTTATTAGTTCTTTCCCGTTAAATTTTCCCAATTAACTCATTAACTCAAGTGTGTGTGTGTGTGTGTGTGTGTGTGTGTGTGTGTGTGTGTGTGTGTGTGTGTGAGCTCTTTTGACGTTTGTGGAAAGTGTTTGGAAGACACCTCGTCATGGAACTAAAATGCTCAGTGTTAAACCAAACTCACTTACTTTTGAGGAACTTATATGGACACTATGTCTGGTAACGGCAAGCTGAGTCAAGATGAACACACAAAATTTGTATATGTTTACCCTCAGTCACTTTGATACTGATGAATCAGGCAATATATGTACATCGACAATTCGCTTAACGTATTATCATATATGTAAAGACGCCGCCCTGTGCATATACGATTAGACCCGTGAAGATCCGGGATAGAATAGGTCTTCAGCAACCCATGTTTACCGTAAAAGGCGACTATGCTTGTCGTAAGAGGCGACTAACTGGATCGGGTGGTCAGGCTCGCTGACTTGGTTGAAGCATGTCATCGATCCCAATTGCGTGGATCGATGCTCATGATGTCAATCACTGCATTGTCTGGTCCAGACTCGATTATTTACAGACCGCCGCCATGTAGCTGGAATATTGCTGAGTGCGGCGTTAAACAACAAACAAACAAACAAAGCATATACGATTGTTACATTTTTACAACACATCAGAAACATGTCAGGACATAATTGCTCTCGTAAGTCGACTAAAATGGGGATCCGATGGTCACAATCTGTGAAGTGTCATTGCACCCCAATCGCCCGGGGCGCGGCTCATTATTTCAGTCACCCGTTGTATTTAACAAAGTACACACTCAAACTATTCCGTTCATTAACCATACATTGTCATAGTGCTGCCACCCTAGCCGTAAAAACTAAATATAAACAAGGCATTTTACTATATATAATACATTTGGAAATGTGACTTCATGTACCAATTTGAATATTGTTTTTTGAAAATTCAGTAGAATTACAGCATTCTTATAGTTGAGCTAAAACAAAATAAACCCCGTTATGACCTTGGATAAAATATATCTGCTGCTTGTTGGTTGGTTGGTTTGTTGTTTAACGCCGCACTCAGCAATACTACAGCTATATGGCGGCGGTCTGTAAATAATCGAGTCTGGACCAGACAATCCAGTGATTGATATCATGAGCATCGATCCACGCAATTGGGATCGATGACATGCATCAACCAAGTCAGTGAGCCTGACCACCCGATCCCGTTAGTCGCCTTTTACGACAAGCATAGCCACCTTTTACGGCAAGCATTGGTTGTTGAAGACCTATTCTACCCCGGAATCTTCACGGGTCCTGCTGCTTGTAAGAGGCGACTCTATTTGATGGGGTTGTTGGGAGACTTGGTTGATTGCGTGTCGTCGTACACCGACGGCGTAGGACGCTCATAATATCAACACGGGACTGTCAGGCTCAAACTCGATTATATACAGGCCGCTGTCCTATAGCTGTACTATTAGTGAGTACGGCGTCAAGCAACAAACAAAACCTGGTATCTACACACCATCTGCTGAATCACGGCCATCTATACACGTCAACGGCCTCCGTGGTCTAGTGGACAGAGCGTCCGTCCAGAGAGCGGAAGGTCTGTTAGCTGAGTGCGGCGTTATACAACAAACGCGCCATGTAATACCGAGTGGCCTGTATTGAATAGTATATATACTTTCGCATTATTTGCAAGAGCGCATTATTTGCAAGACACTCCGAAAAAATGTGATTCCTTATTTTTATTTCTCTCCTTACTGAACGTCTGTGTGAGTCAGATAAAAAATATAAAGTCACGCCGGCAGTTTGTCGGCCATATTAAGTACTTGTATGCCACCAATCCACTTTCTACTTTAATACTCTGATCAATACGTTTTCATCAATTAATATCGGTATCTGTCACAGAGACAAGCACGCTATATCTCCTGGTCGCTGCTGTTGACAGGCGTGTTTTGTATAATAGGATATATGTTCTGGTCACACTGGGGACATTGCCTGTCGCGTTTTTCTTCTGTTTTCATCAGTGACCGGGTCAACCAGTTCACAACCTTAAACCTCGTGTCCCTAGCCCATCTATCTTATCATAACCACAATGGCTTTATGACAGTCGATAGTGGAAACACCCAATCTATATTCATCATGAAGGCCTTTCGGACCATACAGTGATACACTTACATTCACAGGCAACGCTGGACAATACTCTGACCCCTATATCTATCCTGAACAATAATCTGACCCCCTATATCCATCCTGAACAATACTATTACCCCCCTATGTCCATCCTGAACAATACTATGACCCCATATGTCCATCCTGAACAATACTATGACCCCTATAGCCAGCCTGAACAATACTATTACCCCTATAGCCAGCCTGAACAATACTATGACCCCTATAGCCAGCCTGAACAATACTATGACCCCTATATCTATCCTGAACAATACTATGACCCCTATAGCCAGCCTGAACAATACTATGACCCCTATAGCCAGCCTGAACAATACTATGACCCCTATAGCCAGCCTGAACAATACTATGACCCCTATAGCCAGCCTGAACAATACTATGACCCCTATAGCCAGCCTGAACAATACTATGACCCCTATAGCCAGCCTGAACAATACTATGACCCCTATAGCCAGCCTGAACAATACTATGACCCCTATAGCCAGCCTGAACAATACTATGACCCCTATAGCCAGCCTGAACAATACTTTGGCCCCTATAGCCACCCTGAACAATACTTTGGCCCCTATAGCCACCCTGAACAATACTATGGCCCCTATTGCCACCCTGAACAATACTATGGCCCCTATATCCACCCTGAGCAATAAAATGACCCCCTATATCCACCTTGAACGATACTATGACCCCTATATTCATCCTGAACAGTACTATGACCCCCTATATCCACCCTGAACGATACTATTACCCCTATATCCATCCTGAACCATAATATGACCCCCTATATCCATCCTGAACAATACTATGACCCCTATATCCATCCTGAACAATACTTTTGCCCCTTTAGCCACCCTGAACAATACTATGGCCCCTATAGCCACCCTGAGCAATAAAATGACCCCCTATATCCACCCTGAACGATACTATGACCCCTATGTTCATCCTGAACCATACTATGACCCCCTATATCCACCCTGAACGATACTATTACCCCTATATCCATCCTGAACCATAATATGACCCCCTATATCCATCCTGAACAATAACATGACCCCTATATCCACCCTGAACGATACTATGACCCCTGTAGCAATCCTGAACAATACTATGACCCCCCTATATCCATCCTGAACCATAATATGACCCCTATTTCCATCCTGAACAATAACATGACCCCTATATCCACCCTGAACGATACTATGACCCCTATATCCATCCTGAACAATACTATGACCCCCTATATCCATCCTGAACCATACTATGACCCCCTATATCCACCCTGAACAGTACTATGACCCATATATCCATTCTGAACAATACTATGACCCCCCTATATCCACCCTGAACGATACTATGACCCCTATATCCATCCTGAACAGTACTATGACCCATACATCCATCCTGAACAATACTATGACCCCCCTATATCATCCTGAGCAATACTATGACCTCCTATATCCATCCTGAACGATACTATGACCCCTATATCCACCCTGAACAATACTATGTTGTAATGCCGCTACCTTAATCTCAGACATTACTTTTAGGTATTTTACTGAAATACATTATTATGACACCAACTTCTTTACGAGTTTACATTCATTGCGGGCAATGACATGTTACCCCAACCTTCACCCTATAAA
Organism: Haliotis rufescens; assembly: GCF_023055435.1. Lineage (NCBI taxonomy): Eukaryota > Metazoa > Mollusca > Gastropoda > Lepetellida > Haliotidae > Haliotis > Haliotis rufescens. Next base: position 74,435,996 of record NW_025963779.1, on the reverse strand, counting down.
ACACCATGATCCCAGTTTTTTCATCTAGGAACTCCTTTGACAAGTATATCTTCACAGACGCATCACACACTGCTTACACATGGTGTTGGCTGTGGAGTATATGTGTGTTTCCACCTCAGTGTTTGGTTTTGACCCTTGGGGATTCAACGCTAGAATTGCCCCCAAGACGCTTGTGCTGGCCGTAAGTGGCTTACTGTATGGAGTGGTCAGGCTTGGTTGATAGCATGTCATCGTACCCAGTCCGCGTGGATCGTAAGTCATAATATCAATCACTCGTTTGCATTTACTTACAGCCGCCATGTAGCCATCTTCCCGAGGCAAGAGAGTAAACTGACTTTAAAAGTCCAGTTTCCACCCTTGCCGAACTAGGCCAGTGGCAATTACCAGTTATTTCCCTTTTAAGCCTCTCCTATGGACCAATGAGATTCCATCACTTGCGTTTGCTTCACACAAAATGGTGGCGCCCAGTCAGGACGATCTGATCGATAATCAAGGTCAAGATTGTGATAAAACGGGTCTTACATCGCGAAATGCATCAAATCACGTAAGCACCTTGATTAAAAACATGAAAAGATTTAGAAAATATCTGTTGACCACGACTTGGCGGTGCAAATGCTTTGCAAATCCTGCAATCGATCGAAATCTGCACGACAGTGTACGAACCGGATTTCGATTTCGGTGCGCGATTTTGATTTGACTATGCATAGACTCGTTAGTCCAGCCAAAATGTAACTCCATAATACCAGCCTAGTTCGGCAAGGGTGGAAACTGGACTTTTATAGTCAGTTAACTCTCTTGCCTCGGGAAGATGCCATGTAGCTTGAATAGTGGTGAGCACGGCGTTAAGCAACAAACAAACCTGGTACCTACACACCACCTGGTGAATCACGGCTATCATCTGTACAAGTTGCCCGCCTCCGTGATGTAGTGGATAGAGCGTCCGTCCAGAGAGCGGAGGGTTGATGGTTCGATCCCCAGCCTCGGCATAACAAAAGACATAAAAAGATGGTACTTGCTGTTACTCTTTTGGCGCTCGGCATTAAAGGGATAAAACAAGGACTGGTCTGAGTAGGGTATCCATGTTAAACTGCGGAATGGTATCTCAGTGGGCCAGCAATTTACAATCGGCATTAGTCAGGACTAGTACAAGCACGCAAACGCACATGCATGTATGTCGTTATACAACTGTAATACCTCGTATGACCTCCCCTCCAAATGAAGTTATGTTTGTTTGTTTCTTTATTTGTTGTTTAACGCCGCACTCAGCAATATTCAAGCTATATGACGGTGATCTGTAAATAATCGAGTCTGGACCAGACAATGCAGTGATTGACATCATGAGCATCGATCCACGCAATTGGGATCGATGACATGCATCAACCAAGTCAGCGAGCCTGACCACCCGATCCCGTTAGTCGCCTCTTACGACAAGCATAGTCGCCTTTTATGGCAAGCATGGTTTGCTGAAGACCTACTCTACCCCGGATCTTAACGGGTCCTAAATGAAGTGGGGATCACACTTAGTTGAAAAGTGTACCGCTAATGGTGCCTCAAAATCTAGAAATTAAGATGGCGACGATAGTGCAGGTTACAGAGTCTGTGCTTAGTACAGGGAGGTTGTTTCTGTTCAGAGAGTAGATGCATACCCTGTATAATCAGGTGCATCTGCACTCTAACAATATGTTTAGCTATTCAATACAAACCTAAGCGCGTTCCTTGTCCCACTATTCCGTCTTCTCTACACAAGTGTAATATTTTTGAACGCGACGTTAAACCCCATTTCACCTCACCCCTAAACACATTAATCTCATCCACTCAAAGACAACAGAAGTGTTAACCAGCTGTCGAACAAAGTGGACACTCATAAACAACAGAAAGTTTAATCACAAAGTATGAGTGACAGAAAATCATTGTTAATTAGCATATCATTGACCCACTGAACGCTGATGCGCCGTTAATATCCCCGTTACTTGATAGGTCGTGGACTGATCTGTATGATGTATGTTGCCAAGGCTCATCTCAATTACATCACAGCAAGGATATAGCAGCCGGCCCTACACACAGCAACAACCACGGGTCGAGGACGTACGTGACAGCGGTTTGCACTGTTTACTTCCATACTGGATAACGACCGTAATATATGATGACTTTAAAGAAAAAGCTGCAAATAAAAAATGAACTGGCAAGACAGATAATTGCTGAGTTTTGGGGGACATTTATTCTCGTGGTAAGTACTTTGCGATTATCCAAAATAAATATATTGTAAATTTTTGGCGTTTTTTAAGCATGGAATAAATTTAATATGCTGTACAGATTCATTCTTGAAAATGAGAATGCATTGCCTGTCTTTGTTTCCAATATGAATAATGTTCTACTGGAGTTTAACTCTCTATTTGTGCTGTGATATGAATACATTGTGGTATGTGAAAATGTTTCAGCTGACGGGATTATTTTAATATCAGCTCAGCTGCTGTCATTGTTAATCAATACTAAAACCTTAACAAAACTTAGAAAAGTTACCTAAATCAGTAACGGCTCGGATATCTTGCTTCCTGTTGAAAATACTCTTTTGCAAAGACCACGATTTTTGCCTTTAAAGTGACATTCCATAGGGAGTACCACAAATGTAATCATTATTAGTAAAACTTTAGCTTTTGTTAGTACATCAGAAAATATAGCCCAACGTCTTTAAATGATTAATATGAACAACACTCCCGAACTTAATATTTCTAAACACCAGGGGCGGTCGGGTAGCCTAGTGGTTAAAGCGTTCGCTCGTCACGCCGAAGACCCGGGTTCGATTCCCGACATGGGAACAATGTGTGAAGCCCATTTCTGGTGTCCCCCGCCGTGATATTGCTGGAATATTGCTAAAAGTGGCGTAAAACCATACTCACTCACTCACTCTAGACACCATGGTCATACAACTATTCCACTGACGTGTTTGATGCGCACCAACCGGAACTTCAACCCAGACGGAATGTGTTCCTTTTGTGAAGTAGGCTTGGTCTTCATACATTTCTCATTCCAACAACAACGCCAAGAACATGAGGGAACGAAACATTTTCAAAACCTGCCAATCTAAATAACAAATTTGATGTATTTCTTTTAATCATTGACAATGCATAAACGATTTTGAGGGGGTGACAAAATATCAACTTTAATGCACTTGGTATCTACATTAGAGGGGTGGGAATATATACGGAACTAATATCACTAAGTAAACCTTTCTCTACTACTCGGTAAGGTTTAATTGAAGTTTGGCTTAATTCCTGGTCTATAAACATGTTTCTGTTTGTCCATCTTGGCGCTGTAGACCTTCGCAATAGCATCCGGGGCCCAGTATGTCCTCAGCCGCCAGGAACTGTCCAGTTACCTGTCCGTCAGCTTCGCCGGCGGCATGGGTCTCACACTTGGTATCTACTGGTCTGGAGGGGTGTCAGGTAGGTGACATGGGTCTCACACTTGGTATCTACTGGTCTGGAGGTGTGTCAGGTAGGTGACATGGGTCTCACACTTGGTATCTACTGGTCAGGAGGGGTGTCAGGTAGGCGACATGGGTCTCACACTTGGTATCTACTGGTCTGGAGGGGTGTCAGGTAGGTGACATGGGTCTCACACTTGGTATCTACTGGTCTGGAGGGGTGTCAGGTAGGCGACAAGGTTCTCACACTTGGTATCTACTGGTCAGGAGGGGTGTCAGGAAAGTCAGTTGGGTCTCACACTTGGTATCTACTGGTCTGGAGGGGTGTCAGGTAGGTGACATGGGTCTCACACTTGGTATCTACTGGTCAGGAGGGGTGTCAGGTAGGCGACACGGTTCTCACACTTGGTATCTACTGGTCAGGGGGGGGTGTCAGGAAAGTCAGTTGGGTCTCACACTTGGTATCTACTGGTCTGGAGGGGTGTCAGGTAGGCGACACGGTTCTCACACTTGGTATATACTGGTCTGGAGGGGTGTCAGGTAGGCGACACGGTTCTCACACTTGGTATCTACTGGTCAGGAGGGGTGTCAGGTAGGCGAAACGGTTCTCTCACTTGCTATCTACTGGTCAGGAGGGGTGTCAGGTAGGCGAAACGGTTCTCACACTTGGTATCTACTGGTCTGGAGGGGTGTCAGGTAGGCGACACGGTTCTCACACTTGGTATCTACTGGTCTGGAGGGGTGTCAGGAAAGTCGGTTGGGTCTCACACTTGGTATCTACTGGTCTGGAGGGGTGTCAGGTAGGCGACACGGTTCTCACACTTGGTATCTACTGGTCAGGAGGGGTGTCAGGAAAGTCAGTTGGGTCTCACACTTGGTATCTACTGGTCTGGAGGGGTGTCAGGAAAGTCAGTTGGGTCTCACACTTGGTATCTACTGGTCTGGAGGGGTGTCAGGTAAGTCAGTTGGGTCTCATGCTTGGTATCTACTGGTCTGGAGGGGTGTCAGGAAGTTGACATAAGTTGTACGCAGGATATTTTCGAGATTGAAGTAAAAATATTAAAAAATTAAGCTAGGAACAAATATGGTTGTGTGAATGATCATATTGAACGCACTCCTAGCATACACGTTATCATTCAATTGCCAGATGGTCCAGATGGTCTCAAAGATCAAGCATTATCTACCCGCAACAAGTGCAATCCCTTCCATCATTCTTACTGTATTTCAGTGTCCAAAGCATCTGTCATGTTCTCACTTGGTACCTAATATGGTGTTTCAGGGGGGTGCCTGAACCCCGCCGTCACCATGGCGTTGTGTCTACGAGGTGTCATCCCCTGGTACAAGTGGCCCTTCTACACTATGGCCAACCTAGGAGGGTCCTTCCTTGCTGCGGCGGTGCAGTATCTGCTTTACTTTGGTGAGACTGTAAGCTTATTTGTTTGTTTGTTGTTTAACGCCGCACTCAGCAATATTCCACCGGTCTATAAACATTCGAGTCTTTACCAGGCAATCCTGTGATTGACTTCATGACCATCGATCTACGCAATGGTTTGTGTAAGTGGTACTTCCAGGCAGAGTGGGGGACACGGGTGGCCCAGTTGTCTAAGGCGCCGCGATTCGCTGTGCAGAGTTGCGTCCCTTGGGCACGCCAGAAATCTATGATTGTGGGTTCGAATCCCGGTTCGTCCCGATTATGTTTCTAGATTTGTCAGCGCCATACCCGTGCTCGTGGGTTTCACTGAAGTGGCAAACGCCTGAGACCTGCATCACTTCGGGCTTTCCTCCCACATTAAGCTGACACGCCGTGATATGACACGCGGTATAATATGGAATACTGTTAAAAGCGGCGTTAAATCCAACTCACTCACTCCAGTGTGATCAACGTCTAGTAGTGAAGGAATGATATACGTGACGTGTTGTACAAGTCCACCGAGTTATGCTGTAAACTGTAGTACTGTTTGCAACCAGATGCCCTGAACAACTACGATGGCGGCCTGAGATCAACCACAGGCCCCACAGCTACTGCCGGGATATTTGCCACGTATCCGCAGCCGTACGTGTCTACTGCAAGCTGCTTTTTCGATCAGGTGAGCTAAGATTGGTTTAGGTGCTTGTAACAAGCAAACAGTTGGTGGATGTAATTTGGCGCTTTATAAATGGACTTATAATTATCATCGTTTGCACTAAAGACGTGCCTTTTTATCTAAAACACCGTTCTCTATTTTCCCATATGTGAAATCCGCTGAAGAGTAATCCACCTAATACACTGTGTTAAGAGGTGGGATAAAGGGGATTAGGTGGCTAGCATGGATGCTGATTGTGGATGGATACTACATTAACATTAACGGTCTGCAACCTGGATACTGTTCCGGCCCCGTTTAACAGGGTGCTACAGACTACAGTGGACCTGTGTAAAAGTATGTAAGTTACGTCTGTCGTAGCCTAAGAGGGCAACTCGAACATCAATATGAAAGGGGCCCTGGTTGCTCTGTAAGTTTTGCCGCACCCAGCAATATTCCAGCTATATGACGGCGGTCTGTAAATATTCGAGTCTGGACCAGACAAATCTAGTGATTGACATCATGAGCATCGATCTACGCAATTGGGATACGGTGACATGCATCAACCAAGTCAGCGAGCCTGACCACCCGATCCCGTTTGTCGCCTCTTACGACAAGCAAAGTCGCCTTCTATGGCAAGCATGGGTTGCTGAAGACCTATTCTAACCCGGATCTTCATAGGGGGTCTGTAAGTCGCCATGATATAGCTGTAATACGTCCCAAAATCGCTCATTTAATAAAGCAGTCTTTATTGTGATCCTAGATTAGAGGCACATATGTGTGTAGTGCTTTGTGAGACTTGTATATATATATGGATGAGAACGAATGTGAGAGTTGAATGGCCACGCTCCCATTGCTGAATTCTACGTTTCAGGTATTCGGCACGTTCATCCTTCTGGGTTGTGTGTTGGCCATCACAGACAGACGCAACATGGCGCCTAGCGACGGCTTTCTCCCCGTCGCTCTCGGCTCCATCATGCTGGGCATGGGAACCTGCTTCGCCCTCAACTGTGGCTACGCCATCAACCCGGCGAGGGACCTCGGTCCGAGATTGTTTACCGCTATAGCCGGATGGGGGTCAGATCCTTTCACGTAAGTTACTTCCTGACTGATACTGGCGGTTCTGTTTCGGTCATATTGTACTTACTCCAGCCAAACATGAAAGTATGACACCTTCAGGATTAAATGTCTCAAACAATTTACACGCTGGACATGGTACACCGTCCAGATATCTCTGAAATGCAACTATTGATATTTCTGTGCGATTTAGCATGAAACCCAAAGTGATTAAGTCACCTGAAGTATGTATACTACCCAACACCGGGTCGGTATAACAGCCATGTCTGTGTTGTTCCTGTGTCACGTGCATTGTTAAGGACTGATTTCAAAGTACAACAACAAAACGGTTTCTGGTTGTTTTCAAAAAGAAAAAAACACATATTTACTATGTTTATGAAATACAGTAAACTACGTTTATAACAAACACGCTTATAACGAACTGACGGGTATAACGAACTTACTTTTTGGTTCCGACTATATGCTGTAGTTATGCCGTATATATACTTATAACGAACTACGGTTGTAACGAACTAAAATTAGTGGTCCCTTTGAGTTCGTTATAACCGATTACGTTTCCACGATGCTTATGCTATCACCCACCTGTTACATTTCGATTCTCATATGTTTTTTGTGAATGTGAAAATGTGTGTGTTTTTTATTTCAATGTCATGATAACAAATCTCGGTCTCTGTGTGTTAGGCGGTCTGTCCGACAGCAACAAGGCATGATATCCAGAGCAAACAAATATATATTGTATTTTTCGCGTGGCCATCCCCCTCATTGACGGACAGCTTGACAACTTGACAGCTTGACGTGGGAGGAAGACCCAAAGTGAGGCATGTCTTGCACGTTTACCACTTTGGTGAAACCACATGTATGGGGCTGACAGCTTAAAGACTGGGTCATAATCGAGAAAAATATAATTAGATTCGAACCCATACTTATCGGATCCTGGCGCGGCCAGAGGATGCAATTTGCGTCGTCTTATACCACTGAATATACATGAAGGATATGTGAGCAGACAACCTCTAGGACTGTTCCAGGTTCCGGGACTACAATTGGTTCTGGGTTCCCGTGGCTGGCCCGATGGTGGGTGCTGTGTTGGCCTGGCTGGTGTACACCATGTTCATAGAACTGCACTGGCCGGACGAGGAGAAGAACTTCATCGACAGCTCCTGTCCCGGCAACAATGGCAGACACGTGGTCAGCATAGCAACCGTGGACAGGGGTCACATAAATCCAACATTCAGCTGTGGTAGGTTTAAACACTAACACAATCTGATTACCATTACCACATCTGTACTGCCTCAGAAACAACATTGAATCAGATGTCTCTCGTTCCTGTGCTGGGGAGAAAAAAGCTAAGATATTAGCCAGCTACTCGCTACAGTTCTGGTCGCCTTCCCGTGTTCAAAATAACTCTTACATACAACTGGGCACTGGAGTCGTGGCTCTGGATTCAGCAGCACCAATAGCAAACAAGTAAGGCCCTGTATGCCTTCACCCGCACAGTGCAGAGGAAGGAGAAAGGTAGAGGGAGTGGGTGGTAATGGCAGGGGGATAATGTTATCAACGAGGACGTACACTGATGATGCCTTATTTGAATCTGTTATAATTATAAAAATGTAAAGTTCAAATCAGGTTGAGAGAATAGTTATAACTATCACGCCTTTTATTAACATTATCGTTCCAGTTTCACGATCGGGGCACCAAGATTGGCCTTTGCACGTACCCATGTTGTAATAGAACACGGGTCCTCGCCGTGACGAGTGAACGCTTTAACCACTAGACTACCTAAATTATTATGACGAAATCAAGACAAATACTGTTTTCAATTTATTACTGTAGATACTCCTGAGACGTCACATACCCATTTGTGATGTTGGTGTTCCTGAGACGACCCATGCCAGGCTGTGATGTTGGTGTTCCGGAGACATCCTACACCAGGCTGTGATGTGGATGTTCCTGAGACGTCAATGCCAACATGTGATGTTGAAGTCCTGAGACGTCCATACCAGCCTGTGATGTTGGTGTTCCTTAGACGTCCATACCAGCCTGTGATGTTGGTGTTCCTGAGACGTCCATACCAGCCTGTGATGTTGATGTTCCTGAGACGTCCATACCAGCCTGTCATGTTGGTGTTCCTGAGACGTCCATACCAGCCTGTGATGTTGATGTTCCTGAGACGTCCATACCAGCCTGTGATGTTGGTGTTCCTTAGACGTCCATACCAGCCTGTGATGTTGATGTTCCTGAGACGTCCATACCAGACTGTGATGTTGGTTTTACTGAGACGTTCATACCAGCCTGTGATGTTGGTTTTACTGAGACGTTCATACCAGCCTGTGATGTTGGTTTTCCTGAGACGTTCATACCAGCCTGTGATGTTGATGTTCCTGAGACGTTCATACCTGCCTGTGATGTTGATGTTCCTGAGACGTCCATACCAGCCTGTGATGTTGATGTTCCTAAAACGTTCATACCTGCCTGTGATGTTGATGTTCCTAAAACGTTCATACCTGCCTGTGATGTTGATGTTCCTGAGACGTCCATACCTGCCTGTGATGTTGATGTTCCTGAGACGTTCATACCTGCCTGTGATGTTGATGTTCCTGAGACGTCCATACCAGCCTGTGATGTTGATGTTCCTGAGACGTTTATACCTGCCTGCGATGTTGATGTTCCTGAGTCGTTCATACCTGCCTGTGATGTTGATGTTCCTAAAACGTTCATACCTGCCTGTGATGTTGATGGTCCTGAGACGTCCATACCTGCCTGTGATGTTGATGTTCCTGAGACGTTCATACCAGCCTGTGATGTTGATGTTCCTGAGACGTCCATACCAGCCTGTGATGTTGATGTTCCTGAGACGTTTATACCTACCTGCGATGTTGATGTTCCTAAAACGTCCATACCAAACTGTGATGTTGATGTTCCTGAGACGTCCATACCAGCCTGTGATGTTGATGTTCCTAAAACGTTCATACCAAACTGTGATGTTGATGTTCCTGAGACGTCCATACCAGCCTGTGATGTTGATGTTCCTGAGACGTTCATACCAGCCTGTGATGTTGATGTTCCTGAAACGTCCATACCGGCCTGTGATGTTGATGTTCCTAAAACGTTCATACCTGCCTGTAATGTTGATGTTCCTGAGACGTCCAAACCAGCCTGTGATGTTGATGTTCCTGAGACGTTCATACCAGCCTGTGATGTAGATGTTACTAAAACGTTCATACCGGCCTGTGATGTTGATGTTCCTGAGACGTCCATACCTGCCTGTGATGTTGATGTTCCTGAGACGTCCATACCAGCCTGTGATGTTGATGTTCCTGAGACCTCCATACCTGCCTGTGATGTTGGTGTTCCTGAGACGTCCATACCAGCCTGTGATGTTGATGTTCCTGAGACGTTCATACCAGCCTGTGATGTTGATGATCCTGAGACACCCCGTGTTTATGGCCGCCACTCTAGGCTCTTTTTCTACATATAGATGACTGACGATATATAATCTCAGATACATAACCCCTGATATCAGAAGTTACTTGAAGAAGAAGGAATACCTGCAATGAAATAGTTAGAATATCAATTGTTAAGTATATTGACAATAAATAGCACCTGCCAGAAGATTTAGTAAACCGCAGGAGAGAGCCACTCATTTTGGAGATCAATAAAACTGCACAAGATCCGATTATAGAACAATAAAAACAGTTAAAATAATTGCCTGATCAGATTACCTCATATTTACCAGATTGCTGAACAAACTCTTGCACTGCTTGTTGTTGAATTGACCCGTGCACGGGATTAAGGCCCAGTGTCGAGGATATAGATATTTTTTTATGTATTGTCTAACTCTGCTGCGAGCAGAACATTCTGAAATATAGTGGTTAACAGTCTCGCTTACCTGATCATTACAATGACTTCAGAGGAGAGCCATCATTATCTAAACTACTATGATGAACACCGTGACCACAGTGACCCAGTCGAAGCCTTGCCTGCCATTTTGTTACCTTCTATCCCAACATGGGCTGAGATCCATGGTCGCATGATACACACTGAGAGTTGGGAACAGAGTCCAATCTTAAGATGTCATGCAAAATGTTAATTGTACATCCAGTTGCTCCAGATCCAATAGCACGTACAGCTGCCTCGGAGTCGGTAATAATCACAGCCTTGCTGTTGTCATTAAGCCAGTTGAGCGTCTGGAGAATAGCAATGAAGTCAGCAGCAGACACGGAAAGGTGATCGAGACGAAATACCAGGTCTGCGATCCAGTATGCCCAAGGAGCTCCGTTGTTTCAAATGTCCTCAGCATGTGCGAAGTGAAAATACTTCTAAATGTATTCATACCTTTATAGACTATGGAATTTAGACCTGTACACGTTCCGGGTGTAAGAAGGCACTATCACAAGGATTGTAAAAGTGGCATAGAGTTGTTCAGATCAGCATTATGCACCTTGTGAAGTATTGATATCTTCAGAGTGCCCATTCCAAACGGTGGCATACAGTTTGCCCAGTCACACGTGTTATATTCTGCACAGTCACTACATATATCTATTGCAAATGTTTTAACAATTCTTGACATTCACTGTCATCCCCGGGGGACGTATTCTTACATTCAAAGTAGCCACTATTTATGGATAACAACTTCTTTAATGCTGTAAAGGCGACGTTTCGGTATAGATCCTTATGCCGTTGTCAAGCAAGACTGAATGGGGGACATTGTACAGAATATTTAAAGTGGTGGAGGATAAACAGTAACAACAATTGCATACATGAGTGGGATAACATGAGTAGGTTATGACAACAGAAGGATAATACTGTCACAACATGATGGACGGAGAACACATAGGGGGAAGCCAAATAAACAGGATAAGTTTACATAGGTGTGGTGATTATTGCTTAATGGGCTCGTAGTAGACGGATTGGATGAAATACATGTAGCATTGATCTCTGTTGATTGATGGCTTGTGGTGGCGAATGTGGATAGCTTCTGTTAGTTTTCTTTTAGTGAAGTCATGGAGATTGTTGCAGAGGATTTGGACGTTGTCCCAGTTGATGTTGTGATTAGGACAGTTACTGATATGGTTCGAGATGGCTGTTTTGCTGTCTGTTAATCCTCCACCACTATATATATTCTGTACCATGTTCATCATTCAGTCTTGCCTGACAACGGTATAAGGATCTATACCGAAATGTCGCCTTTAAAGTAGAAAGAAGTTGTTGTCCATAAATTGTGTCTACTTTGTCATCCGTCAACTTCTAAGTAATGCCTATCCAACAGCTGATCTGTTAGGGTTCATCAGCAGAGATGGGTGCATTGTAACCACAACTGAAATCGCACATTGCGCATTGATAGGATATCAGGTTCACATGCCTTTTCGAATATACCCTCGGCTGCCTAAATGTATCACGGATATTGTCAGAACAATTGACTTTTTCAATTAATCAACAAGTAAATTGATCATATCATTATTTGCACCCACGACTGGTATTGGCTACAATTACAGCTGCCACTTACGTTTTTAACTCTCGACCACACAGGGGAAGGCAGAGAAACTCGCTTAATATTCGATATGAATGTCTGCTAAATTCTACATGTGCGAACCATCTGTTGGAATTATGCACGTTTCTTACGAATAATTCCAGATTTGCTGGCAAGGATATAAAGTGGACTGTATTGTTTGCGGTTTTACGAGCAATGTTTTCCCTTTCGCGTTCTTCATTAAACCATGGTTTAGAACTTATTCTTCAGCAGTTGTAATGATCTCCGAAGAAACACAGGCATTAGCAGTGTGAATATCATCATTAATGAAATCAGATCAATTTCCTTCATTGCATATATAATTCAGAGTAGTCAGGGCATTTTGCTCATTTAAATTTCCAACGAGGCTAATAGTTCGTACTGCCTCTGAAAGGGTTAATTTGTATTTCTGTAAAAACAAGGTAATGACCACTTCTCAAAGGATCGTCATGAAACACATTCCAATAATGATTACATTTAAATTTGCCTGCTAATGTGGAAGATGCGAATGCAGATCAAGAGGAGATCAACAAGACCAACTCCGGTCATTTTCCCAGTGTTGAGAAGAACAAATTCAGAATCTGATCAACAAAATATGCCACTACTCTTAGACTACCACAATCTTCATTGTGCGGACTTCCCACTTTCATTAAGACTGTCACCACAAACAAAATGTGCGATCGTGACAGCTATCTTTCACTGAAGAACTTAGAGCCAAAAGGGCATATTATTGCATTAATAACATCTATGAGTTCCTGTCTAGTTGCAGAATTATTTTTTTTGTCTTCATTGATAAGTTTTTTGAAATATAGCGATTTAAAATTCTGTAATAAGGCCAAAGTCAAGTTCCCAAATGGCAAAAGTCACTTTGCTAGCTGTTGGCCCTTTTAGCTCTCATTTCCGTGTGTGGTTGAAACTGGAGTTTTTGAAAGTTTGGAAACATTATTATTATGTTTCAACCATTTCAACAAAGTTTGCATTAGTTTAAATCATTTAAAAGAGCTTCAATAGTGTGTGTTTATACTTTCAGTAGTAGTTTAATCAATCTCACATGTTAAATCCAATGCAAATGCCTAAGGGTAAAAAGGGACAAAATACAGACATTGGCTCTTTCCACCCTTACACAAATTAAAAACGAAAGTTTATTTCCTTTTTTGAATGTTTTTATAGCAACATTTATATGCCTGCTGTCAGAATGTGCTAAAGTTTAGGAATTTATCGGTGAATACAAAATGTTCATTAGCAGGCATATGGTTATGG